>NC_033803.1:11612612-11622693 GCF_001876935.1 Asparagus officinalis | reverse complement strand
CCCCCCCCCCAAAAGAAAAAAAAACAAACAAACAAAAAAAAACACCATGCCTGGCGTGAACTTCGAAGCTTGTACAACATACACCTGATGTTGTTACCTGTTAATAGCAATGACCAAAATACCCATTTTGAAACATAACCCCAAAATGAAAAAAATGATGAAGGGGTAATGTTTATCAAACTTAGGAGTATTCTCGTCCTTTGCTATCACATGCTTGGCACATGACCCGTCATAGTTCATGGTGCTACTTGGTGGCCGTGGGGTTAAATGAAATAAACAAAGTTCAGGGGGGGTTATGTGCAAAATCCCAGGGGGATTAAGTGAAATTCCCACTAATTTAGATTACTAAATGATATGGAACAGAATGACCTTCTGGAAGTATGTCCACTGGGCTCAAGACATAGACTCCACTGAGTGCCATCTGCACATCCAAGGATAAATCAGTTTTAAAAGAGAAAAATAGCAAAGACATGAGTGAATGCATTATGAATATATAAAAAGACTGCATGTTATAGTGTTACTGTGATTTCTCGTGGGCAGGCAAAAAGGACTGTAGGTGATTTGATCATTGACGTGTTAGATGCTAGCACATGAACACCAGCCGAACAAAAAGGTTATGGCGACTGCTTCACTAACAGCAGCATCAATGACCAAGAAGGATCTACGCAGCTCGAAATTTTGTGATAAAATTACTGTGCTAGATGAAGGAGACGACTTATGAAATCAGCCCAAGAATATTTTGTTATCATTTATTTTGCTGCTGGTAGTGGTGCTAGAGATTTCAAAATATAAAATATAAATAGTTACAGGAGGTGATAATACCAATGCCTCCAAAAAAATTAATGGTGATAATATAATGATAATTAAAACATAGAAGAAACATATCATTCTCTCAATTAATGCTCCCACTTGAGTTGTGACTACTCTGCTGAACAAACCAGACATAGTCTTAGATTTATTTGATTGCTAATACATTAAGCATCTGCATGATTACAAATGTATTTATTAAAGTTAATTAGAGTACTAGCAGTACTAGTATAGTAGGAAAGTAACAGATATTTTCTAGTCCTACTTGCTCTATACTTGCTCTACAACATATAACTAAAACCAACTATCCATCTCAGGGTATTAAGTCAATTTTCCCAAAAACAATAGTATTAGATAGGATTTATACTACTATGATGACTCCCAACCCCTAAGCAACTGCAGACAAAGGACATCACAAAATCTTAACCTCTGCATATTCTAGCCAATTATCTGATGTGTCACACTATCAACGGATCTTACAACAAACAATCTATTTCTTTGTCGTTGTTAAAAAGGAACAGACTCGGTAAGTATCTACCGACAGCCAATCTTAATTTCTTTGCCGTTATTAAAAAGGAACAGACTCAGAATTCAAGATGCCTCACAGTTCCTTGTTTTCTTAACATCTAACCACGCCATTATTCATGTTTAGGTTTCTCATTAGATTCCAAGGAACAATACCAGAAGACCTAATAAAGACAAGAGGCTGTTTGGTTGTTTTCATAGTTGCCCTTAAAAAAAATCGTTGTACAGTTAATGCCAACCAAATCCTGGTACATTTGCGAACTGATTCCCTCTGATACCCAAACCAGTTCCCTAAAATTAGCTTACCACTTACAACTATGCTAGATGCAAAGTCTTTTTAAGTCCGTGTGTGCAAGATGCAATGCAATGTGTGCAACTAAGTGAAGGGAGACGCACAATAGAGTGTATGAGCCGATATTGTAAATAAACATGTATGTTAATTAAATGTAAAACAAAACCATGATCCTGAAACAAGCTCTGTGAAAAAAATAGAACAAAGAAACAAACTCCATCAAAAAGAAGTATTTAAGTATTTTGTATAAAAAATATTAAAATTCATAATTAGCTTTCTTGTTTTCTACTATATACTTTGAAAAACTTTAAGTGCACCCTAAAAAAATTTACAACATACTACCAACTGAACTTGCGTACCGAAGCAAAGCCACCCCCGAAATCCAAAATTTATATGTGGCGAATTGCGTACCCGAATTCATATATGACCCGCTATGTACCGCGTACTGTGTTAACTATAGTTGTTTTCCTAAAAATACTGGAACGGTATTTCAAGGTAAAAAAAGGGTAAATGACATAGAAATACTATAAAGTTCCCATTATGCAACTAATAAATGCCACAAGTTGTATTTTATAGCATAAAAATACCACAAGTTGTTGAAAAGTAGCACATTGCTACCATCCCGTTAAAAACTCACTAATGGCGTTATAAAACTAATGGATGGACTAAATTATCCCTGGCATGATCACAACGATAAGTACACCCAATCCCTCCATTTTTTAACCTTATACCTATGGAATTTTTACCATACCCTAATTCTGAGAAATTTGATCTCGTTTAGGGGGGAGGTTGGCTGAACGTGGAGAAAGAAGAGGGATTGCGCCAAAATTTGGATCTTGGAGAAGGGATCTCATTAGGGCTTGAACTTTCATCCCTAATTAGGTAATTCCTCATTCAAGAATTGGTTTCCAGTGACAAAATTGCTCCACAATAACACGCTTGTGTCTCCTCCTCAGCTCCATCATAACTTGAACTCGAAAATGAACTTGAAACTCTGGACATTGAATTCATGTTTGCCTCCAACGCCTTAGGGACGCCAGTGATGAATCAGGGAAGATCAACATAGAATTTAGGGATTTATGGCTCGAGTTAGGGGAGAGCTGGAGAGATTTGAGGGGTTTTATGTTTAAAAAGGATGTAAACAATTAAATATAGAGACGGACAGGTAAAAGAGTAAATACTGCAATCATTAGGGTTAAATGCTATTCAAAATTTTCATGTGACAATCACATGGGTATATTCCGTAAAATATTCCATTAATCTATTAACAAATAGTTGCAATGTGCTACTTTTTGACAACATGTGGCATTGTTATGCTACAAAATACAACTTGTAGCATTTATCTGCTACATAATGAAAACTTTATGGTATTTTTATGCCATTTACCCATACATTACAATTTATGGTCATCTCACCTTAGGCAAATGAGAGGAATTGATTCTTCATTTTTCCCCTTCTTGAGTCTGTCATGAAATGGGAAATTTGGGAAAACATCACTTAAGAGAAGACTTCTTCATCATTATCGTATATATATTTTATTGTTAAAAATAAAATATTTTAATGTTAAGACCACTTTTACAACCTTTAAGCTTGGAAATGGGTTGGAAATGGATTTCTCTACTTTATGTATATTTTAATGTTAAGACCACTTTTTCCAACCCATTTCCAAGCTTAAAGGTTGGAAATGGATTTCTCTACTTTATGGAAACTATGTGTGGTTTTAGGAAATTAATTTCCTACTTTTTTTCTCAACCAAACAATGGAAATAAAGGAAGGAAATATTTTTCTTGGGTGGGGATGGAAATCCTTGTCCATCTATTATGCTCCAACAAAACAGACGCCAAATAGAAAACAAACAGCCCCAAATAGAAACAAATAAAAACTTACATTCATATGTAGTACTTATTGACATGCCACAATGTGGAATGATTAATCTCTACTTTTACCCCATAATTTCAATTTCTTCGTAAAGAGTTGTGATTCCACATTTCAAAATTACTAATAAGATTTTCAATATTAATAATTTAATATAATTTCATCTTAAAGATTTCTAGTGATAATTTTAATTAAGAACGCAAGTAACACCACCAGAAAGAAACAAAGAATGTGTTGAGTCCTATTATAACTTAAGGAACTGTTCAGACCAAACTTCAATATAAAAATAATCTAATCTAACTCTATTCTAAAAGTACACTTATGTTAAAACTTTTTTCCCATAATACCCTCCAATATGTATGTACAATTATATAAATACGTTTATTTTGTAATGGTTATCCATGCAATCTCGTGTCTATCAATGACACGTACACACATATTAAATATAGGAGAATTTTTTAGAAAAGACCACTTTCAAAAAATATTAGCAAAATCGGTCGTTGTAGATAATAATTACTCTTTTTGGCTATGTGGCCAAAAAGATATCGCTTTTGAAAAAAAACATCTTTAAAATATACGAAACTAGTAGTCCCGCGTATTAGCAAGCACTAATTAAAAAACAATCGCTAATTACCTCCAAGCTCTCTCCCTTTCCCAAAGAGAAAAAAAATACTCATGGATTTATTAGAGTACGATCAAGAAGAAGAATAAGACATCACATCCACTCAATCGGAAGCAATCCAATGATGACGATGAAGAACACAACGCCAATACGTTGCCCACCTTCTCTTCATTCTCATCCTCAAGCAGCGGCGGCAGCGAAAGCGGAAGAGCTAGCAGTCGACCTCCCCGCTCTCTGATCCTGCAAGGGCTCTCGCGCCGCCCTTGACCGCATCTTTGTTGCTGACTCTGCTGCCGCCCAACACTCTCGCAGCGACTCCCGCCCACCACTCTCACACCAACCTTGCCGATGACGACGGCCTCATCAAATCTCAGATCGAGACCTCACAGTTCAAAAAATCAGCATGGATCCAAACCCTAACACTAGCTCTGATCCAAGATCTTCCCTTCATCAACGAAACCCTGGCTCCAATCCAAGATCCGCCTCCAATAGTGTTGCTAACATCCAGGCTAACGTCCAGACCTTAACCCCCAGCTCCTCCAATCAATAGAATAAAGAAAATTTTCAAGCCCTGGTAAGCGGCAGGTGAGGGAGCGAGTAGAGAGGTCGGTGTTACAAGAGGAGGCCAATTAAGAAGAGCATGCCGATTTCATTAATTAAAGATGACTAATTACACGGGACTAATAGTCCTGCGTATTTTAAAAATGATTTTCTGTAAAATCAACAAAAAGGTCTATATTGCTAGTTATGTAGGAAAACAGTCGATTTTGTTAATTATTTTAAAAAATATCTTTTTCAAAAAATTCCTAATTAAATATATATTAAATGATTAACACACATACATACATGTGTTAAACACGTAAATAGGTTCGCTAAGAAGCTAAAAAGATGGGTGAAGTTATTTGAAGGAAGATTAAATGATCAAGTAAATATGTTCTTAATTAAACTTCAAAAAAATCTCCTTATAGTCAAAATTGTTAACCCGACCTATAGAGAGCTTTTCACCTTCATACAACATCATAATTTTGCATTTAACGGTTCAAAACAAATTATTGTTTGCAATGAATTCATGTTTCACTGATTCATCTCCCGCGTAGAGCCTCTCAACTCAGTCACAATTCTTTTTTACATTATTAACCTAACCTTCGTATAATGGAATCTGCTCTAAACTGTTCGGGATCCTCTATACTTCTAATGCCTCCAAATCTTTTTTGTTTGTTTTGGATTCAGCTAGTCTATTTCCTAAGGACCTAACGAGAAGAAGAAAGGAAAGAAGAAGAGCATCTTCTTCTTCTCACCTTCCACAACAATCATCTAATTTGCTTCTTTTTGCAGCACTGTGATGGGTACAAAATGTGACTATATATACCGGCTACAGGTGGCTCTCCAAACATTGATGGAACTGATCCAATATCTTACTGGTTGATACGTACTTTTATCATCTTATTATCTTAAGCATTTAGAAGCTGAGTAGTGAGTCTTTCCTGTGAAACTTCTGCTATTGGTAAAGAAATATTTTATATATTTTATCTATGATTTGTAGATGCTAGCTCCAATTATGCATTGCAGATTCCCACATTGTAATGAGAGATTATGTGATAGTTGTCAAGAGCGGTGAGTATGCAATTGCCTATGGCCCGTCCTGTTCTCACATCACCATCAGAAGGGGTGATCAGATCCTCCACTTTTGCTAAGAGTTGCAGTTACAAGTGAAATTTCAGGTACGATAAAAATATCCGGATTAAGAATGTAACTATTATCAACCCTTAGATTCAATCACAAAAGCTAAGTTGCATTTCTTTTTTGGTTTAGTTTATTTTTTTGGCTCCTTTCTTCATGTCGCCGAATTGTTTGAGGAAATTCATGAAAGAAGTTTGGAATTATTTTAGGCTTTTAGCTAAATTATTAGTGGACATTGAAATAATTAGAAATTGGAATTAATTGAGTTATCAATTTGATATATTTATATGATGAATTGCTACTTAAAACATACAAATGTTTGTGAAACAGAGAAGATAACAAAATGACAATAATAATTTTCATAAAATAATTTTTTCCTTGCTTTAGTAATTCTATGCAAAATATAGCACAATGTTTTGAATAATAAAATATCTATTAGTTTAAGACTTGAAGGAAAATATTATATCTTTAGAAGAAGTGTTAATTGCGATAGACCCTTATAGTATCACCCAATTGCGAATAGGTCCTCTTAAGTGAATATTATTTTACTCTTAAAATCATCAAAAAAGTTTGGAGGAAGCAAATAGACCCCCTATAGTTCCATTGGTGAGAATAGATGCCTAATTGCTGATTTTTAACTTTTAAAATAGATGAAAAAGTTCAATAAGGGAGTGTATTCGCATTTGGAAAAATACTACATTAGATCTATTCACAGAAATAGAAGCATAGGGGGTCTATTCGCAACTGGGTGACATTGCAGGGGGTCTATTCACAATTAACCTTAAAAATAAATTTATTTAAAAATAAATCTCAAATGGCATTAAAAGTACATATAGATGTAAATTAAAATGAAGATGAGTTCCTACTTCAAAAATATGCAACCTCTAATTCTTTTTTCTGCATTTTATGAGGAAGAACAAAAAATATAGCAATTGTTGGATATAGAAAGGTAACCAAAATGAGTGCATGCACATGCATGTCAAATCTTTTCTAAATTAAAATACATTTCTTTGTTGTAGGGCATAAGAAGAGGCAGAGATGAATGATTAAATCACATCTCAATGAGATCTATGCTCCAACAGCTCTGGCGAATTAAGAGAGGATAGACATCTCGGTTGCACACTGTCTGTTTGACTAACGAATGATCCTGTATAGGGTTTCCTCGATTAATTGAACAAAAACCAATTTTATATGTCTACGTGCAACACATGTGCTCTATACTAGCATGTTAAAACATATCTAGAAGGCTTGATCGTGAATCAGAGAAAGATTCTCTCTAACCAGATGTCACTAACACAACCAAGAAGACCTTGACTCTTACCCCACATGAACATATAGAAGTACAAAGAAAAATTCAGAGTGAATCGGGAAGAACATAAATCAACAGACTGTCAATCATATGACTCAGGGTATACAGTTCAGGTAAACCATCAAACTAAGTGGGGTACTAATCATATAAGTGAATACCCACCATACAATTCTTTGAAGTATGCAAACACAGATTCAATGAAGGAAAAGCCTACGGGAAATAATAATATGCAAAAAACTTGAAGTGCATGAAATACTTACTGCAAATATCATCCGCGCCCTAAAAACAAGTGGAAGGGATCTTTGAGGATCCATAAATTCTCTTATCATCCTTCGAATGAAAAAAGGAAGGTCCCGCAACCTCTGTGAAAAAGATAGGAAGCATTGTCAATAAATGTTTAAAAACAAACTACAGCTTTCTCCTTAACAATAAAAACATTCAAGGACATGACAGGGAAGGAGCTAAAAAGACCATCAGGATATAATGTCCACCAACATGAAGGAAAACCAAAACATAAAACAAAATGTAGAACTCGTTGATACTCTAAGTCATGGGATACCTCGGAGATAAGAAATATCCTTGACCAAGATACTTGATCCATAACAATAGAGTTAAAATGTTGTTAAAACTTCATAAATGTCTAAACTGCACTTTATCACTAGAAGTCTAAAAGTAAGCCATATAAGCGAATCATTATAGTTTGGCAAAAAGAAGACTTCGAGATAGGGAAATCCTGATAAGTGTCTCAGTCTCCTGATGCATATTATGTTGGCCTTCTTGTTTTGATGATGATTTACAAACAATTTACTACTAATGTTGTTTGTCTAGTATTTGTGTATTCCTATGTATTGTAGACAAACGTAGTTGGAGGATGGATGGAATAGAGCTTCAACGATGATATCCAAAGGAGGTTGACGGAATGTCGGTGAAGCTTTGAAATTTAAAGTTAAAGATCAAGTTCAAGCTTCATCCGCATGTGTACCAAGTTGAGCTACAATGAAGATCAAGATCAAACTTGGGTAATCTAGTTTAGATTTTATATTATGTGTGTTAAGTACCTTAAGCTCAATATCATATACACACACGTATTTGGTTTCTATGTATATATATAGTTATATATATACATGCATGGTTTTGAGTTTTCATGCTTTGGACACACTTGCAAAATACATGAGTTTTCACAAATAGAAATTCAATTTGAGAAATTCTTTTTCTAACATGTTTGTTTTCATGTTTACAAACATTTCGCAAAGTTTCATCAAGTTTGAAATTGATTTGTTATGTTTAAAGGAATTTACAAATTCACGTTTTCGTTCGTGCACATGTTCGTGCATGTTTTACAAAACAGATGAGTTTTCGCAAATGGGAAGTGATATTTGAAAAATTCTTTCTCTGACATGTTTACCTACATGTTTAGAAACTTACCTCAAAATTTTACTATTTTTGGAGTTTATTTACTGTGCCTAATTGATTTTACAAAATCGTATATGTTAACAGTTTTTCAGAAACTGTATGCTACAGTACCGCCGGTCGACCGATTTTTCCGCCGGTCGACCGACGAACTGTCTGGAACTTTTCTCCGCTTCTTTCTTTGCTCGCGGTTGACCGCGATTTTCCTCGTTCAACTGCTGCAGTTCTAACGGCTCTTTTTAGAGCCGTTGCAGAATGGTTTTTTGGTCATTTTGTTTGGGTTTTTGGGTGAGGTCTTGGAGGCTATAAAAACCCTCTTTGATCTCAGTTTTCATGTAAGCAAGAAATGTTTTAAAGAGTTTTAATCAAGGGTTTAAGTTGGTTTAAGTGTGTTTATAAGCTTTTAAGCATTTGAGTGTTTCGGTTTGGTGAATCTGTTTTACAAGAGCTTGAGGAGATTATCAATTACATTTTGGGCATTCAATCCATCTCTCTCTTGTCATCTAGAGAAGTTTTCCTAAACTTAACTCTAGCTTTTATGTATTAATTATTTGTTAATTATCATCTCTATTAAAGCTAATTTTGTATTGAGTTTAGATTTGATTTTATCTCATTGTTACACACACCCACTTGAGCTTATTGTAGTTACATTCATAATATATTTGGGATTGTGAGAGTTGTAACATTGAGTGTGAGCTTTCATTGTGTTCTCATCCATAGTTGAGAACAAATTTATATTTGTTACATTGAGTGTGTTGTGAAGTTTTCGGTGAACTAGAAAACCGTATTGTGAGTGTGGAGTGTAGCCACATTGTGAGAGTGTATAGTGTAAATCTCCTCGAGGTGAGGAGCGGAGACGTAGGTCGTGGGGACCGAACTCCGTGAGAGAAATTGTGAGGTGTAAACGTTATTCGGGTGAACGTAGAAAACACGGTTGTGATAGTGGATTCTCCCTGGGAGTGGGGAGCGGAGACGTAGGACGGAAGGTCCGAACTCCGTGATCATCTTTGTGTGTTTGTGATTGTCTTGGCGTCTCACTTGTGCTTATTGTTCATATCATTCTTGTCGCCATTATCTATTGTTCACTTTGTCCACTATCTTGTTTATCTTGTTTATGTTTATATCACCCTTAGTTTATATATCCTTGCATATATATTTCATCATATAGGATATATCACTTTGTGTATATTGCTTATTCTTGCTTATAACTCTTGTATATCTATCTTGTAAGAATACAACTTGTTAATTAATTTTAATTGACATTTAAATCAGATTAGATTAGCATAAGACCCTAATCACCCCCCTCTAGGGTCTAACATATTAGGCCGAGAACTAAGACTGTGACCTTTTTGCATGGGAAATAAATGGGAACTTAGGGTTCTATAAGATTGTTTTCGATTTTCACCAATGATCACAAAAGCTAAGGAGAACTAACGTGGCATTACCATTGTAATAAGCTAATACCCACTGGGCTACTTTTGTCATCTTGACAACATAGGAGTTGTCGTCTTACATATCTGGACGCATATCCTTAATGACATTCTCTTTAAAAATAGAAATA
>NC_033803.1:11587519-11612602 GCF_001876935.1 Asparagus officinalis | reverse complement strand
AGACATAATTATTGACCTCCATGGTGTAGCTAAACATTGTTTACTTAAATTAGGCTTATAGTTTATCTTCAAGGCAACCTATATCTGAGAATGCTTATCACTTTTATGCATGATGCTTATTACTTTTACTCATAATCCTTTGTATTGGAAAATGCTTTGTTAAATTCCTATTACTGAAATGAAGGATTCACTCACTGCTTTAGCTCCAAAAAAAGAAGCACGATGATGCTCCGTAAGAAGTTAAGAAGATATTTCATGGAAACTTTCCGGCCAAGAAAGTCATGATATGAGAGAGGCTTATCGTAAATTCTGAATGGCCATTTGGCGGGTAGAAAACTCTACCTTATATACAACATAAATGCATGCAACAAAGGGAGACTTCACAGTTCTTAAAGCCTAACAACCTTATTGTTATAGTTGAGATGAAAATCCCTTGATTTTATTCAGGGTGAAAAGTCTTTGGGTAACACTTCTTATCATGTCACCATCCTTTCAATAGCATATTAAAAAGATTACCATATCAAGAATAAAAAATAATTTGGAATAAATTATATAAAATTTTTAAAATAAAAAATGTTTACCTCTAATATTTTTATACAATTTTTAGTCAGATGAATGGTTAATAATTAAATAAATTGGTAAAACAAAACAAGGAAACAGTAGTTGTGTTAAAGCTAAAAAAGATTATGAAAATGGTACATGCTACGAGTATCTTGTCACTAAGGTCTGAAGTATCTGATATATATTGGTCATTTCAAATTGTATTTTATGCTAATCCCAAAATAATTAATACTATTGATATTGACCAATAACAAGAAACAGGTCGATAGTGGCTACAAAATGACTTATACAGGAGGAGATTTGATATCTGAAGTATTAAAAGTCGATTTGGCAGTGATATACAGAAACAAAATGGTAGTTGATTTGATTTATTCCGATATACTGGAAATTTTAATTTGAAACTGGAATGGCTAAAACTCCCTACATGGATGCCAACGAAGGTGAACTGAAACTGCATTCTTATTAAAAATCAAATGCAACTCCTCACCTGAAGCTTTCTCATCATAAATTAAAATACAACAATTAGAAACAAAATAAAAATGAATCACTAGCTTGATTAATAAGATTAAACTCAAAGTCATGCAAAACCTCTCAGCCTTCTCCTTGTTCATCAGATTGTGGGCACCAGAAGGAGAAATCCTTGTCCTCAGGTTTAATTATACGTATCCAAGGTGCCAACAATCAACCACAGAAGGTTGCAACTCGTTTTAGGTTTAATGAACAGACAGAGGGCATCACATGGTTTTATGATTCAATTTTATTGAGAAAGGGCAAGAGCTTCAATTGTGGAGATGGGGGAGAAAGGGAGGTAGTCAAGAATGAAGAAAGGGAAGAAGGTTCAAATTGCATAAGGAACAAATTCCTTGGGCATAATGTGAAATTGATAAAGAAGAGCTCCGGACCTTATCTTTTATTTAAGGTCAATCAAGCCTTGGGGCTTCAGTCACTTGAATTAGGTGTGAAAAGGCATATTTAAGGTCAATCAAGCCTTGGTCACTTAACCTCGTTATCTGCTAAAATACCTTAGTTTTTCCTACAAAAACTATTACTCAACCAGGTACCTTTCTATAGAAGATTATTCCTAATATACTAATAATACAAATGAACACATGGGACGCAATTATAAGAAACGTTTAAAACAAGACACAAAATGTGCACATGGCTACTTCAATAAGTTTACCTGCACAAGACTTCTCGAGCCTCCGCCAAACAAACGGTTGTACTTCTCTATGTTCTCCAGTACCCGACTAGCTTCTGGCTCATGGCGTTGATGCTGTGCAGCTTCTGCAGGTACCAATAAAGTAATAAACCGGCGACAAATGGGGCACTTGCAAGGCTGAAGTGCAGACCCATGATGCCACACTCTCAGTATACAATGCCCTGAGAAATACCCACCAATCAACTTAAGACAAGGCCACAAATAATTTAGGGTAAATTACACTAAACCCCTAGGAACTTTCATCATCATTTTGCAGTAAACCGCCAGTAACTTCTAAAATCACACTAAACACTAATATCTACTGGAATGGCATAAAACATCCTATAAGTTTTCGCATCCCACGACCACCTCAGTCCATATTCAAGATCTAATGGATTTTTTCGCATCCCATGACCACATCAGTCCATATTCAAGATCTAAATGTGCCGCCAACACAATATGTAGACTGATGCCATCACAGGGGGTTATCTGCAAAACGCAAAAAACTTTTTTTGGGGGGTCCGCAATTTCAGTAGTTATGGGGGTTTAATGCAATTCTAGAAGTTATTGGGGGTTTCCTGTAAAACTCTGAAAGTCTTTGGGGATTTAGTGTAATTTACCCAATAATATAAGTATATAACATCAAATTTTAACAAAATTGACGATTTTTTGAGGCAACAACCGACATTCTTCTGTTACTATCCTCAAATTTATTGACTAATTTGCCAAATTCTGTATTCTCGAGTTTTTCCCATAGAAGATCTAGATAGGATCCGAACCTTATCAAGAATTCCCCCAATTTTGCATCGCGACCCCAAAAAAACCTAAATTATTACTGAAATAGAGAGGAAATAAAGAATTAGGGTTTCGAAAAGGAAATCGAAAGAAATTACCACAGAACCAATGGGAGCAGTTGGCTTGGCAAGGGAGGCTGAAGACGTCGTGGCAAACGGAGCACACGTCGTTCTCCGGCGGCGACTCCATTAATTCTCTCTCTCTCTCCCCCCTCTCTCTTTATTCTCTTTCGCTTTCTCTCTCCTCCCTCTCTCTCTCTCTCTCTCTCTAGCTTTGCCTTCGTTATCGAACCGCGACCATTGATGAGCGAGGAAACCTCGAAGTACGATGACGAGGTGGCACTCCGCGGCGTGCCTCCCTTTGAATGACTCGTTTCTATTTGTTTGAGGTTTTTTTCACATTACCCCTTATATATATACAGTGATGCAACTTTGCCCCCGAATTTTCTACATTCATTTTTCGACCGCTCGATTTTCTATAAAACTAATAAATATAGTCCGGATTAACTTATGTTAGTAGTGAATTAGTGATAGCGAAAATTTAGAGGTAAAAAAAATCAGGGTGAAAGATTTGGGGCAAATAAGAGAATACCTTGATCGTGGGAAGTAAATTTTGTAATATGATAGATTGTTGAGGGTATATATGCAAAACACGTTCGTTTTTTCAGATGGTTTGCAGATCCACCGCCCATTGTCACGTGAAAGAGACGCGTTTAAATTCTTTAGGTACCGTACTGGCAAAGGCAAAGATCAACACACTAATTAAATATTTATCTTAAATAGTTGTACTTAATTCTATACTAGTTTGCGGTCCGTGCAAAGCAAGTTAATTTTTTTTTTCTACAGTAATCCCGCTTTTTTTAATCTGCATGATTTAAATTTTTGAAAGTGCTACAGTATCCCGCTCTGCTACAGTATTTTTAAATGTTACAGTATCATTTTTGATTAATTATTAGCTACACTAATCATGCTACTGTAGCATGAACAGTGAATCTCTGATCCTCCTATTTGTATAAAGGAATAGATTTTGACTCATTCACATGTGTAACGCACGGCTTTTTGTGAACGCTACAGTATTCTTTAAAATGCTATAGTATTCTGTTTTGTGCTACATGGATAATACTATACTAATTCACTATAGTATTTATTGTAGCATGAATAGCAAATTTTTGGATCTTACTATAAGTATAGAGAGGTAGATATTATTTAATAAATTATATATAAATATTTTACAAAATTATTTAATTACACTATGATTAAAAAATTTAAGTTATACTATATTTATACTATTATTACCATACATTTAATAGTTATTTAAATTAGCTTATTATTATATTATTAAACAATTTATTTAGGAGTATAATTATTAAATAATAATGTAATCATTGTTTGTAATCATTTTTGGCTCTATAGTTTTGATGATGATTTGTCAAACAATTTATAGCTAATATCTTTTCTAGTTTTCGTTATTTGGTTTTTCTCTTTTCAGGAAATTCAACACACGACAATCAAGAGTTAAAGATTCAAGTTCATGTGTGTGCATTCACCTAGGTATAAGAGTAGTTTGCTTACATATATTGTATGTTTATATTTAAGCTCAATATGTAAACACAATACAGATTTGACGTTTTCTATCATATAAATGATTTTTCATCAGACTTTGTTACAATAGTTTTTATTTCATGTTTACAGCTCATTCATACTTCATTATATATATAATGTATGCGCATGATATGTATATACAAGTTTACAAGTTATATTTCAATTTTTATGTTCACGAAAAACAGGTTTTATGAACACTTTTCCAAAATAGTGAGTTTTCACAAATGAAAATTGTTTTTCCAAAAATTTCTTTTCAAACATGTTTACTTTATCATTTAGAAACTTTCCCCAAAGTTTTACTAATTTTGGAAATGATTTGATATTTTTAACGTATTTTCCAAATCAGCGCATGATATATATATACAAGTTTACAAGTTATATTTTAATTTTCATGTTCGCGAAAAATAGGTTTTATGAACACTTTTCAAAAACAGTGGGTTTTCACAAACAAAAATTGCTTTTCTAAAAATTCCTTCGCAAACATGTTTATTTTATCAATTAGAAACTTTCCCCAAAGTTTTACTATTTTTGGAATTGATTTGATATTTTTAACGTATTTTTGAAATCAGCCCAAAACCTGTATATTACCATGTATCAGTTTGCGGTCGACCGCCATGGTCGACCGCCAGCAGTTAATTTTCTTGTATGGCTTTTATTTATTCGCGGTCGACCGTGACGATCGACCGTGGCTCCATCCAGAGACTTTCGCGGTCGACCGCCAGCTTTTAAAGTTCTTTTTCAGTATTTTTGGGCTTCGCGATCGACCGCGGGATTTTCACGGTTGACCGCCAAACTCATCATTGCTTTCTCAACGGTTATATTCTGATTTGATTCTCTGGGGCTATTTTGGTCTTTTCAAGTTGGCTTTGGCTGATATTTTGAGTGGGTATAAATATCCCATTGCTCTTCTCTTTCGATATACCAAGTTTTGTTTTTACAGTGAAGTTTTAACAAAAGTTTAAGTGTGTTTAAAGAGCTATTTAAGCTGATTCTGATTATCTGTTTCAAAAGAAGTTTTCTACAAGAAGAAGAGGCCTTCAATTCAACTGAGGATCCTATCCTCATCATTCTCTACTGTTCTTCTTGTTTATTGAGAAGTTTTCCTAACTCATCTTTTCATATAGCTTATAATTTCATTTTCATATCTTAACTATATTTATTGAGTTACGTATTTTCATTCAATGTTATCACACACACTGTATTGAGCTTAATATTCCATACTATATATTATGGGTAGTGGTGTGTGATTTAGTGAGTGTGAGCTTCATTGTGTTCTCATTTGTTATCGAGAACAAATCATTGTATTTAATCATTGTTGTGAGTATCATTTGTAATACACTTGTACACCGAGAGAAGTGTGAGGCGTGAGACGGGGTCGAATCCAATAGGAGTGGCGTCGGTTAACGAACCTAGGGAGAGGTTGCATCCGAGCACTTGAGGAGGAGGACACGGGCTAGGTTCCTATACTTAGTGTGTAAAGTATGATTGCATAGTGTTTGTTGTGTGAAAGTTTTCGGTAAACTTGTAAACCGAGTGTGTAGAAGTTTCAGCTTCTAAACCGGATTGTGATAGTGGAGATCTCCTCGAGGTGAGGAGTGAACGTTGATCGGTGAGCGTTGAAAACCGACATTGTGAGTGATTGTGAACGTTAATCGATGAACGTTGAAAATCGACGCTAAACATATCGTTTGTTTGTGTTTTGCTTAACGTACATTTTAGTTGTGCTTATTCATATCATTCTTGCTCATATCCATCTCATATAGTTCTTGCAAGAACATTTTTAATCAATATAATTTTAATTGCCATTTAATCGGGATTAGATTAGCATAAAACCCTAATCACCCCCTTATAGGGTCTAACAATTAGTATCAGAGCTTGGTGCTCTTTGATTTAAGGACTAATCGCCTTGAGTTAAAGATCCAAGTTATCGTTTTTGTGCTAATCTAGTGTTGATTGTATTTTGCTTCTTGCATATAATCATTATGGATATGTATGATGCATCCAGTTTAGGTTATGCTATTAATGTTGCTCCTCATTTGGATATTTTCCCCTATGCTCAATGGCGTGTTAGATTCAAACTTTTTGTTCAATCTAAACAATTCGATTTATGGGAAATTATTGAGGATGCTTATATTATTCCCACTTCGGAAAAATCCAAGTGGAATAAAGATGATAAAAGAATGTTTAATATGAACAAGCTTTTATTAGAATATGTGCTCAGTGCTAACAAATTTGCTCATTTTGATAGTGCTTACACCTTATGGAAATTTATTGAAGCACGTGAAGGGGACTTGGAGGCTATTCAACAAGCGTTGAAAAATCCCGCTTTGAGTTCTAAAGAAGCCACATCTCCATGTACAATACCACTAGGTGATAACCCTAGTGAGGTATGCGATCTTGACAACGATGATATTATTACCTTTGATGAGCTTGCTCTTGAGTTTCAACGATGATATTATTACCTTTGATGAGCTTGCTCTTGAGTTTAAAAAATTACATAATTGCTATATTGATGTAAAAAGTAAGTATATTAATATGAAATCCATTCATGAAACTCTAGCCACTAAGTTTAATTTCATTGCAAATGAAAATATAATTCTTAAAGAATGCAATGAAACTTTGAGATTAAAAAATGCTAGTTTGATTCACGAAAAATGTGATGCCATGTTAGAAGTAGATAAGTTAAAATCTATGATAAATAATCATGTTTATCCTACTTCTAGTAGCAATGCTTGTATACACAATGATGAGTTGAATCAAATGAGAAAACGCATATCTACCTTAGATTCAACACTAAACACCTGTATTGCTAATAATAAAAAGCTTATGGATTTATGTGCAAAGTTCAATGTTAATTCTTCTAAGAAACCTATTCACTATGCACACATGTATGACAAAATTCATAAATTTTCTATTTGCGGTCTTAAAGGCCATTTAGCCCAATTTTATCATAATGCACAAAAAATTAACAAGCCTATTCATGATTGCGCATCCCATCAAGCCTCTTCATCACATACACATGTACACACACATAGTGTAAATCATAAACATGCTCATGTGTACAAATGTGATTATTATGGTCGTTTTGGTCATTTGGCCATGTTTTGCTTTGATTTGAAAAGAAATTCCAGTTTGTAAAATAATTACAAAGAAAAATCTATTTTTGCAAATAAACCACGTGCACATTATTCCGGTCAACGCAAACCATTCAAACCCCTACATTGCACAAATTACAATCGCATGGGTCATGTTTACGATTTTTGTTTTGACCGTATCGGTGCACAAAATACGCCCAAGCGGGTTCATCGCCCTAGGGCCTTGGATCTACATGATAGGGGTCATGTCCCAAATTTTAGTGGTACCAAAATAATTTGGGTACCAAAATGAGTTTTATTTCATAACCGTCGTTGTGATTTTTGTTTTATAGTTGTTTTTGAGTTTTAATGGTGATTTTGTTTTTATTAAGCTAAAATAAAATATTTTCGTTATTTAATAGCTAAAAATTTTTTATATATATTTATATATCTTATAAAACAATTCTCTTAAGGTCCAAATTGAATATTTTCTAAAAATCCAGATTTTACAATACTTTTGATATTATTTCTCTCGCGGTCGACCGTCACGGTTGACCGTAAATGTTTCTGGAAATTGTTACGGTCGACCGCCACGATCGACCGCAAGAGAAGTTTTTTGTTTTGGTTTTATTTTCTTATCGGGTTTCGGTTTCTGGTTGCTAACTTTTCTGAACCCGATTCTTCCATCACCCTTGATCTCAATTCACGTCAAATCTAAGCCGCTCCTTCTTCTTCTCTAAGACCCAACCCTCTTCATCTTCCCCCATTCAAAAATTTTCCCCAATATTATCGATTTCCCCTTCACGGTCGCCCGCAGCTCTCCATTGATCGACCGCGGCCATCTCTCTTCATCAATCTTAGTTGGAAATCTGTTTGGGTAATCACTCCTCTCATCCTTCTTGTTTCCATTCACTCTTAGGGTTTCATTGTCTATTTCTAGGGTTTCTGTTTGGTTCTGATCTTTCGAGTCTTATTTTTCTTAATTCTGATATTATGCCTCCTTGAAAGAAATCGAAACAAGATGCTGGTTCCTCATCTTCCATTGCCTCTAACTATGAGGATTTTCTACTGTACAAACCCCTTGTTAAGAAATATAGGGAACTTTGTAAGTTGAAAATCCTGCCTAGTAGATATATCAAATATGAGAAATTAGCTATCTATAACATTCATGAGATTTTATCTGCTGTCGGTTTGGATAAACTGTTAGATGTGGAACGTAAGGTTCCTTATTACCCATTTCTTGTTTATCTGTTTTATGCAAACATATCTGTTACATCTTCAGCTAATGGTCTCTAAACCATCAATACTTCAGTCAAGAATATTCAGATATTTTTTTTCTGCTGACGAGCTTGTGGGAATCCTTAAGATCCCGTCAAGTGACGTTGAGCTTATGTCTATTGATTTTTTCTGCTGACGAGCTTGTGGGAATCCTTAAGATCCCGTCAAGTGACGTTGAGCTTATGTCTATTGATCACACCGATCAGGATGTGAAATCCTTAAGATCCCGTCAAGTGACGTTGAGCTTATGTCTATTGATCACACCGATCAGGATGTGAACGATACTATGTTTAAACCCGGTTGCACCTACCCTATTATAGGCGTTGAAAATTGCCTATAGGTCTCCACGAGTAGCTCAAAGCTAAGAGAAGACGATGAACGTCATTATCCAAGTCACAGAAGCTTGATTGACGTCGATAAACGTTTGAAGTGAATCGACGAACTACGTGAAGTAATGGAATTTTAGAATAACGAAGACACGAACTGATCGGGAGTCCCACGTCGCTTACAAAAGACAAAACGACGCTCCTATCCTAGCTTAATCCACAATGACCTAATCATCAGAGCTTATAGAACTCCTCGTCATCTTTCCAACGCACTTTGAATCACTCAAATCCGAGTTCGGACGAAGAAATTACGGCGGAAACGGACAAGTGTACGAAAAAAGGGTCTCAGTCTGAGTTGAGACACCCCGAGGTGTCTCGGCACCAGCGAGACACCCCAAGGTGTCTCAGCCTCGCTGAGACGCCCAGGGGTGTCTCCAGGCCTAAAAATCGGTCGTTGTGCAGTTTCAACCACCCGAACTCCCCTGAGCCTATAAATACAGCCTCAGGCCCTTATTTTTTTGGATCTGGAATTCTCGAGCGTTGGCGAAGCCCTGCCAAATTGAGGAGTGAAGAGCCATGAATTTCAGAGAGGAGGAGGAGTAGAGATCTGATCGAGTTCGTCGGCATAAAGAAGAGGAGCTCGTCAGATCTGCAGTTCCCCGGGTCCGTTCCTTAAGATTATCCCGTTACGATAATCTTAAAAAGAGCAATTATCTCGCTGTTGCCGAGATAAGCACTACGGTTTCTTGATTCCTTCACGAATCAACGAAGCTCTGCCCGATTTTTCAGTAATCAGATCTGATCGACGATGGTCCACGGATATCAACATTCTCATCACAGGCCAAGATCCCACGCAAGCAGAAGACCGATAAACGATCTCTGCGCTGTTTGAAGAAAATTGTACTTTTGTTTTGTTTTCATTGTGTAAAAGTTTTATAAAAAGACTAATTTTGTTTTTGTTGTAAACGTCTGAAGTTTGTAATGAATCCCGCAATAAAATAATCAATTTTCTCCGCAAACAAGCTGGCGACCACAGTGGGAGCCAACAGCCTCGCTGCCGAGGCTGTCGTGCCCAACAGCCTCGCTGCCGAGGCTGTCGTGCCGCAGCCGACGATCAAGATCCCGGTGTTCGAAGAGGTCGCATACGAATTCGACCAGCAGAAATTTAAAGAGTACATCTCCTCCTCCTCCTCCTCCAGATCTGCTCCTCCTCATAAGCGCAGGAAGATCTCCTCCTCCCAGAAGATCCGCCGGTCTCCAGATCTGAAGACCCAAGAAGTCGATCTCCACATCATCGCTGCCACAGTTGCACCTTGCAACGATCCGCCGGCATACAATGAGACTAGATCTGCAGATCTGAACTCCTTCGCGATCAAGGAGCCGACTGCTGAAGGTGCGCCAACTCTATCAAAGAGAGCACGTCAAAGGAAACGCCAACGCCTCGCGCGCCAATTCGCCAAGGCTTTGGATCAGGTGGATGGACTCTATTACCAAGCAGATCTGGAGTTCAGAAAGCGCCAAGTGGCTAATCTGTCGCCACGACCAGCATCGGAATCCTCCTCTCGACCTCCAATTAACGAATGAGTTCGTGTCAAACGGACCCACTCTACTCTCGAGGAGCGAATCCAGAAGCGCCGCGCCTTGCTTGTGCATGCCCGGACCCTTGTGCGAAAAGCACAGGAAATGCAAAAAGAAGAGGCAGTTAAGAGATCGCCAAGATCTAAACAAGTTTGGATGCCAAAAGCTAAATCAGCGCCTAAGGCAAAAACAAACGGAACTATCATTAAGCTTTTGTCAACTTCAGATCCCAAACCTCCGGTAAAGCCCCACCGCAGCGTGGATTTCCCTAAGTTCAGGATTCCTCTGAAGGATCGCCTCGGTTCTCTACCTGAAGATCGAGGCAAAGCGCCTGTTAAGGAACGCTGGGGACCGTTAAAGGAACCCCGAGCAAACATCCAGACTGGGGGTCATACGCGACCTCCTAACAAGTTGATTTCTGCAATGGCCCGCTTGGGGGTGCGTACAGAAAACCAGGAGCCCGTTAAGGTTTCACCCTCACAAAGGTGTGATTCCAAATGTGTGACTCCCGCAGACGCCAACAAGGTGATGTTTACTCAGAGGAAAACACGTCAGACAGATGAACGCGTTATACCTGAGAATTCATGTAAACAACCGATAGGTTGCTCTGACCGCAACGTCGACGAGTTGTACTATCGGGCTGGGGGTACGAATAAATCTCGAAAGAGAGGTATCCGAAAAGCGGACTCTCACTGTCTGTGTACCAAACTAATCAGGACAGTATTATCAGTATGTAGCTGCCCTAAGACCGCTCCACGGAGGGTCTCGGTATTCGAGAGTATCTCCGCAGAAGCATTGAAACCCAAATCAAGGTATTCTAGCAAGAGACGATCGGCCAATCGAGATGACGAACTCCCAGCATTCACCATCAATATGGTCGATAAGGGGAAGTCTCCGATTACTTCTAACCCCGATTTCTCCCCAGGAAAGAGAGTTAATTCGGGGATAGCCCAACTAATGTCTCGACTTCAATTAGAAGCCGTCGGGCCTGAATAATCCGTAATCATCGCCAACGTGACTGATAAGAGGAAATCTACCCGACCTTCTGATTCGGACCCCCTCATATCACATCGTCTAACTCGGCTTTTGAGGATGACCAGAGGACTATCCTCGGACGATGAAGCGTCAGACGCTTGCTCGGCAGTCGCTTCAGAAGCCACCGTATCCAGTCCCGGACAATCTCATGAGGTGTTTATGATCAACACCGAGGAAGTAGCCAAAATGATTGAGGATGCTTTAGACAAGCAGAAAGAAGCATTCAAGATCGAAGTGGAAATGGCTATGCAGGAGATGAGACAAATGCACGACCAACAAATCCGAGCTTTGTCGAATCAGCTAGGTGAGTCCATCCATCGCAGCACTGCTAACCAAGCAGGTAGCGATTCAGATGTGGATGAACACAACGCTGGGGGTGGTCCCACTAAAAATAACGACACTGGGGATGGACCCACCAATGATGATAACACTGGGGGTGGCCGCATTATTCCTCTCGAAAATTGTCCAAAATAGGATATAGATGAGGACGAAAAGATGAAGGATCTCAAGAGCAAAATTAACGCCCTGATGTCTGCTCGAGAGGTGAAGAAGACCGGGATTCTGTGTCCTTACCCAAGAGAATGGAAATCGATCCCGTATCCGGCAAAGTTCAACCTGATCAACTTCACGCCGTTCGATGGGAAGGGTTCCCCCACTCAGCATCTAATCTATTTCAAGTCCCACTTGGGAGTGATCTCTGGCAACGAGCCTTTGATGGTCCGGTCATTTGTTGGCACCCTTCGCGGGCCCACCTTCGATTGGTACCGCCGTCTCAAGCCTATAAGCATCACTAGCTGGGAGGACCTAGAGAGCATGTTCCTCGGTCATTTCTTCGATGATGACACCGAAGTGTCAATCAGGACACTCTTCGATGAGAAACAGAAAGACGGAGAGTCAGTGGATACATTCATCAAACGCTTCCGTAATCAGGCAATAAACTGCAAGGATCCCGTCACGGAGGAATTCGTCTTGCAGACCTGTCATAACAACTTGTCCATTAACATCTTGGACGTTATGGGAGTAGAGCCGCTCAATACTTGGAAAGAGTTGAAGGTGTACGGAGAGCAGGCCGAACGCTTCCTCAGAAGGAGGAAGGTCGAAAGAAGCCAACCGATAGCAAAACCTCTGAATCCATGTCTCATTTCCCATGATGAAGGGAAAGCACCTACAACAGTTGTTAACGTTAATCAGACGTCGCAACAGCAGCCCCGAAGATAGCAGAAGACTTCGGATTCGAGGCTCCAAAAAGAGTACTCATTCAAGGATGAAGACGTTCCAGCCATCTTCGAGACCCTTCTCGAAAACAACAAGATCAAGCTGCCACCCATCACGAATCAGGAGGAAGCTGATAATACTACGGATCCAAAGTACTACGCGTACCACAGGAGGATCCTTCATCCCACCAAGGCTTGCTTTACTTTAAAGAATAGCATCCAGACATTGGTTGAAGCTGGCGTCATAACGTTAGGATAAGCCAAACGAGAACGGCAACACTCTGAAGAGTATACGAGTATAAACTGCTTCTCAATCCTCCAACCGGTATATGAGGTTAAACTGCTCCTTGATACTCCAATAGGTATATGAGTCTAAACTGTTTCCCACACTTGACGGGAAGTTTCTGGAGAATTTTTACATATAATATTCTTAAGGATAACCTGGTCATGTAACTCACTATGATGTTAGACCCAGTTTTGCGAAGGAAGCTGGGGGTGGATGATTCATGTAACGGGAAGTTCCCGGAAGAATTTTTACATGTAATTTTCTTAGGGATAACCCGATCATTACAAATAAAGTGATAAACACTAAACCCCCACTGTGATTTCCGAACACTCTTTTGCTGAGACGAGATTCGATCGCTTCGTTGGATCAATCTTCCCTCACAAAACTCCTATTGGTGTTTAACGACTCACGGACTTCCACCACAAAATCCCCTACCGATCAGACTAATTGACGGTGGGACCACAAAAAATTCCTTTTGGTTGAATCCACTCAAATTTCCAATGTGTCTGTGCACTCAACATTCCTATTGTTAAGTCCGGACATAGTACTTAGAATTTTAATATCCTAATCATTGACGAATTGTCAAACCCCTTCGTGTTAAGTCCTTATCACTTGACACTAAGAACCCCTACTGAGTGATTTGTACAAGTCAACACTCCTACCATGATTTGTACTCCCACTCCCACTGTTTACCTAATCAAACCTTCTTACAGTTAGGACCACAACCAAAATCTCCTCTCGATTCCTCCAATGAACGAGAGATCCACAAATCGAACGATCAAACCTTCCTACAGTTAGGATCGTCTCAAACATCCCACTCGGTCAAACCTTCCTACAGTTAGGGCCAAAACCAAAATTCTCTCTCGATTTCTCCAATGAACGAGAGGTCCACTTTCAAATCGAGTGATCAAACCTTCCTACAGTTAGGGTCATCTCAAACTCCCGCTTGGTCAAACCTTCCTACAGTTAGGACCAAAACCACAATTCACTCTCGATAAACGAGAAATTCATCTTTAGTTCGGTAATCAAACCTTCCGACAGTTAGGGTTATCCGAATCTTTTCGATTCTCGGAGTGGAGATCCCACTCTTAGTTTCACCTTTCTGGATTCCGGGGGTGGAGATCCCACCTCGAGTCTCCTTTCCAACTGGAGATAGAATATAAAATTCTTCTTCTTCAGTGTTGGGAGATAGAATATAAAATTCTTCCTCTCCCATTTCGGGTTCGTCTTTGCCCCAAGAGAAGACACCACTTTTTTCAACTCTCAAAATCCATGCCTCACAGGTACGGGGAATTTTATCCCGAATCCTGAGCAGGGATAAGTCAACACCTGACACGTGTTGCCGGTTTAGTCTTTTACCGATTGAAGAAGACACCAGAATTCCAGTCTGGGGATATTTGATGAAAAAATTGCAATGAAGAGAATAAAAAAAATTAACTTATATTTCTTTGATTCCGGTTACAATTTGATTACAAAAGAGAAGAGAACGAATTTAGTTCTCCCATTTGTTTAAAACTGGGTTCTTCTCAGTAGCGATGGAATGCCTCCTTCGATTGTTCGCGTCAAATTTGCTCTCTGTTGACGATCCGACCGTCTTTTATCTCGTGGGAACGATGAACTTCTGTGGAAAGTTTTATGGGTAACTCTTTAACGAGTTTAAGAACTCTGAACGAGTTAGAACTCTGTGAATAGAGTTGTTAGAACCGAAAATTCGGTTAATGACCAAGCAGATATTCTGTTGTTGAAGAATCCTTTCAGATTTGATCTTCTGAACCTGACTCAAAAAAATCCTATCTCCCAGGATTTCGTCTCTCCTGCCTCTCTGTACGGTTGAGATCCTCAAGAACTTCCAAACCCGTACGGTTTAGATGCTGAAAATCCCAATTGCTGCCTCTCCGTTCTCAAAAAGCCAGCCCCTAACTCAGTTGAGTTTGTTAAGATTTTATAGGGGGATAAGAGGCTGTAACTGCCCTCTAAATCCGCTCCTAAGTGGGCGTGGTTTCCTCAGATCGTGGGGAAAATAGTTTTGAAACCGTTCGACTCATATTTGAACGAGTCAAACGCCCAATCTGACATTCAGAACCCCAACTTCGCGTCTTAAAATTGAGACGCGAGGTTGGGTGTTGACTGAACATCAAAGAACGCGAGGGTCGCTCGCTGTTGACTTGTTGTAGCTTGGAAACGCGGGGGTCGCCTGCACTTCCAGAATTGTAACACGGGGATGACTTCCGCGTTTTAAAAGGGATTAGTTGATCTGTAACCTCTTCTACAGAGCGTTGCAAGGACCGTTGTTCAGTAATCCTAGCTTTTAGCTGTTGTGGAGTATGAAAGTCGTCAGATTGTAACTTTCACTGTAGATTGTGAAGACTGCTGAATAGAATTTTCATCAGTTGTCGGAAGTGTCGTTGAATTGTAACTCTTCTCGATCTATGTGAAAAGTCCTCCGTTTGCAGCTTTCGTTTGTTGGCATGAAAGCTATCTGATTGTAGCCTTCATTGTTGGAACTTGATGGGGATCAATTATTCATTGTGATATTTAGACGAATATTTGCCCACAGCTCTCTACCAAGCAACTCACCAACTAAGTCTAACCTTTTATTTCTGAAATCATCATACTACTCATCAGCATCTCTAATAGTTGCTAATATAATATTAGTCATGTTGTTGTCACAGCCATCAAGATCAATCATCTCAGATATGAGGCCGTATTTATAGCGACTGTAGAGTTACGGATACAGTGATTAGAAAGTCGTCTGATTGTAACTTTTATTGTTGGGGCTTGATGATGATCAGCTATCCATTGTGATTTTTAGACAGCCTACAGGAGAATTTTATCTCGAATCCTAAGAAGGGATAAGTCAGCGCCTAACACGCGTTGCCGGTTAGTCCTTAACCGTAAAAAAGGGACAAAAGCCCACATATTTGACATTGTGGTAGGTTGTTATTCATAACACCAAAATCTGTGATTCACACGCACGGGAAATTTTATCCTGAATCCTAAGTAGGGATAAGTCAACGCCTAACACGCGTTGCCTATTTAGTCTTTCTCCGATTGAAGAAGACACCAGAATTCTAGTCTGGAGACTTTTATCCTGAAGCCTAAGTAGGGATACGTCAGCGTCTAACACACGTTGCCGGGTAGCCTATTCCCGTAACAATGGCGAAGTCTACGTATTCGAAGTCGTAGCATCAAGTCTAAGGGAGTTCATTCCTTTAGCACAACGTCACATGCGGAACGGACTTTAAACAATCCGCATGTAAGCCTGATTCAAACGGTAATCGGTAAGAGCACGTCAAATCCGTTGAGGGCTGAGGATTTGCCAAAAATCCTAAGTCAACGTCTGATACACGTCGCTGTTTAGTCTTTTCACAGGAGAAAGACGAAGTCTACGTATTCAACATCGTAGCGCTAAAAGGGTTAACTCTTCTAGCTTAACGTCATATGCGGAACGGACTTAAACAATCCGCATGCTAGCCCGACTCAAACGGTAGTCGGTAAAGGCTCATCAAACCCGTTGATGGCTGAGGGTTTGCCAAAAATCCTATATATACAAAAGTCATTGACGCACCAGCTTTATTAACTGGTCTTGTGACTCAAGCATTCAACAAACTTCGGAATAAGATCCATATCTACAGACGAATCAGCTTTAACAGCTGGTCCTGCAGCCCTAACTATTGGGACCGCCATGCTCCAATATCTTAAGAGCTTAAACTGTGTATACTCCAGCAGACGTACGAGTATAAACTGTGTTAACGGTGATCGATCCAAAACCCTAGGTCAACGCCGGTCAACGCGTAACCCTAGGTCAACGTTAATCAACGCGTTGCGATCCGAAATCCTAGGTCAACGCCGGTCAACGCGTAGCCCTAGGTCAACACCAGTCAACGCGTTGTGATCCGAAACCCTAGGTCAACGTCGATCAACGCGTAACCCTAGGTCAACGCCAGTCAACGCGTTGCGAT
This sequence comes from Asparagus officinalis, assembly GCF_001876935.1. Taxonomy (NCBI): domain Eukaryota; kingdom Viridiplantae; phylum Streptophyta; class Magnoliopsida; order Asparagales; family Asparagaceae; genus Asparagus; species Asparagus officinalis. Next base: position 11,595,694 of record NC_033803.1, on the reverse strand, counting down.
CCGAAACCCTAGGTCAACGCTGGTCAACGCGTAACCCTAGGTCAACGCCAATCAACGCGTTGCGATCCGAAACCCTAGGTCAACGCCGGTCAATGTGTTGTGACAAAAAGTCAACGTACGACGATCTGAAATCCTAAGTCAGCACGATGCGACGGAGATAGTCAGTTCTAAGTCAACTCAATGACACAAGCCAAACTCAACTCATCAGTTTTAGATTCGAGACTCTGATGACGGCCAGACGATAAACGTAGTGTCGGAAGAACTTCAGCTGTTCGTCAAAGCATCAAATAGATCGAAAATTAGATGAGTCAAGAATTGAAGCTAACTACATATCTTCTACGCTGACCGAAGGCTGGACCAATCACATTCAAAGTATTCCAGCCTCTTCTATAAAAGAAACGAGTCTGGAACGCTTTGGAGGGGGTATTTGTAGGCGTTGAAAATTGCCTATAGGTCTCCACGAGCAGCTCAAAGATAAGAGAAGACGATGAACGTCACTATCCAAGTCACAGAAGCTTGATTAACGTCGATGAACGTTTGAAGTGAATCGACGAACTACGTGAAGTAACGGAATTTTAGAATAACAAAGACACGAACTGATCGGGAGTCCCGCGTCGCTTACAAAAGAAAAAATGATGCTCCTATCCCAGCTTAATCCACAATGACCTAATCATCAGAGCTTATATAACTCCTCTTCGGCTTTCCAACGCACTTTGAATCACTCAAATCCGAGTTCGGACGAAAAAATTACGGCGGAAATGGACAAGTGTACAAAAAAAGGGTCTCAGTCTGAGTTGAGACACCCCGAGGTGTCTCGGCCTCGCTGAGACGCCCAGGGGTGTCTCCAGGCCTAAAAATCGGCCGTTGTGCAGTTTCAACCACCCGAACTCCCCTGAGCCTATAAATACAGCCTCAGGCCCTTATTTTTTTGGATCTGGAATTCTCGAGCGTTGGCGAAGCCCTGCCGGATTGAAGATCAAAAGTGCACGAATTTTAGAGAGGAGGAGGAGTAGAAATCTGATCGAGTTCGTCGGCATAAAGAAGAGGAGCTCATCAGATCTGCAGTTCCCCGGGTCCGTTCCTTAAGATTATCCCGTTGCGATAATCTTAAGAAGAGCAATTATCTCGCCGTTGCCGAGATAAGCGCTACGGTTTCTTGATTCCTTCGTGAATCAACGAAGCTTTGCCCGATTTTTTAGTAATCGGATTTGATCGATGGTGGTCCACGGATATCAACATCCCCGTCACAGGCCAAGATCCCACGCAAGCAGAAGACCGATAAACGATCTCTATGATGTTTGAAGAAAATTGTACTTTTGTTTTGTTTTCATTGTGTAAAGGTCTTATAAAAAGACTAATTTTTGTTTTTGCTGTAAACGTCTGAAGTTTGTAATGAATCCTGCAATGAAACAATCAATTTTCTCTGCAAACACCTATGAACAACAAATCACTAAATCCCACTGCTAAAATCATTGCTCGTATTATTGCTCAGAATCTTATTCCTAAGACCGGTAGCTTTGACCATTTTGCTACTGATAAAGTCAATGTTATATATGCCATTTTTGCCAAGATAAAAGTGAATTGGGCAAATGTTTTCCTTAAAAACATGGCATGTAAGCATTATAAGTTTCTACCCTTTGGTTGATTCATCACCCTTATTCTCCAACACTTCGGTGTTGCTCTGACCAATGAACCCAAAGCTGACCCGAGTAAGGAATATTTTGATAGAGTTTCTCTCTCCCGTATGCAAATTTCTGACTCCTTATCTGATCCCACTATACCATCATCTTCCCGATCTCGCTCTAGAGCTTCTTCTATTTCAGGTTCTGAGGTCTTCGTCCGACTGGATCATCTTGAGACTCAGGTCTCAAGTATTCAGAAGGACATTAGGACTATTCTCAGCTATCAGCGTCAGTATCTTGGGATTCTGGATCCCTCTTCCAGCTCTGACTCTTGTTCAGGAGAGGGCTCTGATGAAGGATCTGCTTCTGGTTCGGGATCTGGCTCCGGCTCTGCATCTGACGATGGTGGTGATTGACTCTTGATGTTATTGAGTTTATGTTTTGTTGAACTAAAATTGGATACTTATGTTTTATTTTGAGTTGTAATAACTCTACGTTTTGTGTTTGAAAATTATGTGATATTGTGGAACTATTTCTGTTTATTGTGCTTGTGATAGCTTATGACTATCTCTATGAACTATGTATTGTGAAAACATGCTATTAAGGATGCTTTGTGTTAAAAGTTTGGTTTGGCTTTTGATTCCTGTGTTTATGGTCTTAATAGCTTGTTAAATTGGTTATGGATGCTTAAGGATGTGTAGCTCTCATATATATATGTTCTTTTTGTTATGTCATTTATGCAAATTGACAGGGGGAGCTTTGGCCATATATTTGTTTATTATCTGTGTTTGAATGCAGGGGGAGCGTTGCTCCTATATATATTCCTTTTCCCTTTTTGATGTTGTCAAAGGGGGAGAAAATCTACATATTGATGTTTACTTTAATGGTTTATTCATATTGATTCATATTGATGGAATGTAATGATAGGTGATTATTTGGTTTATTTATTCATGTTAATATGGTTTATTCATGTTATATATGTTTGGTTTATTTGGTTTATCAATATGTATTTCATACCATTAAATAAATTGTTTGCCATCATCAAAAAGGGGGAGATTGTTGGCCCTATAGTTTTGATGATGATTTGTCAAACAATTTATAGCTAATATGTTTTCTAGTTTCTGTTGTTTGGTTTTTCTCTTTTCAGGTAATTCAACACACGACAATCAAGAGTTAAAGATTCAAGTTCATGTGTGTGCATTCACCTACGTATAAGAGTGGTTTGCTTGCATATATTGTATGTTTATATTTAAGCTCAATATGTAAACACAACATAGATTTGACGTTTTCTATCATATAAATGATTTTTCATCAGACTTTGTTACAATAGTTTTTATTTTATGTTTACAGCTCATTCATACTTCATTATATATATATATATATATTGATATATACATACAAGTTTACAAGTTATATTTCAATTTTCATGTTCGCGAAAAACAGGTTTTATGAACACTTTTCAAAAACAGTGGGTTTTCACAAACAAAAATTGCTTTTCTAAAAATTCCTTCTCAAACATGTTTATTTTATCAATTAGAAACTTTCCGCAAATTTCACAGTCGACCGCCGAACTCATCATTGCTTTCTCAATGGCTATATTCTGATTTGTTTCTCTGGGTTATTTTGGTCTTTTCAAGTTGGTTTTGGCTGATATTTTGAGTGGGTATAAATACCCCATTGCTCTTCTCTTTCAATATACCAAGTTTTGTTTTTACAGTGAAGTTTTAACAAAAGTTTAAAGTGTGTTTAAAGAGCTGTTTAAGCTGATTCTGATTATCTGTTTCAAAAAAAAGTTTTCTATAACAAGAAGAGGCATTCAATTCAACTGAGGATCCTATCCTCACCATCCTCTAATGTTCTTCTTGTTTATTGAGAAGTTTTCCTAACTCATCTTTTCATATAGCTTATAATTTTATTTTCATATCTTAGCTATATTTATTGAGTTACGTATTTTTATTCACTGTTATCACACACACTATATTGAGCTTAATATTCCATACTATATATTGTGGGTAGTGGTGTGTGATTTAGTGAGTGTGAGCTTCATTGTGTTCTCATTTGTTATCGAGAACAAATCATTGTATTTAATCATTATTGTGAGTATCACTTGTAATATATTTGTACACCGAGAGAAGTGTGAGGCGTGAGATGGGGTCGAATCCAATAGGAGTGACGTCGGTTGACGAACCTAGGGAGAGGTTGCATCCGAGCACTTGAGGAGGAGGACACGGGCTAGGTTCCTACACTTAGTGTGTAAAGTGTGATTGCATAGTGTTTGTTGTGTGAAAGTTTTCGGTAAACTTATAAACCAAGTGTGTAGAAGTTCCGGCTTCCAAACCGGATTGTGATAGTGGAGATCTCCTCGATGTGAGGAGTGAACGTTGATCGGTGAGCATTGAAAACCGACATTGTGAGTGATTGTGAACGTTGATCGGTGAACGTTGAAAACCGACGCTAAACATATCGTTTGTTTGTGTTTTACTTAGCGTACATTTTAGTTGTGCTTATTCATATCATTCTTGCTCATATCCATCTCATATAGTTCTTGCAAGAACATTTTTAATCAATATAACTTTAATTGGTATTTAATCGGAATTAGATTAGCATAAGACCCTAATCACCCCCCCTATAGGGTCTAACAATCATTAGTTTAAGTAACACTATTGATAAAATTAAGGAAAATTTGCTTCAATGCCCTAAAATTCAAGTTTCAATGTGCCCCAGCCTCCCATATTTTTTTAATGTGCTGCAGCCCATTTTTTTAAAAAAAAATTGTGTCCAGTGCCCTCCATCATGATTAGACATGTCAGCTCCTAAAATCCCAATTTTACCCTTTCTTTTTCTCATGCCAGCTCATCCCAGCTCATGTTAACTGTTATAGATAACATGTTAACTAGATAACATGTTAACTGTTATAGATAACATGTTAACTGTTAACTATTATAATTTCATAAATATGTTATGAGCTCAATGTGTGAACTATAATAGTTAACATATAATCTATAATAATTAACATGTTACCTATAATAGTTAACATATTAACTATAATAGTTAAAATGAGATGTGAAGTTCCTCGGGAAGGCGCCGGTGGCGGAGCGGGGTTGGGAGGTGAGGGAGGCGGAGTGGGAGGAGATAGGTGAGAAGGGAGGGAGGCGAGCGGGATGGGAAGTAGGTGAGGGGAAGGAGGCGGGGGAGGGCTATAGGGTGACCGGAGGAGGAGGAGGGAGGTTAGAATGGAGGTCGAAGAGGGGAAGGAGGCGGGGGAGGGGGAGGGCGAGCTGGTGAGGGGAGGCGGGGGAGGGGATTCTGAGGGGACGGAGGAAAGAGGGAGGTGTAGGGGAGAGGGTAAAATTGAGATTTTGGAGGAGGTTGCATTGGAACTTGGTGAGAGGGTTTTAGACACAATTTTTTCAAATTATAGGGGATGCAGCACATTAGGGGAAGTTAGGGGCTCAGGCACATTGAAACTTGAATTTTGGGGCTTTGAAGCAATTTTTCTAAAATTAAACCATTTATATTATTAAATATTTATGTTATGGACATATTTTATTACAATATTTATTAAATAATGACAATAATTTTTAATATTATATGACGTTATGTTGTAAAGAATATTACCTTGCTCGATAATTAATATCATCTTAGTAATAAAAAATTGGATGGTATAAATTAAAAATATTTATTATTTAGAAAAAGTACTTTATATAAAAATATTGGATCCTTGAAATTTACGAGATATTTACTTTTCAACAAAAAAGTGAATGACTCATAGATTTCAAAAATCTAATATTTTTATATAAAGTAATTTTTCTAAATAAAAGTATTTTTAATTAATAATGTCCAATTTTTATTACTAAGATGATATTATAATATTGAAAAGGGTGATATTCCTTACAATATAAAGAATCAACCCCTATTTATACTATTATTAATAATTATAATTATGTACAATATTTCATTAAATAAATAATTTTACTATTTTATTACAATTAATAATTCTTTTATAATGAAAAATAATATATTTATTAACTTTATTATCCTTATAAATTATTAATATATTCTAGCGAGTGACCAAATATTTTGGAAAAAAGAAAAGAAAAGTATGTCTCATAAATTTCGTGGATCTAAATCATTAATATATTCTAGCGAGTGACCAAATATTTTTGGAAAAAGAAGAGAAAAGTATGTCTCATAAATTTCATGGATCTAAATATTTTTATATAAATTAAGTTTCCAAAATAAAAATATTTTTAATTTATAACGTCCAAATTTTTATTACGATGATATTAATCATCAAACAATGTAATATTCTTGGGAAAAATGTGTCCAGGCCCCAAAAGTGGGAACTTCGTGTGACTAGCCCCCCTGTATTTTGCCCCATGTGGAATAGCCCCAAATACGCATAGTATTTGCGACGAGGCCCCGAATTGACTCTTTTCAGAAAAAGCCCAGCGGAAGTTACTATCTTGCCCTCTGATGGGACTGAGCTGGGTTAATGTGCCCCTCACCTTTACAAGTACTCTCCCTCTCTTTCTCTCTCTTCCACCTAGCACCGTCATCAAGAACTCTTCATCTTCCTAATTTCTGTACGAATTTCAACGTTTCTAGGGTTTTCGCCGGAAAAATGTCGTCGTCAACGGAAAAATCCAGTAACGACTACGAGGTCGGGCACCGAGCCGAGTTGGAAGCAAAAGGCGCTTCATCTGCGGGTGGCAGCACGGAGGAAGCTACGGAAGCTACGAAAACCCTAATCGAAATGCAAAAGGAGGCATTACAATGGCGAGACCAGAAAAGGAGGACGACAATGGCTGGTCGTACCAACGAACCCCCCTCAAAAAAACAGTAAGTGTTATGTTATACTGCGAACAGACAATGCAGATTAACCCAATATTGTTAGTTCTAGGCTTATGTTATACTGCGAAGAGACAATGCAGATTAACCCAATATTGTTAGTTCTAGGCTTTGTCCAATGTTAGTTCTAAATTTATACCAACGTTAGATCTAGTTTAAGTCCAATGTTAGTTCTAATATGAGTCCAATGTTAGTTCTATAATATTACGTGTTAGCTCTATTTTGTTCCCGTTAGTGTTAAGTCTAATATTGTTTCATATGTCTTATTGAACTTACAAATTCGAAAATTTTTTGCAGGAAAAAAATTGCTTAAATTCTAATCAGGCTCAGCAGAAACCTAAGTTAACATGCCATATCGGGCTTATGGGCATATATGAAGCGCATTGCCCCGAAGATGGCCGTCAGTGGCATAGGGATGCATACTGCGTTCTAATATTTCAACACTTACATATTGTTTGGGCTCCTTGCTGCTGATCGGCCCACGCCTTGACTGTCTGCCGACTTTTTCGATAGAGATAATAACACACTTTTGTATACTCTGATTCAAAAAGTGGGGTATGAAAAATTATTTGATTTGCAATGGTTCCCACAACGCAATAACTTATTTTCCCCCAATTTATTGGGAGGACATAAGAACAATAGGACTCAAGAACAGATATATGGCTGAGGAATACTTCGCTAAGCTTTTCATTTCTGAATAGGAGGGAAGAAGTTTTTAAAAAAATCAGAAAACCAGCCAAAGTAACAATCTGAAGCACTTGAACCGCTTTGTTGAATCTAATCCAAAAGCGGCGAATCGGAGGATTTTGCTCTCTACAATTTTAGCCAAATGCTCTATGATATGCGATGCTCCATAGCAGGGGACAGTATACCCTAGAGCCCTTACTCAGAACACTTGATAGCATGCAGAGGTCAATTCTGTGCATGGCCCTCTTTTATAATTGAAGATTATCAGGGGCATTGGAGTTGCTTTGGAGGGAAGAAGAAGGCAAAACAAGTCCATATGTCCCAGGTTGCCACATGACACATATTGTGTGTAATTCCATATTACCTCGATCTCGTTCATTCAACATACCTGATCATTGTATATCTAACTTATTCTATGTAATTTATCTGTAGCGTGTTAGTTCTTAATCTGCACATGTTAGTTATTCCGTTCTAATATGTTAGTTCTACTAATCTGCAGATTAGAACTCACACGTACAGACACGAATTAGAACTAACACAAGTTTGCACAGGAATTAGACTCAACACACTACAAAAGAAACTAACACTGGTACAGATTAGAAAACAACACTCTACAGAAAGAACTAGACACTGCAGAACTAGAACTAATCACTCACAGAATAGAACTAACACTTGTTAGTTCTAATCAGATTTTAGTTCCTATTCTGCACATGTTGGTTATTCTATTTCTTAAGAGTTATTCAAATAATCACAGTGTATTCTATCGTAGAGTGTTATCTATCCTGTAAGTCTTAATTCAATTGCCGGATGTATCTAATCTTAAGTGTATTCTACCTTAGATGGAGTTCGTCTGTCTTCAATTTACACCATTTATTCAACGAGCCATATTATCCTTTGCTAGTCTATACAAATTTAATGAAATATATTATTGACAGGTTTCACAATACAGCATAAAAGAAATATCCCTTATACACCTCAACCTCCATGGACAATGGCATCAGCGAGGAGAACACTA
>NC_033803.1:11586195-11586519 GCF_001876935.1 Asparagus officinalis | reverse complement strand
TATATATATATATATATGTGTGTATGTATGTATATGTGTGTGTGTACATACATACAGTCCTCCTCCTGTTTAGACAACACGTCAGAGACTAGGAAAGAAAAAAAACAACAGCAATGTGCTTCTTCTTCTCCACGCCTGAAAAGAAAAACTAGCTTCAGCAACGATTATTTAGTAATGAGGTCTCAATACAATGGAGTTGTTATCATACTCTCTTTAAAAGTACGAGTTCGAGAAAATCTTTTCATGGTCAATATTACCCTTAACTTTTTTAAATATTACATTATTATCCTAATCTATTCTAATTATCCTATCTTCTTTGAATTG
>NC_033803.1:11584836-11585195 GCF_001876935.1 Asparagus officinalis | reverse complement strand
AAAAACGGCTATTTTGTGAGGTTATTTTGATCATTTGCCTAGGGGGCTGGTTCTATAAATAGAGGGGGGGTTTTCATTTGTTTTCTTCACACCAAAAACTCATTTCTTCTCTCTTATACTCTTATACTCTCTCTTATACTCTCTCGTATACTCTTATAATCTCTCTTATACTCTCTCTTATACTCTTATACTCTCTTATTTATACTTTCTAATCCTTTCATCAAATGGTTTCCGGATCTGATTATGAAGAGCAAAATCTATCTCCCGATCCTGAAATGAGTCCTCATACTATGAGTCCTCCTACTGGGTCTACTCCTACCGAAGTTAATCCCGAATCCGGTGGTGACGAATCTGCACCA
>NC_033803.1:11583022-11583836 GCF_001876935.1 Asparagus officinalis | reverse complement strand
AGACCTTTAGTTCTTCCTTCGATAAATATGGGAAGACACATCATTCTTGTTTGCTTACTTTTGTCTTCTGATGTAATTTCGTTTCTGATTTTGATGAGAGCTATCTATCTTTCAACAAGTAAGATTTGATTGGAAGATGAAAGCCCATCGAAAAAGAATCGGGTTTCTCCAAACTATACCAACATGCAGAAAGAAGTCATCAGTGATGCGGTGAGCGACGATGAGAGCATTTGTATTGTAAGGAGGTTGAAGTTAGATGAGAACTCGCCATCGTAAGAAGCCAAAGATAAGTCGCTGCAATGGAGGTCAGTAGCCTTTAAGAGACCTGGAAAACTTTGAGTGATTTAACACGTTAAATATTCATGACCTATTTCAAATCTCGACTATTTTGGTTTTTTTCTTATTTTTGTTATTCAGGATGTGCTTCCTGAACAAATTAATAAGCATCATCATAAGTAAAGGACCTTTAACTAGGAAATATCTCTTGAAATTATGTCTTATGATTCTTATTCGATCAACCGATGTTTGATCTGTGTTCAGTACCTTGGTATATATGTAGAAAACTTCCTCTGAGACCTGATAGTTTCTTGATGAGAACCTATTGAAAACTTTTTATGATATGGGTCTCAGCTTGGACCTAAGTGTCTAAATTCAGTTTGTGGTGCTATTGTTCTGTTTCTGCCGGTCCAAAGGATGTACATGAAATCTGCATGATATAATTAAGTCATGTTATATCGTTTGAGCACGAAATAAAAAAGGGGATGTAGCTCAGATGGTAGAGCGCTCGCTTAGCATGCGAGAGGTACGGGGATCG
>NC_033803.1:11579362-11582022 GCF_001876935.1 Asparagus officinalis | reverse complement strand
TGAGCTTGTGTAGCTCCTTGGCTTTGGGGTTTTACCTGTTAGTTGGAGCTTGTGTAGCTCTTTGGCTTTCGATTTTTTTTGCCATCAGGTTTGTGAAGCTTTTGCAGCTCCTTCATTTGGGTTTATTGTTGTCGGTTGTTGAGCTTGAGATTGTTCTTGGCTTTTTTGAGGTTTTTGGCTATCAAGTGGAGCTTGTTTAGCTCTTTGGCTTTGGGTTTTTTTGTGCGTTTTTTCTGTTGTTGGTTTTGATGCTAACATTAGGGTTATGTTGCTATCGGTTGATGTGTGGTTGGAGCATGATGTGCTCCATAGTTGATATTTGGCAATAATGATGATTAGCGTTTACTGAGAATGCAATCTAACTTACAGCGTTTATTATATTCAGATGAGGCAAAATGTGATGATATTGCAGCCTACATTGAATTAACAATGTCTAGGCGAGGCAATCCATCATTAGAATACAATTTGTAATAAACCTGTAAGTTATAGGTGGGGCATTTAATTTTGACAAGTTGATCTATTCCTGAGCCATACAATATCAACTAGAATTTGTACTCAATTCCAATAACGGTTTTCATTACAACATCAATAGTTTTTGCAAGTACAAGTACATGAAATGCGGTTTATAATAATTAAAACAATACAAAAAATTGCTAATAAAATTGCTAAAATTTTCCAAGCTAATAGTTGATTTTCGACAAGTCCCAATTCTTTCTTCATCCTCTTTTATTTCAAAAAATATTTATCTCCGTACCTTTTTTTTGACATATTGGTTTTCTTGGTTGCTTATTTCTCCTTTTTCATCAGCTCATTCGAAAAAATTACATTTTTTATTTGGAAATTTTGTACACCCCCAATTCCTTATTTTTACCATTCTTGCACACTTTCATAGGTGTTCGGAGATTGTAGTCGCAATAACTTCATAATTCTGGGGGCATTCTTCTGATATCATATTGATGTCGGGGAGGCAAATTGCAAACAAAGAAAATTTATAAATTGGTAAGAATGGAGAATGCATTGGAAAAATAAGCTCTCAAGCTAAATTTATAGCGAACTAGCCGTTGTTACAGTGTTTCGGATTTGAACATTGAATTAGTCGCTGGAACTAGCCGTTACTACAGTGTTTTTATTTCAAATATTGAACTAGCCGTTACTACAGTGTTTTTGTTTCAAATATTGAACTAGCCGTCGCTATAATGTTTATCCAAGGAAAAAAATCATTTTGAACCAAACTAGATATTAGGAATTGGAGGGTTTCTATAAAAGTTAGATTCTATTTTTCCATGTAATGGAACAAACATAGAATGCAAAAAAAAAAAAAAAGGATTCCATGAAACTACAAACTTGTCTTAAAATTTTTTATGGAATAGGTAGGAATCCATAAAAAAACCAGATTCCCAATCCTATTCTTGCCCACTAATGAACCAAATACCCCCTAAGGCTAAAGGAACATGTATGCTATAAACAATTGCAAAAACAATTGATCTGGGCAATGAATGCTATTTGGTAATTTATATTAGTTTTAGAAATAGGTAGAATGTATGTTATATTAGTAGCTCAAATCATGAAATATTTTGATCCCATCTTATATTTTGTTGCACTACTCTACAGAAAAAAAGTACAAGGCTTTTCAATTGACCAACATGCTACTGCAAATGATGATATCAGTTCTAAAACATTTCCCAACCATAAATTTAAAGCATACATCTGAAGCATGAGCCTTATCTCTCCTTCTGCAGACCAATACACTTTCTTAAGTTATTGATGGCAATTTAGCACTTTTTGGAAGAGTGTTGAGATGAGTTCTCCATTGCAATAAAACCTGAAAGCAATTACAAAATCAAAATTACAGCAAAATATTTTTCAAAAAAATTAAAAAACAATAAACCAGAACTTACTTTGGATGTTTGGATTTCACAATAGAAATTGCAAAAAAAACTTACTATGGGTGTTTGGACTTACCGATTAAACAGATGACAAAATAGCCAAATTGGTATATTTTGTTGACCCTCAGTGACAGATTGGTATATTTTTTATTTTGACAAATTGGTATATTATCTGGACTCCGGTGCCAAATTGGTATATTATCTGGACTCTGGCGCCAAATACCCCTTGAGTTTGGCCGGATCTAAATTTTCCGGCTAGTTTTCTCACGTGACGGCTCACGTGATGCCCAGCTGGTGGGATTTATTGCACAAAACCACCTCATCTTGCGATTATTCTTAAAAAACCCTCCTCCTCTTCCTCCTCCCCCTCTCCCTGCTCCTGCTCATCCTCTTCGTCTTCAACCTCCTCGTCCTGTGGAGAAATTTGAAGCAGAAAGGAATTCAACCTGAGATACTTCCAAATCCCTAAAGAACACATCCTAAGATATCTTTCTAAAACAGTTGGGGTTTTTACAACATTAAACAGTTCGAGAATCAAAATGAAATGATACCCAGAAAGGGAAAACAGAAATTAAAGTGAATTTGGTGAGGATATACCTTCAGTCTTAATCCCTTATCCATTTTATCCCCATATTCAGATCCCCCTCTCTGTCTATCTCTAAAGACGACAGAAATCCCACAATGAGAATTAAATACATAGTGCAAACAAAATACCAACTTTGAAATGAGAATTATTGTTTTAATTTGTTGGCTGTTGCTGCTTCTAAAAACTGT
>NC_033803.1:11548728-11578362 GCF_001876935.1 Asparagus officinalis | reverse complement strand
CGTGTGAGCGAGGCATCGCCAGCACGGCGGACCGCCTCCAAGCCCGACTCCACCAGAGGGAGCGCATCAAAGTATCGCTCTCCGCCTACGCTGACCTCGAGGGCGATCCCGTGCACCAAGTCCACTAGGTGCTGGAGCGGCACGAAAGCGGGGTGAGCCACTGGGTCTGGAACGGGAGGCCCTTGCGCCGGATTCGCAGGGGCAACCGCCGGAGCGCCGACGTCGACGACGGTGGCGGAAGAGCAAACCCCAAACCGACATATCGGATTGGGCACGAGAGGCGAAGCGATCGGTCGCTTCACCATTAATGAGCATTAATGCGCCTGCACAGTCTTGGCTGGCAAGCATTTGGGCCCACTGACCGACACGTGACAGGAGTTTTCGCCCGCGGTTGGAACTCCAATTTTCGGACGAATTCGCTACTGCTCAAACTTCGCCTACAGATCAAACTCGCCAGGCGAATCGAGTCGGGTTTCCAACACAAGTCCAACACTATACGGGTTTCGCCCGCAACATAAACTCGCCAGCCGTTGAATTCCGCTTCTAAGCGAAACTCGCCGGCAAATGAGTTCAGTCCTCTACTCGAATTCGCCAACAGTTGAGTTTAGCTTCCAAGCAAAACTCGCTGCGATCAAGTCTCGCCGACAAACAAACTCGTCAACCAATTGAGTTTCACCTTACCAGCAATTCGAATTCGTCAGGGGCCGAGTTTCACCATCTCGGCGAGCTCGACGTTGCCCTGGTTTCGCCGGTAGCATAAACTCACCAGAGTAGAGTTTAACTTCGAAAGTGGGCTGATCACCGCATGAAGGACTTCACCCGCGATACGAGATCACCTGCAATTACAGAGCAAAACACTGGAAAGCGACACATCCAAAGAGAATACACACAATGAGTGGGCACAAACCTCATTGATACTTTAAGACAGTACATTTGAACAAAGTTATGGTCTTTTTGCAATTGCGAAAGTCATAATGACATGTTCAAAAAAGCAAAACATACACCCAGTGTTTCAAGACAATACATTTGAACAAAGTTATGACTTTACGAGTCATGGCATAGTTCCAAATGCAAAACAAGCAGGCAAAATGTCTTAATACAATCCTGAGGCAGAAGTCTCAGTCGAACACGCTGAAGGTGGAAATCTCCTCTTTGACCGCCTCAACCTGGCTCGCGTGGTCTTCCCGAGCCTTGTTTTCAGCAGCTTTCTGAATTCGATCTTCGCGGTTCGACATGGCGGCAGCATCTGTCTGACGCAAAGCCAGCAGGCGCCGAGTCTCCGCCTCAGCGTGCTCGTTCACCTTAACAACGTCGGATTGGAGCCCCTTCCACTTCGCCTCCGCCTGTCCCAACTCGGCCCTCAGGCGAGCCATGGTATGGTTGAGGTCAATGACTTGCTCCTCTAGCAAACGTTGTTGGCTCACCCAAAAGTTAGCCGCAGACTCCGAATCCGCTATCTCTTTGGAGCGGGTTTCCTGTTCCAGGGCTTCCTGACGTCTGAAGTGAGCTAGACAAGATGCCATTTTGACCTCCGGGCCCCCCCCGTAGCAAGTCCTCTAGCACCATCATGCGTGGCTCCAAGAGACGGAGTTCACGCACGCAACGGGTAGCGAGATGGTTTTCACCTGATCGCCGTAAATCGGCCACGCGATCATAGAGGGACTGCCTGAAACTGTCAAAGCTACCCATGTACCCATACCGAGTTCGACGAGGGAAATTGTCTGCCTTACAGCGCCTTCGAACTCTTCAATACGGGCCTGCCATGGTTGAGACTCGGAGGGAACAGACCTCTGGCCTGGAGCGAGCGCCGTGATGGGAGGAATTTGGAGGCAAGGTTCGGCTCCCGGCTGGGGAGCGGGATCCGAAGCAGCGGAATTCGCACGGCCTTCAGATTCATCGTCTGAAATCAGAATGGGCTCAGCCGCATGCTCCTCGGCAGCCGGCACCTCCTCTCGACCTGTAAGACGCAACAAGCGATACAGGGAACAATTGGGGGAGGAATACCTACTAAACTCACACGAAAGTCGAAGCAAGAAGATACCTTCAGCCGCGACGGCTTCGGCAGCACCTGAAGAACCAGGCTCTTTCCTTTTCTTGGAAACGACTCTCTTCACCTTCGGCGCCATTGGGAGTATGAGGAAGAAGAAGTTCGGGTTTACTCTGAGGAAGACGATAGGCCCTCTTGAGGAAGAGTTAGGGTGTTAAATACCCTAAGAGTCCTAGGCGGTTACTCAGTACTTGATTAGACCGTTCAAGGTTAAAGCAGTTAAAGAGTAAGACCGAACAGATCGGATCTGGACGGACAAGATCTGGCAGTTCCTTGAGCACGATCTTCAACAAACGGCTCAAATCGGACGTGGGGAACGAAGAGGCCCACTACCTCGCATTTAATGCGAGGCGGCTATCCCACGTCTCCTTAACCGGCGTACACGTGGATTAACACGTGGCCCGCTAAAAGCGTAACCCGATCAGAGTCAGGATCGCCATTAGCATTTGCAAATCCGCCTACGGGCCGAATTCGCCTGCAATCGAAATAAACCTACAGCGCAAATCAATCGATGATAATCCCGCTGCAGTTGAGGTCCTCTTGCGGCCAGATTCTGACCAATGCATGGTTACGAAAATGGCACACGCACACAAGTGACAATAGGCCAAAAACAAAAGGGAAAATTTCATTCATGAAAAAGAAGTCCTATTACAAGCAGAAAACTAAAGGCGAACTACAGGGATTTCAACTTCAGTTCCGCCTCACGAATTTCTTCAGCATGGCGAAGCTCAAGCCTTCTCAGGACCTCTCGACGAATATCTTCCTCCGTGCATGAGATCAAATCCTGAATAACCTCCCTGACATCCTTGAGAGCTCGATCCTTCTCTGCAACAGAGCCAGCGGTCAATCGCCGGCGAGACTTTACGCCCTCCAATTCCTTTGCCACGTGATCGCGAGCCTTCTCTTGAACGGCCAGGGCAGCCTGTGCTTCGGCTACAACCTGTTTCAGCCTCTCTACTTCGAAGGAAAGTCGGGAGAACTGGTTATCGACCGTTTCTTCCTCGCGGGCCACTTGTGCATCCTCGGCTCTGACCTGCTCCGACTCTGCCGACAGTTTTAACTCTAACGTCATGTTCTCGTTCAGGCGGCGATCACGATCCGCCAAAGCTACTCGAACTTCACGGGAGGCGAGATCAACAAGAGTGGAACTCTCCGCACGAAGAGCGAGCAGCTGCCGAACAGCCCCCTCCACTTCGTTCAGACGCTGAAAATAGGGCCTCGCCGCGGCGGCGCCGAGCCTCTTACGCAAGAAGGACGCATCGTGTTCAAGAACTTCCCTGAATTCTTCGAAGGGGCAATTCTCCTCCAAGACCAGCCGGGTGCAGTGGGCCAAAGTATCTTCGAAATTCGCCAGAGCTCGCTCCACCTGCGTTTTTCGCCAGCGTTCCAAGGGAGAGAGGGCGACCTCCTCCGCCGTAGACGAAATCACGGTCGAGGTGCCTATAGCCATAACCGTAGAAGTGGTAACGGGCACCACCGGAGACGGTGCGACCAATGACACCCTCGGTGCAGTGGTCACAACGTCAACGGCCGCCGTCGACGGAGAAATGGTCACCTGCAGAATGGGGGCCTCCCGTTGAAGCGGAGATTCTCGCGCCGATGAATGACCCCCAGCCAACGCTTCCATAGGAGCAGGAGATCCCCCTATTCGGCCAGGCGCGTCCTCAAGCGCCAAATCCTCTGCCTCACTGGACAATGCCTCGTGAACTGAGATATTGTCATCCTCCTCAGATTCGCCCGCCTCAGATGAGCGATTCGCCCAAGAGTGAGGATCCTCCTCACCTGCGACTTCACGGTTAGGGTCAACTACAAATGCACAGAAAGAGGTTAACAGAGACCCCTCGAAAGGGACCCTACTAACAGTCGAGTACGGGAAGAAAAGTGATGCTAAAACACACACTTACCCGAGCCGGTGGGCCCCTCCTCATCTTTAGCCTCCCCTTCCTCGTCGGAAGGAATGTGGATCACCTCCTCAATCGCACCTGCATAGGTCCAATACCAATGTCAAAAGGTATGAGATCATCGTTGCGATCAAAGACGCTATTGCAAAAGAAAAATTACCCCCTGATGCGGACACAGAAGCCGCTGGAGCTCCCGTCGGTAGCCTCTCGCCAGATCGCGGAGGAGCGTCTCGTAGTCGCCAGGAGGAGCGTCTCTCGTAGTCGCCAGAGCCGCCCCCGATGCAGCAGAAGAGACGGGCAGCACAACTCCAGACGTCGCCGCTCCGGGGATACCCACCTGGGGAACATCATCCTGACCTTCCGCCGCTCGGACGGTTTCCGCCATCTCATCACGACGGACCTTCTTAGCCGCCCCCGCTCGGGAACTCTCGGCCACTGCCTCCCGCTGACGCTTCGAGAGGAGCGAGCTACTCGGAGACAGAAGCGGCGCCCCCATTTGTCCGATTGTCGGACTCTGGACTGGAGCTCGAATCTATGGAGCCTCAGATTCGTCCAAACCAGCATCAAAACCCTCGGAATCCTCAACTGGATCCTCCGAGAACAACTCCCTAGCGGTTTGGTGGCCCCTTCGCCTCGAAGAACGGAGAGGACCCCAGACAGGACGATTGCGTTCCGCCAGACATGAATTCTGGAACCAGAAATTGGCAGGATTAGCACTAGCGCCCCGATACCAGCGGCAGTATAGGAGCATGTGGTGTAAATCGCGATCCCGCGCGGGTAGCTCAAAACGAGCCTGGGTGCCACCAGCATGAGTCCAGAACCATCCCCGAGCGCCATCCACCAGTCCTCCTTCAAAGCGCAGGTGGGGGTTGGCGTTGCCCACATACAATTGATCATACCCGAACTAGCGAGCAAACCTGCAGGGGGTGTATGGCTCGAGATAGCATGTAGAGCCGGTTCTCAGAATGTGATACCCCGGTCGGATATTCACCAACCAACGAAAGGCACCGCGAGTAAGGACCGTGTAGTGATCCGCCGTCGGAGCATCCCTGAGAATTTCTCCATACCCACCCCCACTGAAATAAGGGAAGAAGCGGCGAAAATTATAATGCCCGAAGTGGGAGAGCGTCTTCCTTGCATCAGGGATGTCCTTGCATTTCCAAGAGCACCTCTCCAAGCGCTGGACGAAGGGGACAAACTTATCGCCCTGAGGCGCCGCCGGGGCGCTCATCAAACATTCGCAGTGGTATACGAACCACGCCATCAAGTAGGTGTACGGTAGTCCCACCCTAGGATTGGGAGTCTTGATAACTACTCCTTCCCCCTCATCAAGGACCGACACACGGCAGAATTGGGCCGTCAGAGTGCG
Organism: Asparagus officinalis; assembly: GCF_001876935.1. Taxonomy (NCBI): domain Eukaryota; kingdom Viridiplantae; phylum Streptophyta; class Magnoliopsida; order Asparagales; family Asparagaceae; genus Asparagus; species Asparagus officinalis. Next base: position 11,573,045 of record NC_033803.1, on the reverse strand, counting down.
GAGCCCTCGGTGAATGCACGCTATCGTCGCCGATACCAGGGAATAAGACTTCCCGTGAGCTAGGCAAACCGCCGGATACACGACCTCCACAGGAAGAGCCTCAAAGGAGTGAGTGGGGATTACGCACCTCTTCAGCCATAACATGAGGTACCCCGCGAGCAGCGCCTTCCCCGAGATGAGAAACTTCGCCTGATGATGGAATGAGTGAAAGACAGTACCAGACTTAAACCCGCCCTCGTCGCGGTCAAGAGTCAGAGTGCTTCCTTCTTTAGCTGCCCTCGCCTCCACTTCAGACTGGTCGCACGCGCCTAACGGGAGAGCGGGAATCCCCTTGACATCGTTCCCCGGGAACAGGTAATCAGCCCAATTCTTGTGGCTGATCCCCGGGGTCTTCTTCTTCTTCCCCTTGTGATCCGAGTGAGGCAGATGTGGTAGTGGCAGAGTAACTCCCACAGAGTTTCAACCGCCAAAGGAGAATGACTCGACAGCTGATCGATCTCATCTTGATCGGGGACGTACTCCTCGTAAGGGAAGTCTCCCAGGGGCAACCCCGACACGTCGTACATCTCGTGAGGGGTGATACCAAGCTCGCCATTGGGGGTGAAAAATGTGCCGTTTTCCGCGCAATACAGTTCCAAGATACTATGGAACTGAGAAGCGTTGATCCGCAAGCCGTGTCGAGTGGCTTCGATGGCCACATACAGCTCTGTGCCCTTGAGATCAGCATTTTCGGCCAGAACATAGTCGGTGATCTTGGACCACCACGTGTCGCTGCCGGGTGCAGAATAGACCCACCCCGGGGCCCTAAAGTCCTTAGGGGGAAAGCTTCCACCAGCTCGAAAGAAGCGGTGACGGAAGGTCTCCGCCACCGCTGTCGACTCCCCCACGGGCAAAAATTGAGGCTTCGGCAGCTCTGCCCTGTCCTCATCTGTCAGCACCGCGTTGGTCGTCAACTCGCGTAATGTCAAGTGATGACCATCCGTGACCCTCTGTACCAGACCGTGCGGCTTATCAGCGGTGAATACGGGCATTGGAGCCAGAGAAGGAAATCGAGAAGGCGCCGTATAATTCGTAGCCCCGGCGTGGCCAACCGCCACACCCTCCGGGAGAGCCTCATCGGAGAAGGTCGCTGCAACAAGAAATAAAAAGTCAATTGAAACAAAATCCGCTGTAGGGGCGAAATCGCCCATCGACCAGAGGAGGGCGAAATCGCCTATCGAAAGGGGGAACCCATTTCGAACGAGGTCTATCCGTACAGCCTGCACTCCCCTCTAATGGGAAAGGGCCGAACTCGCCTTACGAAAAGGGAGTTCGCCTCCTCCCCACTGAAGGATTCGCCTGCAGGGACAGTACACATCGTCTAAAGGCAAAATAGGGCAAACTTTGCCCCAAATCGGGGAAATGAGTAACACTCATCTTCCTAAAATCCGACGCCTAAGACTTACAAGAGATCATCTAACGAACCCATCAACGTACCTGGGCGCGATTCCAGAGCACCGGCAGGCATGCCGGCGGAGAGACGGTCGGAATAACGTCCGGGGCCCGCGCCCCTCACTTTGCACCTCTTAGATTTCGGAGCCATTGTAGGATGAAGCGGGAATTCTTTCCTTGGAGGTTCCTTTTAAGATTTGAGGGCACGGTAACTCCCAATGGAGGAAAATGGCTGATTTAGAAGGGCGGAGTTGTCCACGTGGCCACGACTGCCCTCGAAAAGCGAAAACCCTAACGGACAGAGGACGTGGCCACGATCAAGTTCGACGGCTCAGATCACCCTCGGTATATCGAAAGAACCGAGGTTGGCGGCTACATCCGACGGTTGAACCCGAAAACCACGGCCACGATGCGTCATGGGGCGAAACACACGAAATCGTGTTGTCGAACCACGATCGCCGCGACCCAATGGGACCGCGCCGCCTTAGCTGGGAAGCACAAGGCCCTATCAGCTGACACGTGGCTCATCTCCCGTCAGATCTGGGCCCACCTCAAAAAGGAAGGGTTTCGCCTGCAAATACTTGGCATGACCCCGCGAGCTGCGCGAAATTTGGCTCCCAAAGACTAATTTCGCCTGGGCAACTCGCTCGCCACTAAAGGTAAAATCATAAACAAAGTCGACAACTCATCATACTGAGAGGAATAGTATGGCTAGCCCGATTCAAACGGTAATTGGTAAAGGCACATCAAACCCGTTGATAGCTGAGGATTTGCTAAAAATCCTAAAAGAAATCAAGTGCGCTTACTTCGCCGAAAATTTCTTCATTCAAAGTATTCCAGACCACACGCGAGCCGGTTTAGGTCTGAAAACTTTGAAGGGGGTCTTGTAGACGGTAAAAAATACCTCTATAGGCTCACAGGAAATTCGCCTGCGAAAAGAGCTCGCACGCCCGGTTCTCTGGCACGGGCCTAAATCGCATGGACATCGCACATGCTCGATTCTAAGTTCGCCTTACGGTCGGCTCGCCAGCACGAGTTAAGATCGATTAGGATGGCGGAAGTTCGCCTTTCACTCAACTCGCCTGCCCGAGTCCAGAGTCGAATCCGCCAGCAAACCCCAAGACCGTCAGTACAGCTGGGTATCCACTACCTCACGTGCTGAGATGGACCTTCCCATCTCTCTCGACCCGAAGTGAGAGAGAGCACAGTACCCCAGGACCGTCAAACGGCCGCCCACAGTGCGCACAGCGCGAAGGACTGGACAGGTGTCGAGTCAACCTGAGCATTCATAAATGCGACTCACCTCGGATGTCTGAGCCAAGAGCTGGATCCGCCGGCACTCGGCAAGCTGGCTAGACCCACTCGAGTACTGTACACCTACTTCACCGCCTCTCCTGACCGGAAAGGAGGAAGCACCGTGCTCAAAGCACGCCGGGCGGTCACGCACAGTACAAGTGATCGGACAGACACTTCATCGATCTGCGAACTCATAAATGCGGTTCATTAATGCTGGTCAAATCCACTCGGATAGCAGTCGTTCGTTGCCTCATATACAAGAATGGGCCTTCCCATCGTAGGTGACAGGACATAAAGCACAATCCCTGGAATGACCATTCATGGTATCGAGGAACGGCGAGACGTCTCTGAAGAGGATGTGGTCACATCCCACAATTCAAGGAGAAGTCAAGCTGTCCTTCTTCCATTTAAAAAACCCCTTCCAGCACACTGGAGGAGAGGTCGCAAAACTTGGAGAAAAAGAGTTGAGACCAAGCTGTTAGCAGATCCTTGCATTACAGCACCGCTACCTGGTTCCGAGCTCCGATCGCCGACGAACTAAGTAGACCCGAACTCTATTACCCCGAGCTTCTACTGCGAACTGAAGCTCTCCAGCAACCTCATTCAAACGGTCCAAGGGAAGCAGACTCGACCCGAGCATCGAGCGAAGCGTCCTATAGCCACCTAAAGTCCCCACACAAAACAAAGAGGGCCTTCCCTCTGCTTCTGTTGTAAACATTTGATTTGTTAGTTTGTAATAAGCTTTCTTATAAATACAAACGAAACTCCTTTCTTCGGAAGAATCAAATTTTCACCCTACATAGAGTGTGATTTAGGATTGAGTGATTGAGAGATCTCCACATTATATCCTTTGCAATTTCCTAACGTTATTCTCCTCCTTCGCCCGTGGACGTAGGCTACAAGCCGAACCACGTATACCCTTGTTTTTTGAGTTCTCGATGTTTTTCAGTGCTTTTCGTGTGTCTGATATTAGTTTATTCTTAGGAATTGGTCTTAATAGTATTGAGGAAGAATGGGGTGCTTGGCTGTTTGGATCATTAGCACATTCTCACCAAAAGATTATAGGAAATCTAGAATTGCTACATGAATTCTATATCATGATTGTCACTAGCGAATTAAAGACCTGCAGAAATTCCATGCACATTTCTATCTCAACTGGGGAGTGACAGTGTTTATACATAAAACAACAGGAAGCAACAAATTACACACCTTTGATTACTCGACCACGACCAAGCTTAAACTTAATTGGCTCACCCCTGTCATAGCTGGAATCAAAAACTGTTCCATCTGTGAGCATCCCCTGAAACATGAAGAAACTCTAACGAAAATGAACTTAAAAGGCTCTGAAATGAAAATCCAGAAAAACAGTTGACAATTACTCCTCTGCATAATTGGAACTAACTTTATGCTCACAAATATTATTGTGTTTTTCAGGAATCTTTAGGGCTTACTACATGTTGCTCAAAAATATATAGGTCTCTTGAGCTTGACTTAGGTTGAACTCAAATATGAAAGCCTCAAATACAGAATAAGCTACCACACATGTAAAATACCTGAATAAAACATTGGTTTCCCCCAAAATGAGAAGAAAAGATTACCTTTTTGCTATGATAGTTGCCAATAGGAAAAAATACATCAATGTGGATTATTTTATAGAATGCTAAAGTCAGCATGCCTCAATAGAACACGAAGAAGAAATTAAATTTAAAAAACCAAAGGAATTGTTTATGTTTATAAGGATTATGTGGCTGCAAAGATGATTAGATATCTTATCTCGTATATGTGTTAAGATGTGCATTTTTCTCTCTTTTATGAATTATAGAATTATTTGTCATAAAAGTTTCAACGTCTACCTTTATGGTGGAATTATCTATAAAGGTCATACTAATTGAATTTGATATCAATCCCGATCGAGTCAACTAGTCAGATGCCCAATATATTGCTTTCGGTGCAATGATATTAATTTACTTGCAAAATAAATAAACCTTAACAAGTTAAAAGGAAAACCAAGCATAACTATTAAAAAAAAACTTTCATTTATTCAAGAACTTGGCAGCAGTATTGGTTCTTCTATAATTTATTATCACAAAAACTAGAAGGTGGAGGTTTTTTTGCAGAAAAACAAATTATATTTATTATGGTAATTGAGTCAGGTCATACACCAAGAAAAAAAACGGAAAGGAAAAAACCTTGCCCAAGACAAAATGGGAAAAAAACCATCCAAATGTCAAGTAAAATTATTTTCTCTGATTCTGTGTGTCTGTGTTGCGCTGATCAAAATTTGAAAAACGAGCATAGCAGATTGAAAAGTACTAGAGGTTTTTCAAACATAAAAGAGTCAAAAATGGACGTACAGATCTATAATTCATCTGAAATCTTGTTCACAGTAAAAGACCATAATCTATCAAAAATTTTACTGATTAAAATGTCATGACTTAGTATTAACTTACATCGTAATGCACTTGTATTCTGTCACCGTTTTGAGCTCGGATCTCACAGGACTTTGGCTTGTACTGCAACCACATATTTATCTTTTGTAGATTAGGATACTGTGAAAGACTCGATAATTTCTATTATAGATTAACTTTACGATGCCTGTGTTAGAGTAGGAGATAAAAGATGAATAACCCTGAAGTAGAACTTAAAGCACCTTTCTGAGGATGCAAACTTTGATCGGATACATGCAAACTAAATAGTCCACAATTAAAAATTGTATTGTCTCGTTGCTAGTAAATTGTGAGGATCTAATGCCAATTATTGGTACCTAAAAGTGTGTCATTAGAGGTGTCTCATATAAATTCACATTTATGTAAATGTAACCCATCACTTCTAGAGATTAAACTAGAAATATAATGTCAACTGAATTCGTCTTAAGATTTGAAAGAAAATCAGATCTACTCATCTAAATTTTCATGTTTTTATTATTTCTCAAACTACTGAAATTACATCCTAACATTTATAATTCAATCTGTAATTTGAAATTTTAAACAAAATAAAGTCCAAAACAACTAGCACTGCATGCATATACATTTATTGGTCCTAAATTTATAGTTTGTTTCCATCCATCCATTTGTTTGTACTCACATCTCTGTAAATATTAATTAGTTTTACTACTATAAACCTCAAGCTCTGGCTTTTCTCATTAAAAATTTCGATATATGTGAATTAATCTTCATCGGGTGTATTTAATTCTCCCAAGATATATCATGCTCTATTAAAATTATCAGTGTTTCAATGCACTAGTCAATACCTTGATGAAAACATCCAAACTAATTAACATGCAGTTCTATACAAAATTTATACGATTGAAAAGAAAAAAAAAATTAAAATAATGAAAAATAACCCGTTCCCCAAACTCAAATGAAGAAAAATTTCACCTTGATGCCGATATGGAGCTTGGTAACTTCATCCGATTCCTTTGCAGAAACTGATAAAATGAGCAAAAAAAGAAGGAAAAATAAAACATTGCATCATTAGAGTTAGATGTTAATTTATAAATAAAAAAACACAAAAAGATTAACCGGACATGAGAAGAAAATATTTGATAGAGGTTACAAAGAGTACCAATTGAGATTAACGCAGCAACAATTACAATGCAAAAGTGCAACTTCGTCATCGCTCTCCCTCTCTCCCTCTTTCTCTCTCTCTCTCTGATCTGTATATCAAACTTTAGCTTGCCTTGAGCATGTTTGCAATTTAGTCCCAAATGTTTTTATATTTGTTGAAGATGATAGAATGCAAGCCGAAATGGTGGCGTTCTGAAAATTAAGTTTTGCAAAACGTCACGGTTTTGTTTTTGCAGGGGGGGTGAATTTGACTCATCCTTTATTTCATTTGATCCTAGTTTTTCGAGAAGAAAAAAAAGTTCCTTTGACCAAATCACATAAGAAGTGAAATGATTAGATTCAGAATCTGCAAATTTTAAAATGTAATATGCTCGTTAAAAAAAATAAAGAAATATTTTATTTCCATCTTGTGCAAGATTATCTGGTGTCAATTGTACATGCACCCCGTGTACTAGAGATTTAGACAATGTTATATTCTATTATTGTTTAAACTCACGTGAGAATCATTATTAAAGGTAGATACCTGTCGAAAACATTACTACACAATCCACACCGAGTTTTAAAAATTAACCATAAAGTATTTTGATGGGTTTCCATGATCTAAAAGCTTTCAATATGGTGTTGCTAACCAAACAGAGTATGGAGGTTGGCCATAACCCGAGACTCGTTATTGTTTAAAGTTTTGAGTTTGAAGTATTTTCGAATGGCAATGTATCCAATGGACGATTGGGTTCTCGTCTCTCGTTCACATGGAGGAGCATATTTGCATCAATGGAAGTTGTTGACTTTGTTGGCTTGAATTTGGTCATGTTGGGCGCAGAGTCACGCCCACCGCCGCGGAAGCGATATCACCTGAGAGATAGCCCTGGCTTTTGTTGTCCCAAAAGCACAAGCCAACCTCTATATTCTTGTTTCTCGAAGGAAACTAGAATAGATAGTGAAATTCTTATTTCTCAAAGAAAACAAGAATCAAAAGTGATATATTTCATCAAAGTGAAATATACACTCTTCCTCTCATCAGCTCTAAGACCGAATATTGAGGGAACCTACAAGCAATAGCCAACAACCAGAAAACAATAAATACACAAGATTTACGTGGTTTGGCAAACTTGCCTACGTCCACGGGAGGGGTGAGGGGAGATTCCACTATGAGAAGAACACCGACGACTTGTACAACCCACAAGCTCGTCTTAAAGAAAAACGATCTGATTTTTACCCAAAAGAAATTGACCTCTCTTTTGTAAATCCCTCTTTTTCTCTCCTTAAAATCTCACTATTTTTCTCTCAAAAACAGCCGCCTAAATCCCTCTTCACCTTCTGCGTTTTTCCCCGCAGCCGAGTAAGCCCGACTGCCTTTTTTTTGCACCTTTTTCCCCACTGTAATTTTTCTCCCACACCGAAAACCTAGGAACGACATGGGATTTATAGGGGATACGTGGGCCAAGTTCGTGGGCCAGAAAACCACCTGCTGCGAACTCATGCAGCTGGGTGTTTCGCATACGTTGGTGGGCCCACGTCTCCACGAACTTCTCCACGAACTCAACGTGGGTGACCCCCACACACCTTACGTCTATTCACAGGCCAAACATCACGGGAGGTCGCTGTCAAGTTATCTCAACGCCGCTACTGAAGAAATTGTGGAAGGGAGGTCTCATCTTTATGTCACTTTCATGTGTTGTCCGCATCTCAATCAACCACTCCCTCTTTCCTTGTTTTGTCTCTGCATGTATTAAAGAAGGTCACACTTTTTTAAGTCATTTTATCACTTGTGGTCCCCTCCCCGATCAATCAATCACTGATTGATTTATTCAATCTCTATGTGAATTAAAAGGAAAGTGAGAGTGTAAGGCATAGTAGAGAAAAACACAAACACACGAGAGGTAGCCACACAACAAAAATGAGTTCTCAAATTTTGTATGAGTGTTGTAATTTAAGAAAGAAATATAGTGAATGACGCAGCGCGGAAGTGATAACATCGGAATCCACCAAGGGTGTTCTCTGAATCCACAAAGAACGATCTTCGAATCCACGAAGAACTTCGAATCCACGAAGAAAATATTGAGAAGAGAAACTTTATTGATGAAAAGTTATATTCTCCTTTGGGGTTACATAACTCTTCTTAAATAGAAAAACAAATAAGACTCCTAGTAAGACTAGAATTACAAAAATAGAAAGTATCAAATAAGACTCCTAGTAAGACTAGAATTACAAGAAAGAAAGAAAGTGTCAAATTCTATCCTAAAAAGACTCCTTATAATAGAGGAAACAAATCATGAATCAAAATTGATTTTATTTCCTAATCTAATCTGACTCTAAAATTGAATTTATTTCCTAATCTATATTTCCTAATCTAAATAGACTCCAACTCAGATTAAACGTCCTACATCAGTCTCCCCTTGTTGAAAGAAGCTCGACCCCGAGCTTATATTTGTTAGAATAGTAGCTTCATTGATAGATAATTTTCTTCTCTTACAACGATCAGCATCTGCCTTGTACTTAACATTAATTTTCTTCATCTGTTGTTTTGCCTCTTCAGCTAGGACTTCTTCTGACTCAAATTCTTGAATAAATCTTTCACACACCATGGTTACGTGTCTGACAGCATGTGGATCTGCAATTGACTTGAAAAGCTCTCAAAATATGTTCCATGTTGCTTCTCATATTCTAGTACTGAAAGTATCATCACCTTGAAATTATTAACAATATTTGCTTCCAAAGAAGAGAAACTCGCGTCATACTCCATACACAATTCTTTCATCTCCTTTGTCTCTAGCCCTCCACCAACCAATTCACACATACCATCAATTGCATCACTCTCTATTTTATTCTTCTCCTCTATCAGGACAACATCAATATGTGCAATATCACTCTCAACCACTTTAAGAATATCATGTGTATCATCCATCTTCACTATCATATCACCATCATGAATCTCATGCATATCAAGTGTTTGCTCCTTAGGAGGAATTTCGGTAGAGGCAGATTCTTCTTTTTTAGTTACAATCAAGTCACAGACTTCTTCAGATTGCTTCAAGTTTTCTGCTAAAGCATCGTTGTTTGTCACCAAGAATTCCTTCTTCTCAGTAGTCTTTATCTTAGGTGGCTCCTTTTCTGTAAGAGGCTTGAGCACAATTCATCGTCCATCTTTCCTGAAGATATAAACATTGTCTTTGCTCCTATGGGTAGCTCTGTTATTGAATTGTCATGGCCTACCTAAAAGCATATGACAAGTATCCATCTCGACCACATTGCACAACACATCATCAAAATAAGTTCGGCCAATGGAAAAACGTACCCTACACTTCTCATCGTTCTGCACAACATTGTCCATGCTAATCCAGTCGATCATGTAGAGAGGTGGGTGTTTCTCTATCTTCAGTCCTAACTTCTCCACCATACGCCGAGAGACAAGATTCTTGCTGCTGTGATGATCAATTATAACATTACAAATCTTCTACATCACGGTGCATCTCGTGCGAAAGATATTTTGCTCTAGAGATGGTTCTTCTTTCTTTATTGCTTCTTTACTACTCTTCTCAACTCTTATGTCTTGCTTAAGATCATTGCCCCTGTTGAATTTATCATATAGAGTCGGATCACGTCGTTGGCGACCATCAACGTGATTTTGAACTCCTACCTAGATGCTCTTCTATCGACGCAAGTCGCTCAAAAATAGTCTTCATCTGATTAAAATCGGCCTTCGACACGTCAAACTCAGTTCGAGAGTAAGGGGCTTCATCACCTGCCATCGGATCGGAGAAACAAGTCTCTGATACCAACTGACGCAGCGCGGAAGTGATAACCTCAGAATCCACCAAGGGTGTTCTTTGAATCCACAAAGAACGATCTTCGAATCCACGAAGAACTTCGAATCCACGAAGAAAATATTAAAAAGAGAAATTTTATTGATGAAAAGTTATATCTCCTTTGGGGTTACATGACTCTTCTTAAATAGAAAAACAAATAAGACTCCTAGTAAGACTAGAATTACAAAAATAAAAAGTATCAAATAAGACTCCTAGTAAAACTAGAATTACAAGAAAGAAAAAAAGTATCAAATTCTATCCTAAAAAGACTCCTTATAATAGAGGAAACAAATCATGAATCAAAATTGATTTTGTTTCCTAATCTAATTTGACTCTAAAATTAAATTTATTTCCTAATCTATATTTCCTAATCTAAATAGACTCCAACTCAGATTAAGCGTCCTACATCAGTGAAACACCCTCTTGCCGTGGACGTAGATCAAATTGATCGAACCACGTAAATATTATGTTTGTGAATGTCCTATTTTCTGGTTCTGTGTTCAATTATCCCAACAGAAGTATTAACTGTAAGGTCCAAATGAAGAATTGGGAATAGTAATAATGCTCAAATGTGAAATGATCATTGTATTCCCTTTTAAGATACAAACTCGAGGACTATTCTTCCTTCACAGGATCAAGAGTATTTTAAGGAGCAGGCACAGCAGCAGTGATCAATGTTCTGTCTTATACTTCCTTCAGCTTCAATTTTTTTTAGGTAGTTTATTTGTTCAGACTTTCCTTTTGAGACATGTGTGGCCTTTTCTGACTGTGATGTACTCCTTTCTCATTTCTACTATGGACCAATAGTTGAACTATGTCTATCTAGAGATCTCTTTACTTATAATCATATATCTCTTTGCCTATCTTAATTACATGTTCTGTAGTGTAGCTTCTTGTTATATATTTGTGTACAGGATGATCTAGAGACGTGAATGTGACCGTAAGTTTGCATCTTCATCCGAGTCATGTTCCAACTTATGTTGTCTTCGGAACCGGGGTGTGACAAGATTTTTATTGGAACCAATGAATACTCAAGATAGTTTGGGATGAAATGAAATGTCAGCTGAGGAACGAAATGTCAGCTGATATGATGTTCTGGAGTCATGAGGCTGAAAAATAATGAAATGCATACCCTTAGGATCGCTGAGGAACGAGGACAATTTGATATGGCACTATATGTCGAATGGATTTTTTTGTGAGGTCGGCATACCATCTGATAATGAGTAAATGCAGTGGAAGGAGAGGAAATAACGAACGAAGACAATCAAGTGAGTTCTCACCACCAGAGTGAAAATCTATGTGGACTTTAAAGCTTCCAAAAAAACTCAAAATGTTCGCATGGAGAGTTTTCCATGAGATTATGTATGTACTGTGAATGTGGGGGGCCCACCATGTGAATGATGCAATCACGTGGGTTGCTGTGTTTCACATGGGTTCTTTTTATGTGTGTTGCTTTGTGAATTGTCCAACGGACAACTTTGATAGCCCACCCGATTGACCCGAAAGAGCTGCTATATATTCCTTGTTCTAGGTTTTTTCGGAATTTGTGCCAAGGAGGTTTTCTTCTTTTGGGCGGCTGCAGACTTGGTGCAAGAGCAGGGATTTGTTTTGGCTGTTTTTCTTTTGCCTGCGACAAGAAGAAGAAAAGGAGCAGACGTAGCAGAGGCTTTGGGCATTTTTAGCAGGAGATTTGTGTAGTTCCTTTTAGGGTTTGGGCATTTTCACAGAGAGATTTTGTAAGAGGGATTTGAGAGTTTGTTTGAGAGGGTTTAGATTGTGAGATTGTAAACCCCAGTTGTATACTCTCCCTCTATTAGTAGATCTCCCCCCTCCTTGCCCCGTGGACGTAGGCTATTTGCCGAACCACGTAAAAGTTGTGTTTTTGCCGTGATTTGTAATAGCTTGTAGGTTCTCTCGACAGGTCAGTCCTAGAACTGATGAGAGGAAGAGATTCTTATTTGAAGATTAGATCGACAATATGGGTGAAACAAGCACATCGGGATCGTCTCTTACGAAGACGATACATAGTTTGAGCATCAATAACATGAAGATTGATGTTCCGAAGTTCGACGGCAAGATTAATTTCGGATTGTGGAGGTGTCAGGTGATGGACGCCTTGGACGCTCAGAATTTGGAGGAGACTCTTGAGTTACAAGAGAAACCTGCCGAGATGGAAGCTAAGGTTTGGAAGAAGATGAATAGTAGGGCGTGTGGAGTTATTCGGTCATGCTTGACGCCGGATCTTATTTATGACGTGATGAACGAGATGTCGGCGAAGAAGATGTGGGGAACACTCAATGAAAAGTATCTTACTAAGAGCATTGAGAATCGGCTTCACTTGAAGAAGAGGTTTTACCAGTTCAAGATGAAGAGGGGAGTTTCCATTAGGGAGCATGTTAATAACTTCACAAAGCTACTTTCAGACATGGCTAATGTGGATATCATGGTTGAGGATGAAGACAAGGCGATGCTACTTTTGTGTTCGTTGCCCGAGGATGATTATGGTACTTTTGTCCTAACTATGATTAATGGAAGAACTACTGTTAGTTATAAGGAGGTGACCTCAGCGTTGGTGAATTATGAGTTGAGGAAGAGTGTTGATGAGTCCTCCGAGAAGGCATCGGGAGATGCATTAGTAGTTCATGGCCGTGGTTCAAACCGAAGCAGAAGGTCGCGGTCTAGAGGTGCACATCGTGGGATTCGTAGGAATCAGTGTGCCTTTTGTAAAGAGGATGGACATTGGAAAGCTGAATGCCCAAAGTTAGATCGAGCCGAGAAGAATAAGGGGAAAGCTGTACAAGCTCCAGAGGTGAATGTTGTCAAAACTAGTGGCAACAATTCAGATTCGGATTCTTCAGGCTATTCGTTGTCTGCACTACCGTCAGTTTGTATTGCCAACTCTACAGAGTGGATGTTGGATTCAGGTGCTTCATACCACATTTGTCCTAGGAGGGATTGGTTCTCCAGCTTTCAGAAGTTGGAAAGAGAGGATGTTGTGCTCATGGGTAATGGACATGCATGCTCTATTGGTGGTATTGGTACCGTTCGTATTCGGATGTATGACGGAGTGATTCAGGAGTTGGAAGAAGTGAGGTTCGTTCCGCAGTTGTCGAAGAACATCATTTCACTAGGAGCTTTGGTGACATCTGGCTATAAAGTGACCTTGGTGGATGCACGTTTGAAGGTCACATTAGGGTCCATGATTGTGATGAAGGGCGTCAGAAGGAGAAATTTATATTATTTGCTTGGAAGCACGGCGATTGATAGGGAGATGACGACTTCATCAGATTCGACTAGACTGTGGCGTTGTTTGATGCTGGGTTATTTGATTGGTAATACCGTACATAGGTTGTTGAGGAGTGCTATGACCTGCAGTTTGAAGTCCTGTGAACCCATTGGTATGAGCAAGAAGACCGAGGTGGAGTTTGGCACTTCTATCCATCATTCGAGGGGTCTTCTGAGGGGTGTTCATTCAGGCATTCGGGGCCTTCCAAAGGAGCATCATTGGGAGGTAATAGGTATGTGGTTTCCGCAGTTGGGGATTGCTCTAGGCATTGGTGGGTTGCAACCAAGTCCCGTTGGTGTGAAGTCCTAGAAGCCCGCAACAGATGGAGGAAGTGTATTGACAGAAAGGTGAAGGTACTTCAGTCTGATGTTAGAGAGAGGTACAAGAGGGACCTATTTATGCATTTGTGCCGAGCTCACGGCAATTGGAGACACTTCATTGGTGTGGAAACTTTGAGGCGACGTGATGAAATGGCAGATTTAGGGAGCTTCTGGAGGAGGATCGGCGTTTGATGTCGAGCATTGGCATTGGTGTGCGGGCTACGACATGTTTGGATCATCTCATGTATAGGTTGCCGACTGCTGCATGTAGAGATTTTGGATCTGGTAGAGCTGCTTTAGATTTTGGGTTGCGTCGGATATTTGGCTACCCAGCACTTGGTCACATCGTGGATGTGAGATTTGATCTGATAGCACATTTGGGATTCAGAGGCGTGTTTGATTATCAAGTATTGGCTTCTGATTTTGTTCTGAGCAGGTATGTCACGTTTAACTCTCGGCAGGTGGAGAGTGGTGATCAGATCTTTTGGACATCGGAGCGGGTGGAGAGTGATGCTACTCCACGTTGGGTGGAGACTCCAGATCATACTGTATCATTTGGGATTCCAGCTGAGGTGATACAGATTGGGGATCATTTGGATTTGGATACAGATGATGAGTTGGATTCGATTGCAGCTGATGGACTTAATTTGGATACGGTCATTGGTTCATCTCAGATGGAGGTGTTTGATTTGTCTCAATTTGGAGCTATTGGGAGTGCTATCAGTTGCAGATCGTTTGGTGATATTGAAGAAGAGTTACAGACTTTTCTATTTGTTTGAGGGCCTTTGGAGGCCATTTGGGTGAACTACGTTCGGCTTGATTCCTTGGGCAAGAGGATACGTAGGCAGTCTTTATGATGCAGTCGGGTTTGGATTAGTTGATGGGGGTGAGACCGATTTGGTGAGAGACATCGACATTTGGGTTGAGTGTTTGCACTCCCGCTTGGGTCTCGACCTATTGTGGATGGAGTCTGTTGTCATGAGTCCGTTGCCATGGCGTACTGGATGCAACAAGTGAGGCATTTGTTTTTGGTTGGTGTCGGCTCAGTTTTGGAAAAACTTCACCGAGGTGGAGAATTGTGAATGTGGGGGGCCCACCATGTGAATGATGCAATCACGTGGGTTGCTGTGTTTCACATGGGTTCTTTTTATGTGTGTTGCTTTGTGAATTGTCCAACGGACAACTTTGATAGCCCACCCGATTGACCCGAAAGAGCTGCTATATATTCCTTGTTCTAGGTTTTTTCGGAATTTGTGCCAAGGAGGTTTTCTTCTTTTGGGCGGCTGCAGACTTGGTGCAAGAGCAGGGATTTGTTTTGGTTGTTTTTCTTTTGCCTGCGACAAGAAGAAGAAAAGGAGCAGACGCAGCAGAGGCTTTGGGCATTTTTAGCAGGAGATTTGTGTAGTCCCTTTTAGGGTTTGGGCATTTTCACAGAGAGATTTTGTAAGAGGGATTTGAGAGTTTGTTTGAGAGGGTTTAGATTATGAGATTGTAAACCCCAGTTGTATAATCTCCCTCTATTAGTAGATCTCCCCCCTCCTTGCCCCGTGGACGTAGGCTATTTGCCGAACCACGTAAAAGTTGTGTTTTTGCCATGATTTGTAATAGCTTGTAGGTTCCCTCGACAGGTCAGTCCTAGAACTGATGAGAGGAAGAGCCGATATCTCACTTGGTTGAGATATCCGCTTCAGATTCTTGTTTCCTTGGTGAAACGAGAATTCTTATCGATCTAATCTCTCTTGTTGTGCTGCCGAAGTGCTGCCGAAATTTTCGCTGCGCACAACATGTACAAGAAATGGTTAAACTTTAGAGGCCTGATGGTTAGAGATGGTTGTTGGATTTGCAGAGCACATGGAGAATCTATATATCATGTTCTATAGGCAATGCACATTCGCACGATAGGTTTTGGCAATTGCGCACATACCCTCATCACTGCAGTGGAGAGAAGGGAGTAGTGTGAGAGATTGGTGGTGTACCCTTTTGCAACCAGAGGAAAGCATCGAGATCGATTTGATTATTGTGATATGTTAAGGCTCTTATGGAGAAATAGAAATGAGGTTAAACATCAAGGAAGATGGAGAGGGGCAGAAGATTTATTTGGTGGAGCAACAGACTATTGATATGAGTATCTTGTTGCTTAAGAGGAATAGCCGCAACCACCTATAAAGCAAGTACCTACGCGATGGATCCCTTTGAGATCGAACAACATGAACGTCAATGTTGATTTGGGCAGTCATTGATAATTAGCATGCCATCAAAGTAGGCATTGTGATTCGAGAACACCACGGGTTTTTTTTTTTGCAAATATTGGTAAGAATGCACTGCAATGCAGAGTTTGCAAAGAATTCAGAGCCATGAAAGAGGCGGTTCAATTTGCGTTGAAGACTGGCTTTTGGAAGGCTCAATTCGTAGGTGATGCTGAAAAGGTCATCTGGTTATGCGAGGAATATATAATGTATACTCCTCTTTTGGGTATATTGTTGAGGATGTCTAATGTCCCTGTGATGCATTTGAGTACCATCACTTCATCATGGTTTTTTGAACAAGGAATAAAGCAGCTCATGTTCTATCATTTGAGGAGTATAAAGTATGGTCTGAAGAACCTCCTGACATTTGTTGGGACAAACTCGGGGCCCAATAGAGTAGGGTCGCAGCAATAGTAGAGCAAAAGTAGAGATAAAAAGTTAGACACACAGATTTACGTGGTTCGGCACTTGATTGCCTACGTCCACGGGTAAGGATAGAAGAATCCACTATGAGGAGAAAAACTCTAGAGTTACAAACTCTCTCTCTTTACAGGGAGAAACTCTCTTTATTTTTTCTCTCTCACTCTTCTATATAAGAAGTTGTTTCTGGGATGAATTTTTCCTTAAGGATTTGGAGCCTATTTATAGGATTTGAAAAAATACTATGCATAATAAAATAATAATAAATTACTATACTCTGGGGCCCACTCTTTTGTTTTCTTTTTCAATTGTCAAAAGGTGGGTGCTCTTGTCAAAAATGTGCGGCTGTGCTTGTTGGGATGCGTGTGTGGGGGTCTCACCTCACCTCATTACGTGTTTGTCAAAAAAAAAAAGATCCAGCGGATCTTTTGAGTGGTCCAACGGATTTTTTTGAGAGGCCCACCCAAAAACCAAGTGAGCTTTATAAAACCCAATGTGTTTTCCCTAGGGTTGCGTGTGAAGGAGGTTTGCGGCTAGACTTGTGCAAAGTGCGGCGTGCTAGGGGGGATTCTGCCGGTTGCTTAAAGATCCTTGGCTGCTGTGCGTGCAAGGAGCTTTGGTCTTAGATTTTTTGGCGGTTGCTGAAAAGGAGGTTTGTGACGGAGGCTTGCAAGCAAGGCAGAGGAGCACAAAACATTTAAGCGGCGGCTGATTTGTGTGCGGCTGCAGAGAAAAATTTTTGACGGCTGTGTCTTTCTTTGAGAGAATATTTGTGTGAGGGATCTGAGAGTTTTTGAGAGGGTTTAAGTTGTGAGATTGTAAACCCTTATTGTATCTCTCTCTTTAATAGTATATCTCCCCCCTCCTTACCCCGTGGACGTAGGCAATTTGCCGAACCACATAAAATTTGTGTTCTTGCAGTGATTTGTAATAGCTTGTAGGATCCCTCAACAGGTCAGTCCTAGAACTGATAAGAGGAAGAGCCGATATCTCACTTTGTTGAGATATCCGCTTCAGATTCTTGTTTCCTTGGTGAGACAGAAATTCTTACGATCTAATCTCTTGTTGTGCACCTTGCGCACCGGAGGTGCTGCCGAAATTTCCGCTGTGCACAACAAGTGGTATCAGAGCTTCGGGTTGGATTTGGGAGCTTGTTCGAAGGATTCGCTGAAGGATTCCTATTTGAAGAATTAGATCGATAACATGGGAGAAACAAGCACATCGGGATCGTCTCTTTCGAAGACGATACAGAGTCTGAGTATCAATAACACGAAGATTGATGTTTCGAAGTTCGACGGCAAGATTAATTTTGGATTATGGAAGTGTCAGGTGATGGACGCCTTGGATGCACAGAATTTGGAGGAGACTCTTGAGTTACAAGAGAAACCCGCTGATATGGAGGACAAGGTTTGGAAGAAAATAAATAGTAGGGCTTGTGGAGTAATTCGGTCATGCTTGACGCCAGATCTCATTTATGATGTGATGAACGAGACGTCGGCAAAGATATTGTGAGAAACGCTCAATGAAAAATATCTGACGAAGAGCATTGAGAATCGGCTTCACTTGAAGAAGAGGTTTTACCAATTCAAGATGAAGAGGGGAGTTTCCATTCGGGAGCATGTTAACAACTTCACGAAGCTAATTTCGGATATGGCCAATGTAGATATCATGGTTGAGGATGAAGGCAAAGCGATGCTACTATTGTGTTCGTTGCCGGAAGATGATTTTGGTACATTTGTTCTCACTATGATAAATGGAAGAACTACAGTTAGCTACAAGGAGGTGACCTCAGCTTTAGTGAATCACTATGATAAATGGAAGAACTACAGTTAGCTACAAGGAGGTGACCTCAGCTTTAGTGAATTATGAGTTGAGGAAGAGTGATGGCTACAAGGAGGTGACCTCAGCTTTAGTGAATTATGAGTTGAGGAAGAGTGATGGCGAACCCTCCGAGAATGTATCGGGAGATGCATTAGCAGTTCGAGGTCGTGGTCCAAACCGTCGTCCAGGTGATCGCTTAAGATCGAAGTCAAGAGGTGGCCATAGAAATATTGGTAGGAATCAATGTCGTTTCTGCAAAGAAGAAGGACATTGGAAAAACGACTGCCCAAAGTTGAAAGATAAAGCCGGGAAGAACAAAGGGAAAACTGTACAAGCTTCAGAAGTGAATGTTGTCAAGGCTAGTGACGATAATTCAGATACGGATTCTTCAGGCTATTCTTGCTCTACATTACCGTTAGTTTGTTACGTTGACTCTACGGAGTGGATGATGAATTCTGGTGCTACATACCATATTTTCCCTAGGAGGGATTGGTTTTCCAGCTTTGAGGAGTTGGAAAGAGGGGATGTCGTGCTCATGGATAATGACCACGTATGCCCTATTGGTGGTATTGGTACAGTACAGATCCGGATGTGTGACGGGGTGACTCGGGAGCTAAAGGAAGTGAGATTCGTTCCTCAATTGACGAAGAATATCATTTTGCTTGGAACTTTGGAGGCAACTGGCTATAAGGTGATCTTGGAGAATGCGACTCTGAAGGTCACAAAAGGGTCCATGATGGTGATGCGAGGTGTTAGGGAAAACAACATTTACTACTTGAAGGGCAAGACAGTAACAGTGGGTCTGGCAGCTTCGATTACCACAGAGGAAGATACTACCAGCTTATGACATATGAGATTGGGACACACTGGTGATAAGTCCCTACAGGTATTGGCGAAGCATGGGCTATTGAAGGGTGCAAAGACCTGCAAGATGGAGCTGTGTGAACATTGCATACTTGGGAAGAAGACAAGAGTGAAATTCGGCACCGCTATTCATAATACCCAAGGTATATTGGACTACATTCACACAGATGTTTAGGGCCCTTCCAAGCACACATTACTTGGTGGGGCCAACTATTTTGTCACTTTCATTGATGATTATTCCACGAGGAATTGGGTATACCCGATGAAGCATAAACACCAGGTCCTGGATATTTTTATGGAGTGGAAGAAGAAAGTGGAGCTGCAGACAGGTAGAAAGGTAAAGACTCTACGTTCTGATAACAGTGGAGAGTATAAAAGTGATCCGTTTCTGTAGTTTTGCCAGGATCACGGCATTAGGAGACACTTCACAGTTCGAGAGACACCGTAATAGAACGGGTGGCTGAGAGATTGAACCGTACCTTACTAGAGAAGGTACGATGTATGATGACACAGAGTGGATTGTCAAGATCCTTTTGGGCCGAAGCGTTGGTTTATGCGAGTCACCTCGTGAATAGGTTGCCGTGCACTGCGATACAGGGAAAGACTCCGTTGGAACGATGGTCTGGTTCGGTAGCTAGTGACTATGAGTCGCTTCAGATATTTGGGTGTCCTGCTTATTACCATGTCAGTGATGGTAAATTGAATCCGAGGGCGAGGAAAGCAGTCTTTGTGGGATTTAGAGATGGAGTTAAAGGCTTCAAGTTATGGGATCCACAAGACAAGAAGATAGTTATTAGCAGGGATGTCACATTTGATGAGACGTACATGATGAAGCCTAAAGTTCCTCAGCAGGTGGAGGAAGACCAGACAGTTGGGATATCGTAGCAGGTGGAGGATGATGTGACTCCACTCACTCCAGAGAGCATTGTATCCATCGAGGCTCCTACAGAGGTGACACTGGGAGGAGATGGGATGACAGCCGGGCATTTAGAGGATACAGTGGATGTTGGGACTCAGGAACAGGGTCATGTTCAGGAGTCCATTGCAGCTAATAGACCAAGAAGAAACATTCGTCGGCCAGCTAGATATGACGATGTCATGGTTGCATATGCTTTATCAGCAGAAGTCGTTGATGACTTGGTTCCTTTTACATTCAAGGAAGCAGAGTCAAGCTCTGATTTGAATAGGTGGAGGGAAGCCATGGAGGAAGAGATGCAGTCTCTTCATAAGAACGACACTTGGGAACTTGTAAAGCTACCGAAGGGTAAGAAGGCTATTGGATATAAGTGGGTGTATGCAAAGAAAGAGGGATCTTCTATTGGGGAAATTAGATTTAAATCCAGATTGGTTGCCAAGGGATATGCACAACTAGAGGGCGTTGATTACAACGAGGTATTTTTACCTATTGTGAAGCATTCATCGATTCGTATTTTATTGGCATTGGTGGCACAACTAGATTTGGATTTGGTCCAGATGGATGTGAAAACAGCCTTTCTACATGAAAATTTAGAAGAGGAGATCTACATGACACAACCTATGGGGTTCAAAGCTGTAGGAAAGGAAGAATTGGTATGTAAGCTGAAGAAGTATCTTTACGGATTGAAGCAATTATCGCGACAATGGTACAAGAGATTCGACGGCTTTATGATTGGCCGAGGGTACACGAGGAGCCCATATGACCCGTGTGTTTACATGAACAAGTTACAGAATGGTGAGTATATCTATTTGCTGTTATATGTTGATGATATGCTCATAGCTTCCAGGAATACTTCAGCTATTAGAAAGTTGAAAAAAGAGCTGTCATCTGAATTTGAGATGAAGGATCTTGGAGAAGCAAAGAAGATATTGAGTATGGAGATCGAGAGAGACAGGGTGAAGGGGAGGTTAAAGTTGACACAGAGGAGTTACTTACAGAAGATGCTGAAGAAATTCAGTTATGATGGTAATACCAAGGCGGTGAGTACTCCATTAGCTCCCCATTTTAAGCTATCAGCTAAGATGTCACCTGTTTCAGTTGAGGATCGGGAATACATGTCCAAAGTTCCATATCTATCAGCTAAGATGTCACCTGTTTCAGTTGAGGATCGGGAATACATGTCCAAAGTTCCATATGCCAATGTTGTGGGTAGCTTGATGTATGCCCAAAGTTCCATATGCCAATGTTGTGGGTAGCTTGATGTATGCGATGGTGTGTACAAGGTCAGATTTGTTACAGGCCGTGAGCATGGTATCCAAGTACATGCATGACCCCGGGAAGGGTCATTGGGAGACCGTGAAGTGGATTCTACGGTATATTAAAGGTACAGTGGATGTTGGTTTGGTGTTCCAGAAGAATAAAAAGAATGGGCAGGATTGTATTGGTTATGTGGATTCAGATTATGATGGAGATCTTGACAAGCGCCGGTCTACTTCAGGTTATGTGTTTACATTGGCAGGTGCATCGGTATGTTGGAGATGTACACTTCAGTCTACAGTAGCTCTCCTCCACTACGGAGGCAGAGTATATGGCGTTGACTGAAGCTGTAAATGAGGCTTTGTGGTTGCGTTGATTATTGGAAGACTTGGGGATTGCACAGGAGACCCTTCGGGTATATTGTGATAGCATGTCGGCTATCTATTTGGCAAAGAACCAGGTTTATCATGCACGCACGAAGCATATCGATGTCAGATTCCATTTTGTTCGTGACGTTTTGGATGAAGGAGACGTCATGTTGGAGAAGATCCACACGAAGGACAACCCTGCGGATATGTTGACCAAAGTTGTTTCAGGTGTTAAGTTTGGTCATTGTTTGAAACTTTTGAACATTCTTCAATGTTGAGGCATTTGCAGGCCATTTGGGTGAACTACGTTCGGCTTGATTTCTTGGGCAAGAGGATACATAGACAGTCTTTAGATGCAGCCGGTTAGATTAGTTGGTTTTGATGGGGTTGAGATCGTTTGGACTCTCGTTCGGGTTCTCGACTTGTTGTAGATTGAGTCCGTTGTCGTGAATTGTTTCACAGTGTATTGGACACAACAAGTAGGACATTTGGATGCTTTGGTGTCGGCTCAGTTTTGAGAAAACTTCTCCGAGGTGGAGAATTGTTGGGATGCGTGTGTGGGGGTCTCACCTCACCTCATTACGTGTTTGTCAAAAAAAAGATCCAGCGGATCATTTGAGTGGTCCAATGGATTTTTTTGAGAGGCCCACTCAAAAACCAAGTGAGCTTTATAAAACCCAATGTGTTTTCCCTAGGGTTGCGTGTGAAGGAGATTTGCGGCTGGACTTGTGCAAAGTGCGGCGTGCTAGGGGGGATTCTGCCGGTTGCTTAAAGATCCTTGGCTGCTGTTGTAGGCATCAAAAATTGCCTATAGGTCTCCACGAATAGCTCAGTGTTAAGAAATAACGATGAACGTCACCATCTGGTTCGCAGAAGCTTGATTGATGTCGGTGAACGCTTGAAGTAAACCGACGAACTACGTGAAACAACGGAACTTCGGAATGATGAAGATATGAACTGATCGGGAACCTCGTATCGTTCACAAATGGCGAAATACCCTTCGTGTCTCATTTGTTCAACTGATTATATAATCATTGGAGCTTATAGAACTCTTCGTCAGCTTTTCAACGTACTTGGAATCACTCAAATCCGAGTTCGGACGAAGAATTTACGGCGGAAACAATCAAACAGGCATAACGGAGCGTCTCAGGCTGAACTGGGGCACCCGAGGTGTCTCGGCACGGGCGAGACACCCTAAGGTGTCTCGGCCAAAGTTTGAGACACCCTGGGGTGTCTCCAACGCAGAAATGACCCTTTAGGCGGTTTTACCCGCCCGAACCCCCCTGGAGCCTATAAATACAGCCCCGGGTCCTCATTTTTTCAGATCTGGAATTTTGGAAGATTAGGCGAAGCCCTGCCGGATTGAAGACTGAAGGTGCACGGATTTCAGAGAGGAGGAGGAGAGATCGGATCGAGTTCTTCAACGCAAGAGAGAGAGAGATTCGTCAGATCTACAGTTTCCCGGATCCGTTCCTTAGGATTATCCCATTGTGGTAATCTTAAGAAGAGTGATTATCTCGCTTCGCTTTCCCGGATCCGTTCCTTAGGATTATCCCATTGTGGTAATCTTAAGAAGAGTGATTATCTCGCTTCGCTGAGATAAGAGCTATGGTTTTCTCGATCCCTTCGTGGATAGACGAAGCTCTGCCTAATTTTTCAGCAATCAGATCTGATCGACGGTGGTCCACGGATAAACCCCGACACAGGCAAAGATCACACGCAAGCAGAAGACTGATAAACGATCTTTGTGTTTGTTTGATAAAGTTGTAAACTTTCTATTTTCATTGTGTAAGGAGATCTTATAAAAATATCAATTTTTTATTTCATTTGAGTTTATTGTAACAACTAAAGTTGTAATAGATTCGATAATAATGGAAATATCAACTTTCACCGCAAATAAACTGGCGACCACAGTGGGAGCCAACGGCTTCGCTGCCGAAGCTGTCGTGCCGCAGCCATAAAAATATCAATTTTTTATTTCATTTGAGTTTATTGTAACAACTAAAGTTGTAATAGATTCGATAACAATGGAAATATCAACTTTCACCGCAAATAAACTGGCGACCACAGTGGGAGCCAACGGCTTCGCTGCCGAAGCTGTCGTGCCGCAGCCTAATAACAGTTTTTTTCAGTTACAGAAGATCCGGTCTTTTTTAGATCCGGTTATAATAAAAATCAAAAATAAAGAAAATTAAAAAAATTACAACTTTTTCTCTTTCGTCGAACAAATCGCGAGCTCCTGTTATTCGGTCACTCGCTTGGGTGGGTTGTTTGCCTGCGCCGGGGTTGTTTACCGTGGACCACCGCGCGATCTAGATCCGAACAGATCTACGCAGTATAACGGGTATTATTTCACTAAGGAAATAATAGCCGGAGGGATTATTTCACCAAGGAAACAATCGCTCGAATCTCGGGATCAAAGACCAAGCTTTGATCCGGAGTGTAACAACGTAGATCTGAGATCTCAATCCCCTCGAACTCCTGCCTTTTTGTGATGCGGGTGCTCGCCGAGAATCAGATCCGAACGTCCAAGTCTTCAAGCCTTCAAAAACTCCAAGATGAGGTCTCAATCCGGCAGAGTTTCGGCTCTCCAAAAGTTCTTCCCAAAAAGTCCTTTAAAATGATGAATGACCCCGCCTATTTATAGGCAACCAGATCTGTGCATTTGGCACAGATCTGGGCGGCCACCTCAGGGTGGCTCGGCTCATGCCGAGCCACCC
>NC_033803.1:11540435-11548045 GCF_001876935.1 Asparagus officinalis | reverse complement strand
GAGTGGATTCATTCTGTCGTTCACGTGCGGTTCGTCAGCTTCGTAGCCTTGTTAATCCGCTTCGTTGCGTGTCACTTGGCTTCGGTGTTGTGGACTGACGTTCGTGCTTAGATACGTCGCCCGATGGTTCATTAGTTTGTGTTGAGCCGTGTTAAGGGACCTATAAGCAATTTTATATGCCTATAGATACCCCCTCCAAAGTTTTCCAGTCTCGTTCTTTTATAGAGGAGTCTGGAATACTTTGGATATGACTGTCCCAACCTTCAATCGGTGTGACGGGATCTTGGAATGGTTTCTGTTCTCGATTCCTTCAATCCTCCAGGCTATTCGGTGCTTTGTCGAATGTTTGAGAGGGTTACGGTGCTGCATTTATTGTCTGACCGTTGTCGGAATTTTGAATTTGAAGTCGATTCTTGATTTCTTGGCTTTTTTAGCTTGAGTTGGTTGTTTCAACACTGAATTGACCATCGGTTGACGGCTTTGAATCTTTATTGTGACGCGTTGTCTGGCGTTTAACACAGTTTATACTCGTAAGTATTTTGGAGTCTACACAGTTTAAGCTCTTAAGGAGTTGGAGCGGGGAGGTCTAGTTTATACTCATACACTCCTGGGAGTTATGTTAAGTTATCCTTAAGAATATTTTTTAGAAAAATATTCTCGAGAAACTTCTCAACAAAGAGGAGGGAATAGTTTATACTCGTATACCTTATTGGAGTATTCTTTAGGTTCGAATAATCTGAACCGGCCCAAAAAAAAATGTGCCAAAAAGGCAGTATTTGGGTTCAAAAATCTCTCCGACCCTTCCAAATATATGGTAGAGGGGTTAAATAGGTGAAGGACTGAACCGTAGGTTGATCAAAAGTCGTTTCAATGCTTAATTCAGCTCCAATTTGAATTCTGGTTCAAATTTGGTTCAAACTGGTTCAATTTGGCTCAGACTGGCTCATTCTGGTTCAATCTGGCTCAATTTGGCTCATTCGGGTCTGGTCTGGTCCAGCCAGGTTCAATCTGGCTCGATTTGGTTCATTCTGGCTCAATTTGGCTCAATCTGGCTCATTCTGGCTCATTCTGGCTCATTCTGGTTCAGCCCGGTCTGGTCTGGTTCAGCCAGATCTGGTTCAAGGCTATAAAAGGGGTTCTTTTTTTTTCTTTTTCTTTTTTTCTTCCTCTCTTTCTAGGTTTGATCTAGTGTATGGAGTCGCGGGATCGCATATAAGGGTTGAGGGTGTGATTTGATGCCTCAAGCTCGCCTTTTTAGGGGTAGAATTGCGATAAAAAATGGGATTTTTCCTTTTCTAGATCTGATCCCTCAATTTACCTTGCAGGTCTCTATGTCCCGTATGGCGAGGAGTCAATCCTCTACCGCGCCGGATGATGGCGCGCCTCCCTCTTATGCTGGTGAGCTACTTTTTCCGGAAATTTACAAATTGGTCCATTTTTTCTTAGAAATTTGTAAATTGGTCCTTTTTCTTTTTTACTCCCCGTTGTTCTCCTTGGTGAGGCAACCAGAAAAAGCCTTGATTTTCCTTGGTGAGGATCGACGCTTCAAAGATATGTTTTGCTTGGTCAAAACACTATCTCATAATAAATAAAGGGGGCGTTTTGTCGCTGCGCTGTGCCTTATAAGGCAGGGATATATTGTCGATATACCCTATCTTATGAAGGCGCAATGTGGCCAAAACGTTACACCCTTTATAAGGCAATGACTCTATCTTACCCCTTCGTAAGATGAGTTCAATTTCCTTTTATATCTCGAATTAACAAACGTTTAATTGCTTGTTCTCAGTTGAGTACCCTTCTGGAGCGTTCTCATCTCACACAGTATACGGGCATCGTGACGAGTATTATTCGACCTCTGACGATGTTTCCCCTATCCCAGTCACTCCTCAGTTCGTTTTGGGCACATCGACTGAGGTTGTCCAGGCGGTGAAGGAAGGTGGGTACCGAGCTCTTCGACAATTGATTACCGATGCACCTCTTGTGAAGGACGCCAGTTCCGTTCAGTCTCTCAGGAAGACTGATTTTTTGTTTGGTGATTCTGTCAGAGATCCCGATGCAGCGTTTATTGACGCCGAGCAGTGGCTTCATAAGGCTGATGTCGTGGAGTTTGACAAAGGAACATGAGAGCGTTCACTGCGGCTATATTACTCATCAGGCAGTTCCTGGTTCGAGCAGGAATCATATTGTTGGACTGCGTCCTGGAGTACTGGGGCTAGATGCACCGCCCCGTAACAAGTTCCTTACGCCCGCTTCCACTTTGAGGAATCGCCTCGCTAACTTAGGACGGGAGATGCCTGCGCCGCGCCACAGATTCTATGGTTGGGTCCATTCTTTGGACAAGTTTTGGTGGGCTCGTATGACAAAGTACGTCTTGAGCCGATGGAGCGAGGAACAAGTTTTGGTGGGCTGGTATGACAAAGTACGTCTTGAGCCGATGGAGCGAGGAGTTGCACGCTTGCGGTCTTTATGCAGCCATTCGTGCCACCATGCATGGTTTACCCGTTAGTGCGAAGCATTTCTTTGCCTTATGCGAGCTTTATAATCCGGACTCGAACACCTTTCTGACTAGGCACGGAGAGTTGGGCTTGGCTCTCCATGAGATGCATAAGATTTCTGGTTTGCCCATGGGTCAGATGTTATACCAGGAGTATTTTCCTTCCAACCATGAACTGAGTCAGCTGAAAGATCGCATGCCCGACCGCTATGAGACCTTATGGGACCTCACTTGTCACTATCACATTGCTTTGGCGCAGTCTAGGCCCTTAGCGAAGAGGACCAAATCAAATGTGAGCCTGAAGCAGTTCGCATCATATTTGTTCAGGAATCTGGAGAGCCATTCTGGCAAAACTATTTGTGAACTGGCACCGCTGACTCCTTCAGAGGTTAATGAGCTGCTGAAGAAGACTGACGCCCACTCCTATACCATTAGCAGTCCTGAGAGTGGCTTTCCTGCAGGGACTAAATTCAAATCATTCTTATGCCATGCGACCGCACCGATTCGTCCAATGACTCTTCTTGCCGGCTACCTCGCCATCTGGTTAAAGAAATGCGTAGTCCCGTATCAGTCCGGTGACGCTCTGCCACTGGAAGTGCTCTACCCTGCGGTTCAACTTGCCTACAGAAAGGAACTTTCACTTCTTCCGGTGATGGTGGCTAACATTCATCGAGGGCTTCGACAAATTTCTGGCGCTTTTACACGGGAGGAGAAGGAATCGCCGACTCAGATTCCTACCACTAAGGTGGAGCTTCCGTATGTTTATTTGATGGCTTGGTTCGTCCTTCATCGTTCTGACATGATGTCGGTACCGCATGCCATGGACCACTCTGTTCCCTTACTACAGCTGCTTGAGAATGGCGAGTGGGAAGGCCGAGGATTCTCTGATATCAGGAGGCAGCTACAGGTCCACAAGTGCTGGGCGTTCTCTACTTGTTTTCCGCAGTTCTCCAGCCGGTATGGCGAATGTTTGATTGATGAGGAGAAGCCGAGGGAGTATCGCACTTATTTAGATATCGGCTGCTTTAATTGGCTAGTGAACATCAGGCCGGGCTACTTGACTTTCCGGGTGGGGAATCAGTGTTTTATAGAGCCGTATCTACCCTGCCGATTCGCTCGCCAGTTTGGTTATGACCAGCTTTATGTCGGGAACCCGCGCCAGCAGCTTCGGGCTCATGGAGGTTTGGTGGACGGTCTTCGTGCATGGTTGTGGACCGTGACAGGCTGCACTGGTGCTAGGTTCAGTCTCCCGGGTACTGAGCGGCAGTTGAACCTCACTTTCTTGAGCTGCAAGTGGTTGCTAGCAGCTAATAAGACTGTCCGTGTGAAGCCTATCGAAGAGTTGGTGACCGAAGAAGCCTCTCAACTTGATTCTCGTGTTATCCAGGACGGTGCTCGATCACAGAGGGCTCAGGGCAAGACCCGCCGACTTGATGCAGAAGGTCACAGGGCCTTTAGTTCTGCTGGAGAGGCTCCGCAGACGAGGCTTCAGGGGGAGATCCTGAAGGTTATGAAGACTTTTCCGAGCGAGGTTTGCTATTCATCTTTTCCTTCCATCTTCCAGAAATATTGAAACTGACTATGGTTTGATGTTTCAGGGACCCCAGTTGACCAGGATGAAGAGTTCCGTCCCCCTCCCCAGGCGAGACCTTCGATTATTGTTCCTGCTGCTAGGCGGAAGAGATTAGCCCGCAAGCCGCGTGCAGCTTCCCGAGCATTTGATATGGACTTGGCTGGTGATGATCCTGCTAGTGACGGAGGTAACATCTACTCTGTAAACCACCTTCTTGGTTATTCGGAACATTGACTCATGCTTTTCCATCTCTATATAGGAGAGCGTGGAGAGAGCGAAATGAGTCCCGATTCCGTTCCTGTGTCTCCTGGTGAGCCTGACCCGCTGCCCCAGTTAAAAAGGCCTACAGGGGTTGCCGACATTAGGGAGGATAGCAATGTAGGACCTGATTCCGCAGATCCAGGTACATCTACTATTGACAATGTATCTTTTAGATGGTATACAAAAGAATTTGTGCATCCTCTAATCATCTCTGTACATCTTGCTTCTTCAGATAACTTGCAGGAGGCATACGTGGATTTTGGGAATAAAGAGGCTAACGCATCCATAAGGGGTAACTCATTTTTGTTGGTTGTAGTCTCTTTATTCTTCTTTGGTACTTATATTCTTTTACGTCAGATTTCTCTATTGATGATTTTGACGAGGAAGGCTTGATTGCGGAGACTCCTACACTCCACTTCATGTATAGCTCTCCTCAATTTGATGGCCAGTTACCCGGAGATATATTTTCCGAGCCTACGTTCGATAAGAATCTTGAGGATGATTCTTTCGAAGGTATATGCCTCCTCCCAAATTAATTATAGGACTAGCCAATTTTGACTAATGCAGCTATAATGTGATGCCTCTGAGAATTCTGACTTGTATTTAACAGGAGTTTTTGTTGAGAATGACCCTGTTGAGCCGGCTATGGGACCAACTACACCAGTTGATACACCCCCAGCCGTTACACCTCCACCACCCCCAGTGACTCAAGAGGGTATGAATACTATTTATTTACTCTTCAAGGTCTTTTTCTGACGGTTTTTTTTTTATCGTGCAGGGAATTCTTCTCGTCTTCATATTCTGGCGAGGGAGTTGTTATCTGATGATGACCCTGAGAAGATTGTCATCTGCATAGAAGTCCGCTCCTTCTTCTCTTTCATGAATGCTATGATTGGCAAGCTTTTCCATGGTGGACTTTCTCTTCGCCAATTCAAGCCTTTCCTTGATTCTAAAGTCAATTTGATAAGGGAAGCGGGACATCCAGATTTGGCACAGGCTATAGTTGATGACCTTGATTGCCTAGAGCATGAGCTTCAGATGTTTCGTGAGCTCCGAGATGCAGGTGCCTCCTCATTTATTGCTGCCGAGCTAGACGCCCGCTTACAGTCATCACGCGAGACTCGGATTTTTGCTGAGCTCGAGATTCAGATGCAGCGGGGCCGAGTAGATCGAGTTAAGACGAGCCTTGCTACTAGATTATCTTCGCTTGCCGAGCTTGATCTTTCTATTACCTCTTGTGCGACCGAGATAGACCAGCTCAGAAGAACACTCCGTGAAAAAGAGGAGAATTTAGATATTCTTCAGATGACGAAAGCACAGGATCAGCAAACCCACACTGCTTTATCTGATGAGTTGAGATCCCTAGAGCAGAAGCTAGCCGAGACAGAAGAGATTGCTGCGAGGACTTCAGCCACCACCGAGGAGTCCATCAGGGCTGAACTTAGGCAAGCTTATGATGAGAAGCTTTCTAAGATCAGTCAGCAGATTTTTGGTCATGGTCTTGATGTATGATTTTGTTTGCTGAACACTTTTGACTTTTGATTCTCTTAGTGAAACTTGCTTTCGTCTTTATTATGATTCGTCATTCCATTTGAAATGATTGACCACAATACTCATAGGGATTTTGGCAAACCCTCAGCCATCAATGGGTTTGATGAGCCTTTACCGACTACCGTTTGAGTCGGGCTAGCATGCGGATTGTTTAAATCCGTTCGCATGTAACGTTATGCTCGGAGATTGAATTCTCCGAGACTTTGTGCTATGATGTCGAATACATAGACTTCGCCATTGTTACGGGAATAGGCTACCCGACGACACGTGTTAGGTGTTGACTTTGTTACGGGAATAGGTTACCCGGCGACACGTGTTAGGTGTTGACTTTAGGATTTTTGGCTAACCCCCAGCCTTTAATGGGTTTGATTAGCCTTTACCGACTACCGTTTGAGTCGGGCTAGCATGCGGATTGTCGACATCCGTCCCGCATGTAACGTTGTGCTAAAGGAATGAACTCCCTTAGACTTGATGCTACAACTTCGAATATGTAGACTTCGCCATTGTTATGGGAATAGGCTAACCAGCCACGTGTTTTAGACGCTGACTTATCCCTACTTAGGCTTCGGGATAAAATTCCCCAGAATCGAACTCTGGTGTCTTTTTGACGCGTGTTAGGCGTCGACATATCCTTTCTTAGGATTCAGGATGAAATTCCCCATACGTGTAAGGCATGGATTTTGGTGTTATTAATAACAACCTGCCACAATGTTGAATATGTGAATGGGTGTTCTTTTTAACGGTTAAGAACTAACCGGCAGCGCGTGTTAGGCGCAGACTTAACCTTGCATAGGTTTCAGGATAACATATCCCAGAATCAAAGTCTGGTATCTTTTTCCTCGGAGAAAGACTAAACCGACAGCGCGTGTTAGGCGCAGACTTATCCCTGCTTAGGATTCGGGATAAACCGTTCACCATCTTCGACCATTGTTCTTCTTCTTCGGAAACGTCTAGTCCTTGGCTTTGGCGCTTCCATACCGAGTCTTTGGAACACGGAAACTCTTTCGGGAAACATTTTGGTGCAGTCGCACTCAGATAATACTGCCCGAATGAGTTTTGAGCAAGGACATTGAGTCTCTAATCTTTGAGGGCTCCTCTTCCTGGTTCTATTCGTACCTCCAGCACGATAGTACAGCTTGTCCGTTTGAAAGTCGGAGCAACCTATCGTGTGTTGGCACGATCTCCCAGGTATAACGTCATCGTCATCAGACAACAAGTACCCCCAGCACGATAGTACAACTCGTCATTTTGATAGTCGGAGTAACCTATCGTGTGCGGGCACGACTTCTCAGGTATAACACTATCACTATCAGATGACAATGTTTCCATCTGAGGTTCGATGCGCAAAGATGTGCGCTTGGGTGCCACGATTTTCTCCCAATGTTGAGGGTTGCGGTGACCCCCAGCATGTTGAATTGTTTGGGACTTCTTCATTGGCCCCAACCGTTCTTGAACTGGAGCTTTACCTCGTTCTTTAGGAAGTGGACCGAGGCGCTCCAAAACTGACTTCTTCCGCTGGGATGGTCTTGTGGGCTCTCCCGGAACAGTTGCGGAAATCACCAGCGATTTAGGTTGATTCGCCGTAGTTGTTCCTTGGTCTGACCCGCCGCTTCAGACTTCGGCCTCCAAACCATACGAGTTGATGGCGGTTTCTTGACCACCTCCTTCTGTAGCTTCCGACGGGCTTCTTCGGCTTTGGCCCGTACTTGTGCCGATAATGCGCGGCGTTTG
>NC_033803.1:11518729-11539552 GCF_001876935.1 Asparagus officinalis | reverse complement strand
CTCCGGGTTTTGCGTCCGTCGTTCGGTTGTTTCGGTCTTTGTATCCGCTTCGTCCGTGATTCGGTTATGCGGTTGATTGGTCTGAAATCGATTCGTTGACTTGATTCCTGATTTGGCAATAAGTCCGACTCTGAGTTTGATTCCAAAACTGATCATGACTCGATCGCGATTCATCCGAGTTCGCCTGTGGCGTTGCTCTGAACCCCGATTTGTTCTGAATCCTGATTTGGAAGTCTGGATCCTGATTAGGCAGTAAATCGGCTTTGGTGTCTGAGTTCGAGTCCGTTATACGGTTGGATGACTCGTGGACTCCATGGATCGTTGGTTTGATTCCGCACACGAGTGGATTCATTCCGTCGTTCACGTGCGGTTCGTCAGCTTCGTAGCCTTGTTAATCCGCTCCGTCGCACATTGTTTGGCTTCGGTGTTGACGGGCTAGCCTTGTTAATCCGCTTCATTGCGTGTCACTTGGCTTCGGTGTTGTGGACTGACGTTCGTGCTTAGATACGTCGCCCGATGGTTCATTAGTTCGTGTTGAGCCGTGTTAAGGGACCTATAAGCAATTTTATATGCCTACATGGTGCTGGAAGAGGTCGAATACGAGTTTGATCAGCAGAAGTTCGAGGAGTATGTCTCCTCCTCCTCCTCCAGATCTGCCTCTCCTTGCAGGTGCAGGAAGGCCTCCTCCTCCAGGAAGATCCGCTGGTCTTCAGATCTGAAGACCCAAGAAGACGATCTCTCCGCTGTCGCTGCTGTAGTTACACCTCGCAACGATCCGTCGGCTTCCAAAGAAACCAGATCCAACGTTCGTGACAACTCCTCGAAAGTCAAAGAGTTGCCCGTTGAATGTGCACCAGTGTTGACGAAGAGGGCTCGTCAAAGGCGCCGTCAACATCTCGCGCGTCAATTTGCCAAGGCTTTGGATCCTGTTAACGGGATCTGCTATGATGCGGATCTGAAACACAGAAGGCGCAAAGTGTTCCAGCAACAAGCTTTGGGAACCTCCTCCCAACCACCAACTAATGAATGGGTTCATGTCAAACGAACCCGTTTAACTCTTGAGGAACGCATCCATAAGCGCCACACACTGTTAGCGCAGATGAGGATTCTTGTACGGAAGGCACAGGAATTGCAGAAGGAAAAGGTGGCCAAAAAACCACCAAGATCTAAGCAAGTCTGGATGCCAAAGGCCAAGTCAGCGTCTAAAGAAAAAGCATCTGAGGTTGCTCTCCGGCCTTTGTCAACTCCAGATCCCACTCCTATTGCTCCCGCACTTCCGGTGAAGCTCTATGATAGCGTGGATCTCCCCAAATCTAGAGTCCTATTGAAGGATCATGTCGGTACCTTACCCGAGAATCGAGGAAAAGCGCTTGTTAAGGAAAGCTTGAGACCGTTGAAGGAGCTTTGAGCCAACATCCGGACTGGGGGTCGTAAGCGACCTCCTAACAAATTAATTTCTACAACGGCCTGCTCGGGGGGTGCGTGCAGAAAACCAGGAGCCCGTTAAGGTTTCACCCTCGCAAAGGTGTGATTCCAAGCGTGTGACTCCTGTAGAAGCCAACAAGGCAATGTTTACTCAGAGGAAAACGCGTCAGACAAAAGAATGCGTTATACCTGAGAATTTATGTAAACAGCCGATAGGTTGCTCTGACCGCAACGTCGATGAGTTGTACTATCGGGCTGGGGGTACGAATAAATCTCAAAAGAGAAGTACCCGGGAAGCAGACTCTCACTGTCCGTATAATAAAATTATCAGGGTAGTATTATCAGCGTGTAGCTACCCCAAGACCGCTCCACAGAGGGTCTCGGTATTCGAGAGGATCTCCGATGGAACGACGAAGCCCAAATCAAGGCGTTTCCACCAAAGAGAATCAGTTGCTCGAGATGATGAATTCCCAGAAGTTACCATCAACATGGTCAATAAGGGAAAATCTCCGGTTGTTTCAAGTGGTTCCAACCCTAATTTCTCTCTAGGAAGAAGAGTCGGTTCGGGAATAACCCAACGAATATCTCAGCTTCAGGTAGAAGCCATCGGATATAACTATTACCCGGGGATCTATGAAGGAATCCATTCCGATGACAAACTCTCGGATTCTTATTCCGCACTCGCCTCCGACGATACAACGTCTAGCATAGGACAAGCTCAGGAAGTGTTCATGATCAACACCGAGCAAATAACCAAAATCATTGAGGATGCTCTAGCCAAGCAGAAAGAAACATTCAAAATCGAAATGGAAATGGCTATGCAAGAGATGAGACAAATGCACGACCAACAAATCTGAGCTTTGTCGAATCAGCTAGTTGAATCCAGCCGTCGCACCCAGAACGTCGTAGTTAACAGCGATCCAGAAGTGGACGAAATCATCATGGCCGACGCACCTCAAAAAAATACTAGGTGTGGTTCAAATGCACACCCTACAGATAACAACACTGGGGGTGGTTCCGCCAAAGATGACAATGCTGGGGGTGGCCCCGTTATTCCTTTCAGGAATTGTCCAAAATAGGATATAGATGAGGACAAAAAGAGGAAGGATCTCGAGAGAAAAATTGATGCCCTGATGTCTTCTCAAGAGGTAAAGAAGACCGGCATTCCGTGTCCTTACCCAAGAGAATGGGAATCGATTCCGCATCCGGCGAAATTCAACCTGATCAACTTCATACCGTTCGACGGGAAGGGTTCTCCACTCAGCACCTGATCTATTTCAAGTCCCATTTGGGAGTGATCTCTGGCAACGAGCCCTTAATGGTGCGGTCATTTGTTGGCACCCTTCGCGGGCCCGCCTTCGATTGGTACCGCCGTCTCAAGCCCGGAAGCATCAACAACTGGGAGGACCTGGAGAGCATGTTCCTCGCTCATTTCTTTGATGATGACGCCGAGGTGTCAATCAGGACACTCTTCAATGAGAAACAAAAGGACGGAGAGTCAGTAGATACCTTCATCAAACGCTTTCGCAATCAGGCAATGAACTGCAAGGATCCCGTCACGGAGGAATTCGTCTTACAAACCTGTCATAACAACTTGTCCATTAACATCTTGGATGTTATGGGAGTAGAACCACTCAATACCTGGAGAGAGTTGAAGGCGCGCGGAGAGCAGGCCGAACGATTCTTTAGAAGGAGGAAGGTTGAAATATGCCAACCGATAACTAACCCTCTGAATCCGGGTCTCGTTTTCCATAATGAAGGGAAGGCACCTATGACGGTTATTGATGTTAATCAGACGTCACAACAGCAGCCCCGAAGACAGCAAAAGACTTCGGATTCGAGGCTCCAAAAAGAGTACTCATTCAAGGACGAAGACGTTCCAGCCATCTTCGAGACCCTTCTTGAAAACAATAAGATCAGGCTCCCACCCATCACAAATCAGGAGGAAGCTGATAATACTACGGATCCGAAGTACTGCGCGTACCACAGGAGGATCCTTCATCCCACCAAGACTTGCTTTACTTTAAAGAATATCATCCAAACCTTGGTTGAAGCCGGCGTCATAGCACTAGGATAAGCCAAATGAGAACGGCAAAACTCCAAAGAGTATACGAGTATAAACTACTTCTCAATCCTCCAACTTGTATATGAGGTTAAACTGCTCCCTGATACTCCAATAGGTATATGAGTCTAAACTATTCCCACTCTTGACGGGAAGTTCCTGGAGAATTTTTACATGTAATATTCTTAAGGATAACCTGATCATGCAACTGAATACAATGGTAAACCCAACTTCACAAAGAAAGCTGGGGGTGGATGATTCATGTAACGGGAAGTTCCCGGAAGAATTTTTACATGTAATTTTCTTAGGGATAACCCGATCATTACAAATAAAGTGATAAACACTAAACCCACCGTGATTTCCGAACACTCTTTTGCTGAGACAAGATTCGATCACTTCGTTGGATCAATCATCCCTCACAAAACTCTCATTGGTGTTTGACGACTCATAGTCTTCCACCACAAAATCCCCTTTCGGTTGAATCCACTCAAACTTCTATGTGTTTGTGCACTCAACATTCCCATTATTAAATTCCGGACATAATGCTTGGAATTTTGATCTGCCAATCTTTGACGAATTGTCAAACCCCTTCGTGTTAAGTCCTTATCACTTGATACTAAGAACCCCTACTGAGTGATTTGTACAAGTCAACACTCCTACTATAATTTGTACTCCCACTCTCACTGTTTACCTGGTCAAACCTTCTTACAGTTAGGACCACAACCAAAATCTCCTTTCGATTCCTCCAATGAACGAGAGATCCACAAATCGAGCGATCAAACCTTCCTACAGTTAGGATCGTCTCAAACATCCCACTCGGTCAAACCTTCCTACAGTTAGGGCCAAAACCAAAATTCTCTCTTGATTTCTCTAATGAACGAGAGGTCCATTTTCAAATCGAGTGATCAAACCTTCCTACAGTTAGGGTCATCTCAAACTCCCTCTAGGTCAAACCTTCCTACAGTTAGGACCAAAACCACAATCCACTCTCGATAAACGAGAAATTTATCTTTAGTTCGGTAATCAAACCTTCCGACAGTTAGGGTTATCTGAATCTTTTCGATTCTCGGGGTGGAGATCTCACTCTTAGTTTCACCTTTCCGGATTCTAGGGGTGGAGATCCCACCTCGAGTCTCCTTTCCAGCTGAAGATAGGATATAAAATTCTTCTTCCTCAGTGTCGGGAGATAGAATATAAAATTCTTCCTCTCCCATTTCGTGTTCGTCTTTGCCCCAAGAGAAGACACCATCTTTTTCAACTCCCAAGATTTGTGCCTCACAGGTACGGGGAATTTTATCCCGAATCCTAAGTAGGGATAAGTCAACACCTAACACGCGTTGCCGGTTTAGTCTTTCAGCGATTGAAAAAGACACCAGAATCCAGTCTGGGGTATTTTATCCCGAAACCTAAGTAGGGATAGGTCAACGCCTAACACGCGTTGCCGGTTAGTTTTTGACTGTAAAAAGGACAAAATACCACATATTCAACATTATGGCAGG
This sequence comes from Asparagus officinalis, assembly GCF_001876935.1. Classification (NCBI taxonomy): domain Eukaryota; kingdom Viridiplantae; phylum Streptophyta; class Magnoliopsida; order Asparagales; family Asparagaceae; genus Asparagus; species Asparagus officinalis. The sequence continues at coordinate 11,534,566 of NC_033803.1, read as the reverse complement.
TTGTTATTAATAACACCATAATCCGTGCCTCACACGCATGGGGAATTTTATCCCAAAGCCTAAGCAGGAATAAGCCAATGCCTAACACGCGTTGCCGGTTTAGTCTTTTACCGGTTGAAGAAGACACCAGAATCCGAGTCTGGGGACTTTTATCCTGAATCCTAAGTAAGGATAAGTCAGCGCCTAACACGCGTTGCCGGGTAGCATGTTCTCGTAACAATGGCGAAGTCTACGTATTCGAAGTCGTAGCATCAAGTCTAAGAGAGTTCATTCCTTTAGTACAACGTCACATTCGGAACGGATGTAGACAATCCGCTTGCTAGCCTGACTCGAACGGTAGTCGGTAAAGGCACATCAAATCCGTTGAGGGCTGAGGATTTGCCAAAAATCCTAAGCCTACGTCTAACACACGTTGCCGGGTAGTCTATTCCCGTGAGAAAGACGAAGTCTACGTATTCAATGTCGTAGCACTAAAAGAGTTAACTCTTTTAGCACAACGTTATGTGCAGAACGGATCTAAACAATCTGCATGCTAGCCCGACTCAAACGGTAGTCGGTAAAGGCTCGTCAAACCCGTTGATGGCTGAGAATTTGCCAAAAATTCTATAAATGCGAGTCATTGACGCACCAGCTCCCTTAGTTGGTCTCGTGACTTGAGCATCCAACAACTTCAGGATAAGATCTATACATGCAGATGAATCAGCTTTAACAGTTGGTCCTGCAGCTCCGACATTTGGGATCACCGTGCTCCAATACCTTAAGAGCGTAAAATGTGTATGCTCCAGCAAACGTACGAGTATAAACTGTGTTAACGCCGATCAACGTGTAACCCTAAGGTCAACGCCGGTCAACGCGTAACCCTAGGTCAACGCCAGTCAACGCGTTGCGATAAAAAAGTCAACTCAATGACACGAGACCAAAAAGTCAACGTACGACGTTCGAAACCCTAGGTCAACGCCGGTCAACGGGTAACCCTATGTCAACGCCAGTCAACGCGTTGCGATCAAAAAGTCAACGTACGACGTTCGAAACCCTAGGACCAACGCCGGTCAACGCGTAACCCTAGGTCAACGCCAGTCAACGCGTTGTGATCAAAAAGTCAACTCAATAACACGAGCCAAACTCAACTCATTAGTTGTAGATTTGAGACTTCGACGACGGCCAGACGATAAACGCAGCGCCGAAAGAACTTCAGCTATTCGTCAAAGTATCGAATGGATTAAAAATCGAAGGAGTCGACTAAAGGCTGGACCAATCACATCCAAAGTATTCCAGCCTCTTCTACAAAAGAAACGAGTCTAGAACGCTTTGGAGGGGGTATCTGTAGGCATCAAAAATTACCTATAGGTCTCCACGAACAGCTCAGTGTTAAGAAATGACGATGAACGTTACCATCTGGTTCATAGAAGCTTGATTGATCTCGGTGAACGCTTGAAGTAAACCGACGAACTACGTGAAACAACGGAACTTCGGAATGATGAAGATACGAAGTGAAACAACGGAACTTCGGAATGATGAAGATACGAACTGATCGGGAACCTCGTATCGTTCACAAACGGTGAAATACCCTTCGTGTCTCATTTGTTCAACTGATGATATAATCATTGGATCTTATAGAACTCTTCTTCAGCTTTCCAACGTACTTGGAATCACTCAAATCCGAGTTCGGACGAAGAATTTACGACGGAAACAATCAAACAGGCATAACGGAGCGTCTCAGGCTGAACTGGGGCACCCGAGGTGTCTCGGCCCAGTTTGAGACACCCTGGGGTGTCTCCAACGCAGAAATGACCCTTTAGGCTGTTTTAACCGCCCGAAACCCCCTGGAGCCTATAAATACAGCCCCGGGTCCTCATTTTTTCAGATCTGGAATTTTGGAAGATTAGGCGAAGCCCTGCCGGATTGAAGACTGAAGGTGCATGGATTTCAGAGAGGAGGAGGAGAGATCGGATCGAGTTCTTCAACGCAAGAGAGAGAGATTCGTCAGATCTACAGTTTCCCGGATCCGTTCCTTAGGATTATCCCGTTGCGGTAATCTTAAGAAGAGTGATTATCTCGCTTCGCCAAGATAAGAGCTACGGTTTTCTCGATCCCTTTGCGGATAGACGAAGCTCTGCCCAATTTTTCAGCAATCAGATCTGATCGACGGTGGTCCACGGATAAACCCCGACACAGGCAAAGATCCCACGCAAGCAGAAGACCGATAAACGATCTCTGCGTTTGTTTGATAAAGTTGTAAACTTTCTATTTTCATTGTGTAAGGAGATCTTATAAAAAGATCAACTTTTTATTTCATTTGAGTTTATTGTAACAACTAAAGTTGTAATAGATTCGATAACAATGAAAACATCAACTTTCACCGCAAACAGCTGTGCGTGCAAGGAGCTTTGGTCTTAGATTTTTTTGGCGGTTGCTGAAAAGGAGGTTTGTGATGGAGGCTTGCAAGCAAGGCAGAGGAGCACAGAACAATTGGGCGGCGGCTGATTTGTGTGCGGCTGCAGAGAAAAAGTTCTGACGAGTGTGTCTTTCTTTGAGAGAATATTTGTGTGAGGGATCTGAGAGTTTGTGAGAGGGTTTAGGTTGTGAGATTGTAAACCCTTATTGTATCTCTCTCTAATAGTAGATCTCCCCCCTCCTTGCCCCGTGGACATAGGCAATTTGTCGAACCACGTAAAATTTGTGTTCTTGCCGTGATTTGTAATAGCTTGTAGGATCCCTCGACAGGTCAGTTCTAGAACTGATGAGAGGAAGAGCCGATATCTTACTTTGTTGAGATATCCGCTTCAGATTCTTGTTTCCTTGGTGAGACAGGAATTCTTACGATCTAATCTCTTGTTGTGCACCTTACGCACCGGAGGTGCTGCCGAAATTTCCGCTGTGCACAACAGTGCTTTCGGTGATGGTAGGCGCCTGACAACATTTTGCAACGCACTTTAGCTACAAACAAATAGAGAACAAGTTTGAGGTGACCGACATATTCAAATGCGTGCTCTAAAGGAATGTGAAGAATTGTAGTTATTGTGGGCAAATAGCTACATGTTATGTTTGTTGACGATAGGGGGGAATGTAGCGATTTTACGTTCTTACTTAGTTTTTCATTTTCATTACCTAGAAAAGTTCATCCCAAATTTTGAAGAGTAGTAATAACCGTACACAAGAGTCATACTACTATTGTGCTCCTGCACACAAAAAAGTGAGACCTTTTTCATAAATTGTAAAATAAAATTATGAGTTGCAATGGACCCCACATCTTTATCTCTAAGTGTATAAGAATAGTACAACTCTCCGTACTACACTTTTCATTTTCCAATTTTAAATCTACATTCTAAATAATCTTATTTATACACCATCAATCAGATTCAAAACTCGGATTAAATTAAAATTTGGTTTGAATTTTCCCAAACATTAGAATAGCTACTTCAAAAAAGAAAATTAGGAATACATTTATTTATAGGAAAAATTACTTCAAGGCCCCAAAATTGAAAATACAATGTGGCCCAGCCCCCTGTAGTTTGGCCCATGTGGCTAAGCCCTTAAATATTCAAAAAAATGTAACTGAGCCCTAAAAGCAGTTCTCTCACCCGTATTTGCACCCAGCCTCCCTAAAATACCCCCGCCTTCAACTCCGTGCCTCGAAAACGAGATCCGATCGCTGGCGAAACCTCTCCGTCGCATTTAAGGCGAGATGATGGCCGTTTTGGGGGGAAATTTTGGCGCGCTCCCTCCGTTATATATCCTGTTAACCCACTCGGTTTTGAAGAGAGTGTATTTATGGTGCAAACGGCAGATCTTTGCGGTTAGGGCTTATGATCTTCAGCCCCCTACTTGTCCTAAAGTGCCCTTCATAACTCCTCTTAAATCCCCTTCATTTATGGCGGAGAGCCCCCTTATTTGCATGGTTTCCTTGGGTGAGAGAGCAGTGTTCTCAAGGGTAACTTCTGCAACCTCTTTTTTTGAGTTTAAGTTCGACGTAGCTGAGAGGTTGAAGGTTCCTTATGATGCGCTATCAATGGTTTATAAATCTGAAAGGATCCCTGATCTGAGTTTTGAGATCGAGAATGAGGATGATATGGAGTGTATGGTGGAGCACAACCGTAATATCGGGTGTCTGGAGATCCATATTCGAGCTACTATAGATGTAGATGTTTCCAGATGTGAGAACACCCCGAAGCAACCTCCTGAAATGTAAGTTATATTTACACTTAATTTATTTGAAAACTTATGAATTGCATAGAGCAGGTTAAATGTTAGCTTTTAACTGATATATGTTAACTTTCTACCGAAGGTTGTTAAGCTTTAGGGCATATTTGTTAACTCTTAAGGGTACTGCATTATTTAAGTACAAGTCCTATTTGTTATTTTAAGAAAAACCAATTATATTTGTGCAGCATTATGAATACACTGAAGCCAAAGTTTATTGATAGTACTTCTGCCGCAAACCATGGTTCTGAAAGAATTCCAATTGATAATCCCAGTGGTAGCAGTGTAGTGCGTTCTGATGACATTATTAACAACACAGTAATGATTCCTGGTTGGTGGCATAATGCATTAACTGAAGAGGGTCAAGAATTTGAAAGTGCTGAAGAATTAAGGTTGGCGCTGACATACTATTCTCTGGCCAAAATGTTTGATTATGAGTTTAAAAAGAACGAACCAAAACGTATCCGTGTATATTGCCGATATAAAGAAACTTACGAGTGCCCATGGATGTTGTTTGCTTCACCTGTTAAGAATGCAAATAGACTATCGATCAAGAAGTTTGTTAATGAACATACTTGTGGGCAGTACGGGCAAAATACAGGTCGTTCAAGGGCATCCCGTAAATTCATTGCAACACAGTTACAACCACTCCTGAAGGTCCGTCCAGAAATCCGACCCGTTGATGTGCAAAAGGAGTTCCTCACAAACTACGGCCTTAGAATTGATTACAGTAAGATATGGTGGGGGAAAGAGAGAGCACAGGAGAAGCTTTACGGGGATATATATGAGTCGTATGATCAACTACGATGGTAAATGCTGAGCTTTATTATTAACTTGTTAAGTTTCAAAGTTTGCTTGTTAAAACAAATAGTTAACATGTTCCTTGTTAAGTTCATTGATAACATTGATAACATGTTAAGTTTCACGACTAACATGTTAACTCTTGTAAATAACATGTTAACTTTTGTTAAGTTACCCCAATAATGTGTTAGCTTTTTTTGGTCGCTTGTTAAGCTACACGGATAACATGTTAACTTGTTGGTTTGTTTCTTCTTACACGACTAGGTATGAGCGCATGGTAAAAGAGACAAATCCCGGCAGTTACATACATGTTGACCAGAATGAGGGGAGGTTTTCGAGACTCTTTGTTTGTTATGCTGCATGCATCAAAGGTTTCTTGAGTGGATGCAGACCCCTTCTATTTTTGGACGGTACATTTTTGAAGGATCGATATAAAGGTATTCTCCTCTCGGCCATAGCATACGATGGGAACCAAGGTATATTTCCCTTAGCGTATTGCATATGTGATCAAGAGAATTTGATGAATTGGAAGTGGTTCCTCCAAGGTCTATGGTCCATACTTTATGAGAGGGCTGACCCTTACAATCCTCCCCACCAATTGGTTATAATTTCTGATGCGGACAAAGGAATTAAAGAATCAGTAAAAGAGTATTTTCCAGAAGCTCTACACTCGAGGTGTGTTCTACATTTTGTTGAAAATTTTAGGTTAAAGCTTAAGGACTTGGGTATGAAGTCGAATGACACTCATGTTCTGGGGAACTTACTCCAAAGTGCTTGTTATAAATACACAATAGCAGAATGGAATGAGTACATGAAAGAGATATATGACATGGATCCAAGGGCATACAACATTGCTATGAACTACTCTCCTGATCAATGGGCAAATGCATTCTTCCCGGGAATAAGGTAACGTTATTTGGCTGTTCTATATCTATGCTAATGTATGAGCTTATGCTATTTAGCATGTTATCTTTGGATTTGTTAAATTCTATATCAGAGCTGTTAACTATATCAGAGTTGATAACATGTTAAGTCTTGTTGATAATATGTTGAGTCTCGTTGCTAACATGTTAACTCTTGTGGATAACGTGTCAACTCTTGTTGATAACATGTTAACTCTTGTTGATAACATGTTAACTTTTGTGGAAAACATGTTAACTGTTAAATGTTAACTATTATATTTAAACATGTTAACTGTAATTCAAAAAAAAATAACTCTATTCAATTATTTGTGTCATCCCTTATTTATAACCTGTTAACTCTTATCTGTAAACTGTTAACTGTAATTCATATTATGTTAACCCTATTCAATTATTTGTTAACCCTTATTTGTGACCTATTATAAAGTTATATATAATTTCAGGTATGGGCATGTAACATCTAATGTCGCTGAGTCTTTTAATAATTGGATAAGGGAAGCTAGAATGCTACGGATTCTACAAATGATTGAGCATATCCGTAAACAGATAATGGTCCGAATGAGTAATCGCCGGTTACTTGTAGATAAATGGGTTGGATATCTCTGTCCACAAGCAGAGATGGTGCTTAAAGAAAATATAGAGAAAGGTCGTCCATTGGATGTTAAGCAAGCTGCAGCTGACATATTTGAAGTGCAAGCACATAAAACTACCCATGTTGATTTGGAGAAGAAGACATGCACTTGCCGTGCTTGGGACGTCATGCGGATTCCGTGTAAACATGCATGTGCAGTCATCTCGTACATGAAGAGAGACATTTACCAATATTGCGATTGGTTTATGTCCATAGAAGCATTTAAAAAGAGCTATGACCCGATTCTCTATCCTATACCGGATTATGAGAAACGAAGCGTGCCAAGGGATGAGATCGAGCTACTTCCACCACATACTATCAAAAGAAAGGGGAGAAATAAAACACGACGTATCAACAACCGAACAGTGTATAAACGACCTTTGAAATGCTCTCGATGCCACTTCGAAGGCCACAACCGCGTAACTTGCAATGAACCGATCGCCGATTGATATGAGTTACGGATTTGCTGAAACACTTTTGGGTGTATGTAATACTTTTGTAGTTAACTGTTTATATGAACTGAAACATATTTGGGTGTTTGTAATACTTTTGTAGTTAACTGTGTATATGAACTGAAATATATCTATGCCAATGTGAATTATAATAAAAATGTTATCTTACTTGGGTCTGTAAAGTTACTCAGTTAGATTGTTAAGTTACAGTTAACATATAAAATTTTCTTGGCAGGTTATTAAGCTACACCTATTACATGTTAACTCTTGTAAATAACATGATGGATAATATGTTAACTCTTGTTGCAAACATGTTAACTCTTATCGCTAATATGTTAACTCTTGTGACAAACATGTTAACTCTTGTGAAAAACATGTTAACTCTTGTAATAAATATGTTAACTCTTGTGGCAAACATGTTAACTCTTGTACCAAACATGTTAACTTTTATTGCAAACATGTTAACTTTTGTCGCTAACATGTTAACTCTTGTTGATAACATGTTAATTTTTGTAGGAAATATGTTAACTTTCTTTGATAACATGTTAACTCTTTGACATAACATGTTAACTCTCGTTAGTAACATGTTAACTATTATTGGCAAAAAGTAAACTCTTGGAGATAACATGTTAACCCTTGTTGATAACATGTTAACTCTTGATGATAAAATGTTAAATCTTGTTGTCATCATGTTGACTCTTGTAGTTACCGGTGTATATGAACTAAAATATGTTTGGGTGTTTGTAATAATTTTATAGTTAACTATGTACATGAACTGAAATATATCTATACCAATATGAATTATAATAAAAAGGTTAACTTACTTGGTCTGTAAAGTTACTCAGTTAAATTGTTAAGTTACAGTTAATGTATAAAATATTTTTAAAAGGTTATTAAGCTATACCTATTAACATGTTAACTCTTGTAAATAACATGTTGGGTAACACATTAACTCTTATAGCTAATATGTTAACTCTTGTGACAAACATGTTAACTTTTGTCGCAAACAAGTTAACTCTTATGACAAACATGTTAACTCTTGTTGTAAACATGTTAACTCTTGTGAAAAACATGTTAACTCTAGTGACAAACATGTTAACTCTTACTGTAAACATGTTAACTTTTGTGACAAATATGTTAACTTTTGTTACTAACATGTTAACTCTTGTGGATAACATGTTAACTTTTGTTGGAAATATGTTAACTTTCTTAGATAACATGTTAACTATTGTGGATAATATGTTAACTTTTGTCAGACATATGTTAACTTTCTTTGATAACATGTTAACTATTTGACAGAACATGTTAACTCTCGTTAGTAAAATATTAACTATTGTTAATAAAAAGTAAATTCTTGGTGATAACATGTCAATCCTTGTTGATACATGTTAACTCTTGATGATAAAATGTAAAATCTTGTTGGCATCATGTTGATTCTTGTGGTTACCGGTGTATATGAACTGAAATATGTTTGGGTGTTTGTAATACTTTTGTAGTTAACTGTGTACATGAACTGAAATATATCTATGCCAATGTGAATTATAATAAAAATGTTAACTTACTTGGTCTGTAAAGTTACACAGTTAAATTGTTAAGTTACAGTTAACATATAAAATATTTTTAGAAGGTTATTAAGCTATACCTATTAAATGTTAACTCTTGTAAATAACATGTTGGGTAACACGTTAACTCTTATAGCTAATATGTTAACTCTTGTGACAAACATGTTAACTCTTGTGGCAAACATGTTAACTCTTGTGAAAAACATGTTAACTCTAGTGACAAACATGTTAACTTTTGCTGCAAACATGTTAACTTTTGTGACAAACATGTTAACTTTTGTTACTAACATGTTAACTCTTGTTGATAACATGTTAACTTTTGTTGGAAATATGTTAACTTTCTTATATAACATGTTAACTATTGTGGATAATATGTTAATTTTTATCAGACATATGTTAACTTTCTTTGATAACATGTTAACTCTTGTTTATAATATGTTAACTTTGTGTGGAAATATGTTAACTTTCTTTGATAACATGTTAACTCTTTGACATAACATGTTAACTCTCGTTAGTAACATATTAACTATTGTTGACAAAAAGTAAACTCTTAGAGATAACATGTTAACCCTTGTTGATAACATGTTAACTCTTGATGATAAAATGTTAAATCTTGTTGTCATTAACTCTTGATGATAAAATGTTAAATCTTGTTGTCATCATGTTGACTCTTGTAGTTACCGGTGTATATGAACTAAAATATGTTTGGGTGTTTGTAATATGTTGTCATCATGTTGACTCTTGTAGTTACCGGTGTATATGAACTAAAATATGTTTGGGTGTTTGTAATACTTTTGTAGTTAACTGTGAACATGAACTAAAATATATCTATGCCAATGTGAATTATAATAAAAATCTTATCTTACTTGGTCTGTAAAGTTACTCAGTTAGATTGTTAAGTTACAGTTAACATATAAAATATTTTTGGAAGGTTGTTAAGCTACACCTATTAACATGTTAACTCTTTTTACAATCATGTTAACTCTTATGACTAATATGTTAACTCTTGTCAAAAACATATTAACTTTTGTCGCAAACATGTTAACTCTTGTGGCATACATGTTAACTCTTGTAGCAAACTGTTAACTCTTGTGACAAACATGTTAACTCTTGTTGCAAACAAGTTAACTTTATTCGCTAACATGTTAACCCTTGCTGATAACATGTTAACCCTTGTTTCTTGTTGCAAACAAGTTAACTTTATTCGCTAACATGTTAACCCTTGCTGATAACATGTTAACCCTTGTTGATAACATGTTAACTCTTGATGATAACATGTTAACCCTTGCTGATAACATGTTAACCCTTGTTGATAACATGTTAACTCTTGATGATAACATGTTAATTTTATCCTATACGGTATTATTTAACAAGTGAACCTGGCATGTTATAAACTTTTTTCATATTTAACAAGTGACGCTGACATGATATAATTGTTAACTTACGCATCTAACATGTTAACTTTCTCCGGGCACTAGTTCATTAGCTGTTAATACACTATACAAGCTGAAAATTATGAAGATTGTTTACAGTTGTTTATCTACATAGCATTCTTCCTTAGGCTGTAACATTTGCGGCTCATGCAGGCGCTTTCAATGCTGGGTCCTCCACGGTTATTGTGCCCTTTCTATTTCTGAATTCCCAACCTTCTTTTATTAGTTCCGCAGCAAGCCTTGCACGCACTACCGCAGACGAATCATCGGTGGACGTAACATGTAGAACATCACCTTGTTGTAGGATAGCCCGTACAAATACGTATACGTATATCCCACAATCGTAGCTACAAATAACAAAACATAAATACATATTACAGGTCAGTTTTGGAGACGAAAATTCTTTAATAAAATAAGGTTCATATGTTAATGTACCTTCCCTTTTGAAACTCGCATGAGATTTCCTTATATTTAAATGCCCTACACACCTTTTTCAAGATCGAATGCGGCCTTCATATGGTCCATGAAGTTTATAATTTTGTTAACGGGCTCAAGGTAAGCAGAGGGAGTTACCGAACTATAGTGCAACGCTAAATTTTCATTCAATCTAACTTCGACACAATGCCAATGGTCATGACGAACAATTAGCAATATGAGTATTGATCGGCCAGCGGCAATATGTTGTTGTATATAAAGTTCATATAGTTCATATAGCCGCATGAGCCTGGTCTCCATAGAGTGAATGCTGTTACACAAAATTAACACATTAAGAAAGAGCGGTCTTTAATATGTGAACATGGCTCAAGTTCATATAGTTAACTTTTTTGGAAAACATGTTAACTTTTGTGAAAAACATGTTAACTTTTATGGATCAAGTTCATATAGTTAACTTTTTTGGAAAACATGTTAACTTTTGTGAAAAACATGTTAACTTTTATGGAAAACATGTTAACTTTTGTGGAAAACATGTTAACTCTTGTGAAGAACATGTTAACTCTTGTTGAAAACATGTTAACTCTTGTGGAGAACATGTTAACTTTTGTGAAAAACATGTTAACTTTTATGGAAAACATGTTAACTTTTGTGGAAAACATGTTAACTCTTGTGAAGAACATGTTAACTTTTGTGGAAAACATGTTAACTCTTGTGGAGAACATGTTAACTTTTGTGAAAAACATGTTAACTCTTGTGAAGAACATGTTAACTCTTGTTGAAAACATGTTAACTTTTGTGGAAAACATGTTAACTTTTGTGGAAAACATGTTAACTTTTATGGAGAACATGTTAACTCTTGTTGCTAATATGTTAACCCTTGTAGTTAACATGTGAACTCTTGTGGCTATATGTTAACTCTTATAGATAACATGTTAACTTTTGTGGATAACATGTTAACTATTCTGGTTAACATGTTAAATATAAGAGCTTATCTATTAACTAATTATATGAGGATTGGTCTTACGCAGAAATATGTAGATACAATCCCGTACTGCTTGTTTAATTCAACGTTCTCTGGCAACTGCAGCCATAGCCGTAATCTATCTAAGAATGCCTCTGTTACTTTGTCATCGAGTCTTCCCCCGCAGATCATATAGAGTAGTTCCGGACATATAATTGTGCTGTTATCAGTAGTTATGACATATACGTACCTTAACGAGCAATAAGTTACGGAGGGTTGAAATTTAAAACATAAAAGCTAACATCTAAACGCACAAACATAACAAGCAAAAAACAGAGTTTCATAGTTAATATTAAAGAGTTAGCATTAAATTACTTAACATGTTAACTGTCGTGGATAACATGTTAACTGTCATGGATAACATGTTAACACTTGTTGCTAACGTGTTAACTCTTGTGGATAACATGTTAACTCTCGTGGCTAACCTGTTAACTCTTGTGTATAACATGTTAACTCTTGTCGCTAACCTGTTAAGTCTTGTGGATAACATGTTAACTATTGTTGCTAACATGTTAACTCTTGTTGTTAACATGTTAACACTCGTGGTTAACATGTTAACCCTTGTTGCTTAAATTTAAACGTGAAAGCTTTACATTTTGAAATCAGCACTTACGGGCTACATTTCTCCTTGCAGTACTGCTCGAACCATTTGTTCTCCTCAGCTGAGAGTTTCTCTGCAACATTTTTTGGTATTCTGTAGTTATGTACAAAAGTCCCAGCGCTATCTAACACTCGTAAGCTAAACGTGCCTACATCAGGGATACCCTCATTCACCTCTTTTAAGGCAGCACGATCCACATCTGTTAAATACGTGCTTTTTAGCACATCCCACTTGCCAACACTGTCGTCATGGTAAACTGTTATTTTCTTTGGGGTGTCACCAACAACAATGGGTTCATCTTTGTGCTCACCTTCTTTCAACTTCAATCCCTTAGCCCTCGGTTTCTTATCCTCAGTAAATGGTGTCCTAACCAGTTTACCTTTCTTGGTTGCTCTTTTGCTTGGAGCTCTACTCCTATAACCCACATATTTTTTGCTCACCGGCTTCCTCGGCCTCTTCAATCCTTCGCTGAGTGGAACTCTCTCAACCACACCTTCCTCCTCCTGCACCATCTGCTTGTCCTCCTCATCCTTGATCACCTCGTCTCTCTCTTCGCTCTTGCCCATTTCCTCGACAACTTCATTCTTGGTAACATCGTCTCTCTCTCCTTTCGAGCCCTCTTCATCCTCAACCATCTGCTTGTCCTCCTCATCCTTGGTCACTTCTTCTCTCTCTTCGTTCTTGCCCATTTCCTCGACACCTTCATTCATGGTGACGTCGTCTCTCTCTCCATAGTTGTCCTCTCCATCGATTTCATGCTTGTCCTCTTCTTCTTCTTCCACTGTAGGGTTTCCTTTCAGCTGCTGTGCAATAAGCTTCTTCACATTGTTCTTTAAAATCAGGGGATCTACTATGTCACAAGATTCGTCCAATCCCTTAACATTTTCGTTAAGTCTACGAATCTCGTCCATGAAAGTTTGACAATACAATTTCTTCGAGACCCTCAGTGTACGGCAAAGTCTCTGGTTTACTTTAGCAGCATTTCTCCAAAATTGCAGTTGCTCCTCAACTGGTAACGTTTCAATCTCATCTTCCCTTTCGAAAGCCTCATCAATGGCTTTTGACATTATCTATAATTTAGAAATAACAAAGAGTTAACATCAAGTTTATAAAGGTTAACAGTAAGTGGTCTACAATTGACACAGATAATTAAAGGTTCTTCAATCATCTATAGGTAACATGTTAACTCTTATTGCTAACATGTTAACTCTCTCTGGTAACATGTTAACTCTTGTAGCTAACATGTTAACTCTTGTGATAATATGTTAACTCTTGTTGAAACATGTTAACTTTTGTTGCTAATATGTTAACTCTTGTTGCTGACATGTTAACTCTTGTGCAAACATGTTAACTTTTGTAGAAAACATGTTATCTATTGTTGCTAACATGTTAACTGTTGTAGAAAACATGTTATCTATTGTTGCTAACATGTTATGTATTCTTGTGATAATATTTAGCACCTTAGAACTTACCAAACCTATTGACCATCTCTTCTCATGTTCCTTCTTGTGATAATATTTAGCACCTTAGAACTTACCAAACCTATTGACCATCTCTTCTCATGTTCCTTCTATTCTTCCTTCTTTTCAACCTTCTTTTCTTCTTCAATCTTCCTCTTCCTTACTGTTGCTTTCTTCTCCTCCCTATGTACGACTGGAAATTGTGGTATGAGCGCATCCCTTCTAAGCCTCATCAATGGCCTTCTGATTGGATATTTCTCATCGGATGGGCCAATTTCAGCTATTGGTTTATGTACAACCTGGATGCTAGCTTTTGCAGCCTTGGCAACTATTGTGCGCTTTCTAAAAGATCCATACTTCTCACCAATCTTCACCCAGTTAGTGAGGGGTGGTTTGGATCTATTGCTCAAGGCATATCTTTTAATCCCAGTCATTTCATAGTACCATAGCTGCAAACAATTAATACATGTTAGTATGCAATACTAATCTTTTAAACATGAATATAGTTAACACAACTCATCTTGCAATATAGTTAACACTGACAACACCAACTTTAATACTGGAAACACTAAAGTTAACATGAACCGAAATATAGTTAACAAGATCCTTAGAATAGTTAACATGAACCAGTAAGCCTTAATGGTTTCTTGACGTAAGTTGACAGAATACAAGCAAGCGTTCACATGCACAGGTTAATCCAACTTACAGGGATCAAAGGCATGCATCCAGGTACATAGCTTACTCCTGACCTGTGCAGACCTTCCCTGGCAATCTTAATTCCTTTCTTCGTCTGATCATAGATGTATTTCCCCCAGGCCACATTCCTCTTTCTTTCAATTGAATCAACATATTTGAACAAGAGCCTTGGGATGCCTTGGACACTGCTAGGGCACCACATCATTGAACATTGATAAGGTATCTGCAGTAACACAAAATCTTCAATATCCTTCTTCTTTCTTGATTCAACAAGAGATTGCAGCAGCTCTTCCACATATCGTCGCATATTCTTCGTTGATTTCTTTGTGGTTCTAGTAAAATGTTCATCAAAATACTCCACCCAAAGCCTAGGGAAAGGATCTCTATTATTGTAAATTATTTCCCCATCAATTGGGAAACCTGTATGTTCATGCACCCAGTCCATATCAAAATTAACAACCTTTTCTCTCCCACTTTCGGCATCGGGCAGAGAAAACGCCACTTCATTACCCTTATAGTGTCTCAATACAAGTTCCAGCGTGGGTCGATCTACTGCTGGGGGGGCAAACTTTACATAATGCTGGAATGTACACCCTTGGTATGCATCCCAATGACACTGCCGCATTCTCGGTTCGAGGACTTTCATAAATTTACAATATGCGGAGAAACTTGCAGTGGGTCTAATTTTAGCAGCACCTGACTTTTTCCTGTATTATAATTAAACATTTAACATCAACAACACTTGACATCCAACATCCAATAGTTAACATGCAACAATGAACTGTAACAGTTACGCTATAAACCTTAAAAAACAACAGCCAAACTTAACATTAATAAGATGTATATAGTTCACATTTAACATTAAGGTATCAGCTAACACGTCCTTCAACCAATGTCCAGGCATATAGTTCACAATTCAACTTCAATCCCTTAACATCTATGTAAATTGGAAAATATAACATATAACATTATCTTACTTCTTTATGGATTTCTGTGGTGCGTTTAGTGAACTTGTAATTTTTCTTTTTCTCCTTACACCCATCTGGAAACTCAACAACGTTTGGGTGGCTTCATCGGTGCTGCCATTCCCTGATGATGACGCATGGGTGGACGACGACTTGGAGGCAGGGGAGGATGTGAGAGAATCGGTGCCACGGTCGGTCTCAGATGGCAAAGGGGGGTCTTCGTCGGTCTTGGAAGGCGAGGGAGGATCTTCGTCGGTCTTGGAAGGCGACGACGAGTCTTCTCACTCGTCGTTCATTGGTGCATGTTCCTGACGTTGCAGCGGTGGCAGAGGATGGTAAACAACTTCGAATTCGTTCGCCGGTTTTTTCTCCATCTGCGATCTGGTTTCGACCTAACCCTAGAAGCGGATTTTGGTTTTTCGCCGGAGAGCAAGCCAGAGACAGAGTGCGGGAGGGAGAGAGGAGAGAGAGAGAGAGAGAGTGCCTCGATAGTAGCGGAGTGGGCGGCACCGTTACCAACGCACGGAGGCTGTAGCAGAGTGGGCGGGAAGGGTAGATTCGGGATTCTGAGGATTGAGTGAGATGGAGGGGCTGAAATGAAGTTTTGGAGTGTATTTTGGGTTTATACCAAACTTTAAAAGTACAGGGGGCTGATGCACA
>NC_033803.1:11456470-11517729 GCF_001876935.1 Asparagus officinalis | reverse complement strand
AATTCCCCCGACGCCTATAGCCGCGGAAAGAGTCCAACAGAAGGAGAAGGGGAAAGAGCCTTTACGCCAAGAGACCCAAAACCCGAGGTAGTCTCGATTCAATCATCCGATTGGAAGAGACAAACCGGGGAATGCGAACTCTCCACCTCATTTCGACATCATGGCGCAATTAGCCAATATCCCGGCTAGGATAACCCTTTACGAGTTATTGCGCCTGTCCAAGGATACAAGGAAAGCGCTGCAAGAAGCCTTGAGTGACTCTGAAGCTTTTCTAACTCGGATCAAGCCATCCCCTGAAGGGCCAGAGCCGTCAGCTCAGCACTGCAATCTAGCGGCGCATCATTTTCCATGCATCTCTTTCACTAAAGAGGATATGCAAACAAAGAACTCGAAGCATGATCGGCCCTTGTACTTCACCGGGCACATTGGCTCCAGCATGGTCAACCGGATCCAAGTTGATCCGGGTTCCGCTGTTAGCATAATGCCATTCCGATTGATGCATCATCTCGGAATCCCGACGAGTAAATTAGCCTCCACTGGCACTACGATTTATGGATTCAACACCAGCGGGTCCCTTGAAGGAATACTGTTTGGGCACTTTTTGCTTATTGGGAGCTTTGCCTTGATTCGTGGGCGGTGGTACCCGAGAGTAGTCGGCTGCTAGGGTCTCTTTTCCCTTAGACCGCTGAGCGTTGTTCTGGTTGCGTTGCTGTTGCTGTTGCTGTTGCGGCTTGGGTTGTGCAGCTTCCTCGGCTTTCACCCGAGCTACGATCTCTTCAGCTTGTTCTCCTTGCGAAACAAGTTGTCTCCAGGAGCGACACTCTGCTACCCCCATCTGGGCAAGGAGCTGAGTCTGCAGGTTGTGCCTGCAAGTTTCAACCAGGGTTGACTGAGTCATACCTGAGGGGCATCGCAATGCCATGCTGCGGAATCTCTCCACGTAGGCCTTGATTGATTCGCCTTTCCTCTGTTTGGTAGCGAGAAGAGTCGGGACCGAAACTTCTGTATCGTCCTCGAAGAACCTGGCCAGGAAAAGCCTTTCTAAATCTACCCATTTCTGAATAGATCCAGCAGGCAGTTTCATAAACCATTCAAATGCCACTCCTTTAAGAGTGCCAATGAACAATCGCGTCAAGATGGCATCGTTCGCCACCACATCTCCAGTTTGAGATTTGAAATAGTAGATGTGTTGATTTGGCGATCCTGTGCCATCGAACGGTTGCAAGGTTGGAGCTTTAAACTTTGACGGGTATGGAGCTATATCCCATTCGGCAGGATAAGGTCTCACCACTCCTTCTTCACGGAGCTCACTTCTGTTGGCGATTGCATTGAGGCGAGCTTCTAGTTCATCCATTTTAGTGGATTGAGGATGCAGTTCTTTTTCCACCTCCTTTTCACCCTCAGAAGAGGATCCCAAGTTGAGAGTCTCACGATCCGAATGCTCGGTCGCTTTCTGCTTCCCTTTTGAGGTTGTCCTCCGGGAAGATTCGGGTTTGTGGCCTTTTTCAGCAATAAGTTGGGCCATCATGTCCTTCAATTGGAGAAGTGTCTCCTGTTGCGCCTGGAGCATGACCTGGTGTTCGTTCACTCTCTTGGCTATGTCCTCAGGATTTCCCGCCATGTAAGCAGATACTTCTTGTGGTCCGACCGAGCTCGAAGATTGAGATTCGGCTATTGCCGAATGCTCATCACTTGTTGTAATTCCTTTGGCCAACTTTTGATAGTTAACCGGGCGAATAGCTCCTGTCTGAGTCCGAGTATGCCTATAGACTCCCTCAAATTCATCACAAATTTCCCGAACAGTCGGGGAATGACTTGTTTGTGACTCATCAGAATCAGGATGTGAGGATTTGCCTCTGCCGACCATGTTGATGGTGACCTCAGGATATTCAATTTCAGAGGTCTTCTTCTTGTGGCGACGCTGTCGTTTAGCAGGTCTAGCGACATTCGTCAACCTATTAAACACCGATTGCCTAGGCGTCGATGAGCAACAACTGCATTCGGAGAGGACAGCAGAAATGAGCCGTTCACACTGGCATGAATGAGCCACTTGCTGTGTTGGCTTTCCTCTTGACAGCAATTCACGCAGGTCGGAGACCTGAGAAAGATCTCGTGAAGGTGGAGATGGAACCCCCTGCCCTTGGATGGGTTGAACATGAATCTCAAATCCATGTTGTCCCTTTTGAACCTGACGGACCGTGTCATGCTCTTGATAAGAAACACGAGAGTCGCGTTTAGGTTTATAAACACGAGGCTGAGGCCTGTGTTTGATTGATGGACTAGATCCTTGTGGATCTTGTCCTGATTGAACGCACACTTGTGGTGTGCGTTTTGATGTTGAAACAGACCCCTGAGGGTCGTTCTTTGTTTGAACGCACACTTGTGGTGTGCGTTTAGATGAAGAAACAGATCCCTGAGGGTCGTTCTTTGCTGGAACGCACACTTGTGATGTGCGTTTGGTTGATAACCCAGACCCCTGAGAGTCGGGTTTTGATTGAACGCACACTTGTGGCGTGCGTTTGTTTGATGACCCAGACCCCTGAGGGTCGGGTTTTGATTGAACGCACACTTGTGGCGTGCGTTTGTTTGATGACCCAGACCCCTGAGGGTCGGGTTTTGATTGAACGCACACTTGTGGCGTGCGTTTGTTTGATGACCCAGACCCCTGAGGGTCGGGTTTTGATTGAACGCACACTTGTGGCGTGCGTTTGTTTGATGACCCAGACCCCTGAGGGTCGGGTTTTGATTGAACGCACACTTGTGGCGTGCGTTTGTTTGATGACCCAGACCCCTGAGGGTCGGGTTTTGATTGAACGCACACTTGTGGTGTGCGTTTGGTTGTTTGAACAGACCCTTGAGGGTCTTGTTTTGACTGAACGCACGGTTGTGGCGTGCGTTTGAATGATTGAACGTGCCTTTGGAGGTCACGTTTTGGGACGCACTTTTGAGGTGTGCGTCTATGTTGAACAACGCGCCACTGAGGGTCGCGTTTGAGTTGAATAACCCGAGGCTCATAGTCGGGTTCATTGCCACGAAGTGTGCGTTCTGGAGCAGAAACGCACAGTTCGGGCACAAGCTCAGAAACGCAGTCTTTGCGTTGTGCAGTAGCTTGGCTGTTCCGCAAGTATGCTCGCCGTAAGGATCTTCTCCTTCGTCGAGCAGCATTTTTCTTAGCCTGTTTCAAGGCCTTGGCCGCGGCATCGTCGGCGTTGGTTGGGCTTTCCTCCGACATAGGTCTTTTTTGACCTATTATTTGCCGTAGTGATACGGGGGAGGAATCTTCAACTCGCAGAGCGAGTTTAAGGTCTTGGCCAAAGGAGAGGGCTTTCTTTGGCATCTCAGCAGTAGTGTTGACCTCCGTAGAGGTCCTGTGGGTATCACGCCTAGCTTTTGGGCTAAGGGACCCAGAGGAGAGGACCTCCTCATACTTGGCTTGGTCGAACTCTACGACGAGAGTTTCGACGGTGGTTCCTGTAAGGTGAACGTCGGATTGCGCCACCACTTCCTCGTCAGAGAAGCTAGTCCCCAGCGGAGTCGCCATCTTTTGTTTGTTGGAAATTTGATGTAAAAAGACAAAGAAAGAAAATTTGACTTGTATTCTCTCAAAATCGATTACAATTTGGATTCCGATTACAAAAGAGAGGAGAATGAATTTGATTCTCCCCTTTGTTTAAAACTGGGTTCTTCTTGGTAGCGGTGGAGTGCCTCCTTCGATTGATCGCGTCGAACTTGCTCTCCGTTGACGATCCGACCGTCCTTCTTTACTGGAACAATTGAAGTGCTTGATGACTTCGGTTTAGAACTCTTAACGAGTGTAAAGAACTCTGAACGAGTTAAGAACTCTGATAAGAGTTGTTGAAAACCGAATGTCTGGTTTGATGTGATTAACTTGCGTTGCAAGCTAATTAAGAACTCTTAACGAGTTTAAGAACTCAGAATGAGTTAAAACTCTGTAACAGAGTTGTTGGAACCGAAAATTCGGTTAATTGCCAAGTGGATGATACCTTTGATGAAAGGATCCTTCGGGATTTGATTAACTGATCGTTGATCAGTTCCTTGATCTCCCGAAGATCTCTTCCTTCCGATTACTCAACTGCCGAGATTTGTTGACCTTGGGTGGTTTTGATACCAGCTCCCCTCAACTCTTTGCGGTTTTGATCTCAGAAACCGATTGATCAACCTATCAACCCGCCAACCCCTTACTCAGTTGAGTAAGTTGGTTATTTATAGGGTGATGTGGAGTGTAACCAACCCCTATTTCCGCTCCTTTGTGGGCGAGAATCCCTCAGAACGTGGGATAACGGTTTTGAGGCCGTTCGACTTGCGTTTGAACAAGTCAAAACGCCTCAGTTGGCGTTATGGGCTTTAACTCTGCGTCCAAGGCTTGAGACGCAGAGTTAAATCTCTGTTAGAGATTTGAGACGCACAGGCCGTGTGCGTTGAAGCTCAACTCTGCGTCCAGAGTTTGGGGCACATAATTGAGTCTATTGAAGAACGCACGTTATGTGTGCGTCTTGTACTTTAACTCTGCGTTACAGAGTTCGATGTCTGCTGAGGAACACACAAGTGTGCGTTTTGAACTTAGGAAACGCAGGAATGACTTTCTGCGTTTGAGAGAGGTTGTTGACTTGTAACCTCATCCATTATAACATTGCGAAGGCTATTGTTTATTGATCCTTGCCTGTTATAGGATATGAGAGTCGTCAGATTGTAACTCTCACTGTTGGTTGCGAAGGCTGCAGAATAGAGCTTTCATCAGTTGTCGGAAGCGTCGTCGAATTGTAACTCTTCTCGATCTACGTGAAAGGTCCTCTATTTACCGCTTTCGATTGTCGACCCGAAAGCTATTTGATTGTAGCTTTCGTTGTTGGAGTTAGACGGGAATCAACATCCATAGTGTTTTGAAGATGAATATTTGCCCATAGCTCTCTACCAAGCAACTCACCAACTAAGTCCAACCTTTTATTTCTGAAATCATTACACTGCTCATCAGCATCTCTAATAGTTGCTAATATCATATTAGTCATGCTGTTGTCGCAGCCATCAAGATCAGTCATCTCAGAGATGAGGCCGTGTTTATAGCGGTTGCAGAATTGCGGATGCAAAGGTCAGAAAGTCGTCTGATTGTAACTTTCATTATCAGGGCTTGATAGGGATCGACTATCTATTGTGATTTTTAGACAGCCTACACCATGCTAGTTCTAACCCGCACTATGTTAGTTCTAGCTAGTTCTAGCTAGTTCTAGCTGTAATTCATCTTAGTTTTAGGCTCTTGGAAACGGAGAAAATCTCCTCCCACCTCTGGCGGAGCCCACCGAGACACCCCAACGACCCCGATAACCTCCTCCCACCTCCGGCAAGCCCGGACAGCGTTGAAAAGCTCCGAACAGCGAAGAACAAACCCGAACGGTGAGAAATTGCACTGCAAAAAACTGTAGTTTTGTGCCGACTTCGCACGCACTTTCCGATCACCTCCAATCTCTGTTTCCGCCGATTTCTTCTTTGGTGAGTAGCCTTATATGTTGCCTATCACCTCCAATTTGTATCACGCTCTAACTCATTCTCTATCTCTCTCGGTAACGTCTGAAACATCGCTTGATGGCAGCAGCGAGCAGAAAACAGCAGCGTCGTGACGACTTCGCGAGCGTTTTCCGGCCACCTCCGGTCTCCGTTTTCACCACCGTCTTCGCCGATGTGTAGCCCTTTATATTTTCTATCACACGGTATCTTCCTTTCACTTGGGCTCATTTTCTACCTCTCGCTATATTGTTAGTTCTAATTTACCCCAACTTGCTAGAACTAACATAGTGCGGACTAGAACTAGCATGGTGCGGGCTAGAACTAAGAAGATGCGGGTTAGAACTAACTTGAGGGCCCAAGAGCCTAGAACTAAGATGAATTAGAGCTAGAACTAACATAGTGCGGGCTAGAACTAGCATGGAGAATCTACTCCGACCAATTCATTACCAAATAAACGCAATCGAATG
The DNA here is from genome assembly GCF_001876935.1 of Asparagus officinalis. NCBI lineage: Eukaryota > Viridiplantae > Streptophyta > Magnoliopsida > Asparagales > Asparagaceae > Asparagus > Asparagus officinalis. The sequence continues at coordinate 11,511,742 of NC_033803.1, read as the reverse complement.
GAGAATCTACCTCGACCAATTCATTGCCCAAGAGCCCAAGTCCAAAAGAGAGGAATTCAAAGGTTTAGATGCAAGCTTAAATAATATTTTGATTAATTATCATCAGAATCAACATCACTTTGTTCTCCTGAATATTAAAAAAGCCAAAAAAAAACATTTGTTGTCGTGAAAGTTGATGCTGGGCACGATCGACATGTGATGCGATATATGTTAGTCTAAGTTGTTGAAGACCTGTAGCTTCTTCTTGGCAAGCATCCGGGTTGATGGCATCCCGACAACGTTGATGGCGAACTCGAGGGCAAAACAGTTAGCGATAAATGGAGAAATCCGGCGTAGTCAAGGACGAGGCGGGGAGCGGCGGCGAGCAACGGCGACGAGGCAAGGTAGGGCGAAGGAGAAGAGGGGAAGTGGTTAGAAACTCGAGGGCCCAACTCGCGGGCTAGGGCATGGATCTGGAGCCCGACGTCATCGTGAAGGGCGTAGTCGCGAGCAGGATTAGGGCTTGAGAGCTTAAGAGAGAGAGGATAGAGGAGATGAGAGAGAGAGGAGAGAGAGAAGGGAGATGAGAGAGCGCTTGGGGCCCAGGCGGAGGCGGCGACGGCGAGGAGGGCGAGGGCCAGGGCAACGAGCTTGAGAAAACCATTGGTTTTAGAGAGAGAGAGAGAGAGAGAGAGTGCTGGTTTGAGGGATTGATGAGAGAGGATAAGAATAATTTGGGGATTTTAGCTTAGCTGACATGTAATAATTGCTAAAAAGGGACTGCAATACAAAGTATCACACTTTAAAGAGCTGATCCATATGAGAAAAACTATGAGGAGTCTCGTCACATAAAGTTTTTACTTTTAGGGGCTGTTTGGTTGGTTTCCTAAAAACCAAGAAAATGAAATCGGTACAAGGAAATCAATAAAATAATATTTTTATCCATTTTCATCCTTAAAACTCACCCACAACATCTAATAAAATATTATTTTTATCTTCCAACTCATCTCATTTCATCTCCTTTCTTACATTTAAAAATAAACCAAACACAAGAAATGTGTCACATCATCCAACTCATCACATCTCATTTTATCTCATTTTTAAAAATCACACACATCATCCAATAATATTGTGACAACTCATCTCATCTCATTAAACATTCCTTTCCATCCATTTCCTCAAAAAAAAACAAGAAATTGGTTTCCTTAAGTACGTGTCACATCATCCAATAATATACCTCCAACTCATCTCATCTCATCTATTTTCTTATTTTTAAAAACGAACCAAACACAAACAACCTCAAAACATCATCCAATAATATACCTCCAATTCATTTCCTTATTTTTTTAACCAACCAAACAACCTCAAAACAAGTTTTTAAAAAAATCACTCACATCATCCAATAATAAGGTGACAACTCATCTCATCTCATCTCCTATTCTATAATTTTCTTTTTTTTTAACCAACCAAACAACTTCAAAGTAATTATAATAGGAAATAGGTTTCCTAAAGTTTGATTTCCCAGTTTTTTTGGCCAAACGAACAGGCCCTTAGGGCCTTGACATATTTTCCCAGAACTACTTACTGACGTGCTAATAGATCCCCTCACGTGACATCACGTCCGAAGATGAGAACGAATCTCCGCATCCCCGAACCTCAAAGCAAACGCTGTAACGAAAAACGCCGTCAAAAAATTCGTACCACCAATCTTTTTCTTTTCAAACCTTCAAACTGAATCTCAGCGGTCAATTCCATCTAAGAGCAGACCGAATCAGAACCGTCCATTCTCGCCGAACCATCGCCCATCGCTTTCAAAAGTTCGCGGACCTGAGATACTATTTAAATTCGATTTTGAAATCCCGCTATAAAGGAGGGAAGCAGAAAAGGCCAATTGCAAAACTCGCTTCGCCTTTTTTTTTATTTTCCCTTTATCTTTTCTGAAAAAAAATATTGTTCTTCGTTTGAGATCCTAGGTTTTTCGATCGAGACGATGTCAGGAGCGGGGACCGAGGAGGATAAGAAGCCGGCCGATCAGGGCGCGCACATCAATCTCAAGGTTAAGGGTCAGGTATACGATCTTCGGATTCTTTTCCCTTTGAGTTTCGGTTGATTTTTTTCTTCGATCTGGTTATTTTGATCTTGATACTTGATAATGTGATGAGCCGATCTAGATTTTGTTTGTAGTTGTTTAATTTCATTAGATTAGATTTTTGCATGCAGAATTTGGGAGTAGGTTTAGAGACCTAGATTTTTTTTTGTTTTATTTCATAAAGGCATGGACAGCAAGTTTTGATTTCTTTGTAGTATCAAGTAATATATGTGTTTTTGTGTATAAGAAATAGCTGACTTTAACCAGGGATGTTTGCCTTAAAACAGTTGATTGAAAATTTTAGTTTCAAGTACATTATATATGTTTGCATGTTTGGGTTAAAGAGTTGATTGAATTTGAAGTTTAAGAACATAATAGATGTTTATTAGAGGATTTGAACTAGTTAAGTTTGAATTGTTTTACTCACGTTTGTTATTCTCATTTGGTGTTCTCTTTTTGATGAAGTAGAACTAGTTATGAGTTCAGGAAGTTGTTAGAGATCATTTTTCATAATAGGGCCTGATGGATTTTCCCTTGTTGCTTGGGTTCAAGGCGAAACTCTGAATTACGGCCTAAATTATTGAAGAAAACTTGGATAGTGACAGTTAATTATATCCTATATGTTTTACTTGTGCCGACATGATTGGGATGATTGTAATAAGTTTGTTTAATGGTAACCTAAGTTAAGGGGGTACTCCTATCATGAAGTTGTACCAATGCCAAGTTCCATACCTGTATCCCTACCCAACACTTCTTGGACACTCCTTCCTTATATATGAATGCATACATTTATTCAGATGTGTACTCAATTATATTTATACATGTTTTAATTGATAACACCTAATACACTTATTGACATCTATCCTACACATCCACTATCAAAACATGTTGGACAAGGTTTGGATTTATTGCAAGACCTATTCAGTTTAGAATTATGATTTCAAAGGGTTATTTGAGCGTATAGTCAAGGTTTTGAAAATAGGCCGATTTTATCAATTTATCAACGATATATAGGGTTTGGGCTATGATCGATATGATTTTTGCAAAAATATATTGCATGTAGTTTTGGGCCGATTTTTCCCAATATATCGGTGTAAATTCTATAAAGCGAGCGATTTCTTGTGGGCTAAAAATCAACCAATTTTCTACAATTTACATTCTAAGTGAACTGGTTTGGGTTTAAAGACAAAAATCCTCTTTTTTCCTTGACCAACCTGCATACGCTAAACAAAAACAATGTTATTCTATTCTATTTCACATCTGCTAAACAAAAACAATTAGCAAGTGATCCTAAACATGTGTTATTTGAATATTAGTATGTCTATTTTTGTGCTTAGATTATATTTTAAGTCACTATTATATATGCTCACCATCCAATGTAACACTCTGATTCCTACTACATATCCCCGATATATCCCAACAACTGGGATCCGATATGAATTTTAGCTATCCGATATATTTCCAATAAACGATATTTAAAACGTCGCATATAGTTCAGAACTATGATTTCAGCCCATGTATGGTCGTATTATCATACCCTATATTTTATGAATTTTCCATGTCTCGTATCCATATTGGTATCCGCACCTGCACCCGCACCCGCACCCTTACTAGTATCCATGCAACTTAGATGGAATGCTATATTTTTTCCCTGAGCATGCATGGTTGTCCTGGTGTCAGTTTCCTTTGGGATGAATGGAGATATCAACGAATAATATAGAACTGCAGTTAAGAATTGGATTCTCCACTGCTAAACTCTTAGTGGACAGTACTAAGATCTTTCTTTTAAAGGGCACAAGGGATATGATTCCTTCTTTAGAATGCTACTTGCATAAGTTTTGAATATTGTTGTATTAGTGTCTTTAGATCTTAACAATAATCTTTATTCCACTTAAGGGAACAAGGTTCAGACTGCAGTTCATGGATTTCAGTTGCACTATTTTGGATTTTAATTATTGAGTTTTGTTGTTGTTGACTCATCTTGAAACACTTAGCCGTCTGTCTTGTGGATATAGGGCCTCATCACTGATTTGGGTTTTGACATGGAATTTTAATTTTGCATGTGGGGATAGTAGTGGGATACTCAATTTGTAAGTTACTAGTTAGGGATACCTTTCCATGTGTCACCTTCTAAGTATTTGGAAACTAATCAAGTTAATTGCGGGTTGTAGACTTATAGTTATTGCAATTGCTTGTGTCGCCTTCAACTTTTTGTGTCAATTGTTCACAGTCATTAGCATACTGACTTTTTTAACCTACTGTTAAGGAATATCCTAGTGTGGTTTAATCTTGTCTTTAATTAACATTTTCTGTACATTTTACCCTTAGTTTCATGTGCATGTAGATTCTAGAAACTCACCTTAGAAATGAGGTTTGGCATGCTAGAATTGTACGTTACTCTTATAATTTTCGAAATACACGTGGAATTTAATTCCATATAGAGGCATTACTCTTCTGGATGACCCCTCAAAACATCATGCACGACCGTTACAGTCTTTCCTTGTTCACATCCGTTACATTCTCTCTTGCAAACCAGAGCTGTCCATCTGTCCTGTTGCCCGTTTTATGCCTACACTGTGTTGGCGGATGTCAAATATTTATCAAAATTGATGTTGAGATTCCACTTTAAAAGAGAAGGGAAATCTACATTTTCTCTTCGTCTCTTTCAGAGGTACTCTTCTGAATCCTAGATCAATCCTATCATAGAATAGATAATGTCTGTATCAAGGCGAGAGGAAAAGAGGCCAATTGATGAAACTCCTTTCTTAAATCTTAAGGTTAAGGCACAGGTAAAATGTTCAAATCCCCTCTTCATTAAGTCTGTTTTTTGTTTTTCTTCCTTTCCTGGGAGAGACTTCTCAGTTGAGATTATCTTTTCCCCCATGTATACTAACCTCTTTGTGTTTTGTGGGTACTTCTGATATTTTGAGGTCAACTTAGCAATGGGTCTTGTATTTGTATAATTATCTTGAATGACATTGAATTTAAAAAAAAAAAATCTATTAACGGATGTAACAAAACATTTATCTTGAATGACCTTGAATAGAGTTTGAACCTGGAAAGGATTTTATACATGTCAGCCAGTATCTGGAGTTACTGTTGTAAAATAGTTGCAATTGGTTTCTCTAGGCCTGTTCTTAAATTCTTACAGAGAAATCTTAACTGATATTGAATTGTATGTCCGAAAAATACTTTATTTAATATGGTAGTTGTGGCATAGAAATTGTTCTTTATTTGTTTTCCATTTTTAGAGTTGGACTACATGGGTCATAAGTTTGGGGAAGTGGATACAAATTATAGATAATGCCTATTCTAGCTTTTCAATGCTTTAAAATTTTAACCTTCAATTCTACAGTTTCAAACTAAAAATTAATTAGTTTGTTGATTGAACTACTTTGTTGAATGATTTAATAATGTTTTGTTAATCTAACTTGTCCTTCACTTTTTTGATTTAAATGACACTTCCATTTGTATTATGGTTAATTAGCATTGTTACCAAAACTTCAAATATAGAAAGAATGTCTTGGTAAACAGGCACAGAAATGGTTTGGACATGTACCATATTTGTGTCTACTTACGTATCTGAGATGCTTATACAAATATAAGTACGGTTTTCTGAAGAGAACCTAAGTGCATCTGCTAAGAACAAATATGGATACAAATCAGGTTAGAGGAAAATAGATCCAGATACATATAGAAATGAGAGAGATTAATAAGGTTCAAAAGAATATGAGATTAATGTGTATTATATGTTATATGAGGGGATTTTCTCATGTACAATTATCTGGCTCAATTTCAACAAATTATGTTTATGGGAGTTTCTCTCCCCCTTATCTCACTTTGTTGAGATTGAATCACATCAATGTCATGTGAGGGAATCCTGTAGTATGACAAGGTTACCCATTATTCTCAAATAATATATGCTATATTATACCATTACTATGTAAATAAAATAAAATTTCAATTAGTTCACCAATGTGGTTCCACATGACTAAAAACTTCAGCTTAGAACTTTTGGATAATGAAAATCTGTACCATGTCTAAACTAATTAAGATTAAAATAGTTTCAAATGTGGGTTAACACAGGTATCGGGATTGGGATTCAGATATCATAGTTATATATTAAATTGTACCCTTATCCTATTTCTTAGTGTTGGCATGCTCACAAGTTGTATTGTTAACTGTGAAGTAGAATATTGTTTCTAACAAGAGTTCACAAATTATGGGCATCTTTATTTTTTGAGTTGTATATTGTAATGTAAGTTACATGACACATAGTGTTGCTCCTACTATGTGCAAAGTTATTTGTTGAGTTGCGAGTTGTAATATGTCACAATCATAGTTGAAAAATAATCGTTACATAACTCATTATGTTGTGTCATGTAACTAACAAGCCTTAAATGTTACATGACCTTATGAAATAACCCAGACACATCATAAATGTTATTACAATATAACGTATTATTTTAATATAACTTACGTTACTTCAATATGACATGTAAGTAACTTTTGAATTGTTTGTCAAGCTTTCATGTCTTGTTTTGGTGACATCGTTATGTGATCTTAAAATTATGAATATGAGTTACAATACAAATGTAATTATAAACAAGCTATAAATTTAGCATTACGTTATGCATTATCGTTATTTTTAACATTGGTCACGATCTGAGGCTACACTTACCTTTTTTGTCAAACTAGAATTGTGATGCAACCTCAGAACAATAATTTGAAATGATCAAATGAGAGAAGCTTTGTAGAGGACTGTCAAGTAGATGAGGTCCCTTGTGCCAATTAACGCTAAATTGTTGGAAGATATTGTTAGCGTAATCTTACTCAGGCTTGTAAGTTTTAAATCTCTCGCATGCAACAAGTTAAAAGCAACTCTTAATTTATGCATCTCATCCAAATTGATGTCTCTGTTTTTACATTTCCATTCCAATTAATTTCCAAAATCCAAATTATATTTTGTTTCTTAGGTGGATAATCTAGTTACATATATCTAGTGCTGGCAGGCCCAGGAAGATGTACCATTTGCACTTATCTGATGCTTTTCATATCATGAACTCGTATATATGATATTATGTTGTTTCTTCATCAAAACTTTGTTGGGATAACAGGGATGTGCTCAATTAATCATGACACAAAGTTCTTACACGACATATTGTTTTATTACCACCTACTTAGACAGTTGTACAGTTTTGCTTTCTTTAGTTTTATTGTTAATATAATTAGAAAGGATTATTGTGATATGTACTGGAATTCATAGATAGACTTATATAGTGCTTAAAAATAAAGGTTTACAGGCTAATATTAGGTGATTCTGAAGATTGCTTTAAACTTCATTTGTTGCCATTATAGAACTGAATAAAAGTAAGAGAACGATATGCTTACTGTGTTCAGCTTTCCTCTTCATATGTCTCCATCACTGAGATAAATTACTGAAAAAATGTTTTCCCTTGTGTTGTTTTGTTTTCTATGCAATCAGTGTTTACTTTTAATATCTCATTAGTATTTCTTGGACACTTTCGTCTTTTTTTTTTGTTGACATTTTCATGCAAATGATAGGGAGTTTTTTTTAGTGGAACGGCAAGGCAATTTTTTTGTTTAATATAATACTAGTAATGCCCACCCCACCCCACCCCAAAAAAAAAAATGGTGGTGGTTTTAATGAAGAACAGAGGGTTCTGGGGCTAAGTCAAATGAGGAGCTACTGGGTTAGTCCTTCATTTTTATGTTACTGCAAAAACAATTTAAGAAAGCACATAAAAGGAAGTGAAGAGCTATGTTCGCTACTGGTGGATATTGGGAAAAGCAAAAGGTAAATCCATGTGATTCAATAGAGAAAATAAATAGAACTTGCTCTGTCAGGTTATAACCTAGTCTGCTTTTGAGTATGATTAAAAGAGTTTTGCCTGGGAGGAGGTAGCTTTTGTTTTTTGGTATAAGGTGTTTGGAGTTGATTGATATGATGTAGATCAAGTTATTTATGCTCACTGGTTCCAAAGATATGATGTGATTTTAATATATTTATATTAGATTAGAGTTCCGTTTTCTTTCCTTCGATTATATTCATACATGTACACCGAATATTTTCTCAGTTCAGAAATTATGTAGTCTAGATTTGCAGCTCGTTCAGTAAAGTATATAATCATTCATTATGTGATAAAACTGGTTAAATCATAAAGCATAAAGCAAAGGACTTGCTACTCTTGCATGAAAATTATAAAGTAAGTGCATCGTATCTCCTTCATCATAGTAATATATTGGACATTATATCTACTTCATCATAGCAATATATTGCTTCTCCAATCTATCAAATCTACCAAACATTCAGTTTATTTGTTTTCTGTATATAATCTTGTCCAAGATATCTACATTTACCTGGATTTCTTGTACTATAAGCTGTTTAATTTCCCTGTGTCCTTTTAAATTTATTATTATTATTATTTTGCAGGATGGAAATGAGGTCTTTTTCCGCATCAAGCGCAGCACACAGCTGCGTAAGCTCATGAATGCTTACTGTGACAGGCAGTCCGTTGATTTCAACTCCATTGCCTTCCTTTTCGATGGTCGCAGGCTGCGAGGAGAGCAGACCCCAGATGAGGTAAATTTTCAGCTCAGAACTGCGTGTTCATCTACATTTACTTCTGTTTAGACTCATAATGATAGATATTAATGTTATCGTTTAAACTTTGCAACAGCTCGAGATGGAGGAAGGGGATGAGATTGACGCTATGCTGCATCAAACCGGTGGCAGTCTGGGATAATAAGATCATTAGTGGGCATGAGAGTAAACATAGTTTGGCGTCTTTCCTTCAGTTTATCCTATGAGATATTATCCTATGAGATATTATCTGTGGTCTATGTGTACTGTTACTATATCCTTCAGGAGGTTAAAGTTTGTGGTGGTACTTCATTATATAACTCATGTATGTGCATTTTAAGACTTTATGTTGGTTTGTGTATATCGTTAAACTTGTGTGGTCCTATTTGCTTGTGCGTAGGTTTTCATGCGTTTTCTGGTGGGATGCATTGAATGCTGGTTGTGATAGTAGTATGATTGTTGAGTTTTAGTGTTATCTTAACTATGAAATTGTGAGCTTGTAGGTTCTGATGGGGTTATTGATCAATATAGTTTGGATATTTGATTTACATGTGGAAGTATATGTGGATAATATAAAATGGATATGAGAAAACCAAACAATGTCAGAAAAATATAGTTTATATGATACAAGAGAATTCATTAATATATGTTTGTTATATCTTCAAAATAAGTCTCAAATCCATTCCTCCAAAGATTAAAACCATTTAAACCATATGATAATTGATCAACATATATTTGGATATTTCGGATCCGGATCCAGATATTTCACTACAAAATCATATTCGTAACCGTACCTTATGGGTTAAGGATTTTAACAACTATATATCCTACGGGTTTATCGACGGATACAAATGTCTTTCAGCAGCCCTAGTTGCAGTACAAGGAGAGAATAGACAGAACAAAAAAATGCTTGCTTGATGTAGTAGACGTAGCATCTCCTCAACAGTTTGAACTTTGAACCACTGCGTCGCCTTTCTGGTAATATACACCAAGTAGTTGATGCTCAAATTCATTGGTTTTGGGGCTCCGTATTTTTTTTCTGTTGTTATCATTTCTCTAAAGATATGTCTGTAAATAGTGGCTTTTACAATTAGTCATCTTAATCCTAAAAGATAGAAAAATTCCCCAAGGACCCAAAATATGGGACCAATAGGGGGGACAGGTGAAGTGTCCCCCTCCTATTGCATAATGAGCTGGTCATCATTAATGATGATCAGCTCATTATGCAATAGGAGAGGGACATATCACATGTCCCTCTGTTGGTCTCATATTTTGGGTCTCTGTAGCAAAGCTCTAAAAGATATCGCCTGCGTAAGATTCTCTAAACCATTTTACTTTCTTCTCACAGCACAATCCGTTGAGAAGTGGTCAATGAATTCCCACAAATTGATCCCTAGATAGATATTTTGGTTAATTTGGTCAGCCTAGCCCACAAGAATTGAATTGGGCAGCCAAACTCGCATGAATTAATATGAACATCCGCAGGCGGATTCATATTGATCAAAGGAAGGTCACTACACTTTGGTCAAGGATTTAAGTTCGGGGTTTCTCACGTAGCTCTCCTTAACTTTTAAAGTGACATAATTCCCCCTTTTAACTTTTGAGATTCCTACAAAACCTCCTTCAAAACTTTTTTTTTAGATAGCTCCCCATAACTTTTAATATGTCCAAGCGAATTCTATCCGATGCAAAGTTTCCTGATAAGAACTGCTACGATAGGCACTTTATTTTAGATTTGGACCCAAAATAATGAGCGGTAAATTACAATTTAAATTTCCTACTGCTATTGCCCCAAAATATCCTAGATTTAAAACCTTATACTTAAATATCTTAAAGTTTCTAAAATATTTACTTCATTATCAATTAAGGTATTAGACTATAGTTTTTTAGAAACTTTGGAGTATTTAAATGTGAGGTTTTAAACTTAGAATCTAAGTGTAATTTATCCAATAACGACATCTGACTTGAGACAAGTCATAGGGTCAAACTTTGAAATAGATACATTGTAATATTTATTCGCAAAAATGAACACACTTCAATTTTATTTATAAAAATAGACCAAGTTCCAGTCATGTCAGCGCAATTGTTGAAACTGAGTCGATGTTAAAAGGTATATATAGTTTACTAAGCTAAGCCATAGTAATTAGCTATAGGTATTGAGTTTAAAATAACCATTGCATTGAACAACGCACAATCATCTTTGCAAATTAAGTTCCTAAATAGTTGCTCAGCTGCAACGGAGCTTATTTTAAACTTTTGTGGTCTATCAATTAGGCGGGGTAGCAGTCCAGTCTAAGTAATTTTTTTTAAAAAACACCGATTCAGTTTCTCCTAGGGCTATCCAAAATACCCCGCCGGTCCTCGGCCCGGCCCGGAGCCCGCCCTGGCCAAGGCCATCGGCCCAGAAATCCGGGCCAGCGCGGGGTTTGCCGGGTCCGGGGTCCGAGTTGCCTCACCCGGGCGGCTCGGCCGCGGCCCGTGAACAGGGGCGGAGCCTGCCGGTCCACATACCGCGGCCGAGACCTGGGCCGGAGCCGCGGCACCGGCGCACAACGGTCACATAAGTGACCGTTGTGGCCGGCCCGGCCCGGTAACAACGGTCAGATTGGCCCTTTGACCGTTTTGCCCTCAAAAACGGTCAAAAAACGGCTATTTTGTGAGGTTATTTTGGTCATTTACCTAGGGGGCTGGTTCTATAAATAGAGGGGGGTTTTCATTTGTTTTCTTCACACCAAAAACTCATCTCTTCTCTCTTATACTCTTATACTCTCTCTTATACTCTTATACTCTCTTATTTATACTTTCTAATCCAATCCCCAAATGGCTTCCGGATCTGATTATGAAGAGCAAAACCTATCTCCCGATCCTGAAATGAGTCCTCCTACTGGGTCTACTCCTACTGAAGTTAATCCTGAATCTGGTGGCGACGAATCTGCACCAAGAGCTCCTAAAAGGCCAAGATCCGATGTGTGGAATTTTTACGAGAAGATCGACGTCACCAAGGATGAACACGGTAGGATGCTCACCCAGAAGGCTAAGTGCATTGTGCGGCAAGATTTTTTAAGCTCATCATAAGAACGGCACCAACCACCTCAAACGCCATTTAGATAAACACAACAAAGGCCAAACACCTCAAGGTGATATCCGACAATCTATGATTTCTCAATCCTCCTCTTCTGGTAGTCTCGGTAGTTGAAACTATGACGCTGCCAGAGCCAGGAAATGCGTAATCAGGTTTATCATTCTTAAAAACCTTCCTTTTAAATTAGTAGAAGATGATGAATTTGAAGATATGTTTAGAGATGGTTTTTATCCTGCATTTAAAAAATTTTCTCGTCAAACCTGTCAACGTGATATTTTAAAATATTATCAGGAGGAACAAGAAAAAATAATTTCTTATTTTAAAAATTTAAACTGTAAATTTTCTTTAACTTCTGATATTTGGACATCTAGAGCACAAACTGGATATTTATGTATCACAGCACACTGGATTGATGAAAATTGGCAAATGTTTAAAAGAGTTGTTTCTTTTATTGCAATAGAAGAGTCACATACTGGTGCTAATGTTGCAAATTTAATAATTGAAGAACTTGTATGAAATTAGAAATTTCAGAAAGAATATTTTCTTTCACTAGATAATGCAAGTAATAACAATGTAGCTGTTGATTTTATCAGATCATCTTTATCATTGTCATGTCATGGTGATCTTTTTCATATTAGGTGCATCTGTCATATATTAAATTTAATTGTTCAAAGTGCATTTACTGAAATTAAACTCATGATAGAAAATGTTAGAACAGTTGCTTACATGCATAGTGCTTCTGAACAAAGACTTAAAAGATGGAAATAATTTTGTAAAAGAAAAAATACAAAGCCTAGACTAATTCCAAAAGATGTTGACCATAGGTGGAATTCCACATATGTAATGTTAAGTGTAGCAATAGAATATAAAGACATTATAACTGATTTTATAAACTATTATGCTTCTAGTTCTAGTTCTGGTAGCACTTATGGAATAACTGAAGATGAATGGACAATTATATAAATGTTATAAGTTTTTTATGATGCTACAATGTTATTATCTGGTTGTTATTATCCAACCATTACTTTAGCTGCTTTACAAATTTTAAATATTCAAAATTTTTTTGGGAAATATCGTATGGATGCTACTTTTGGACCTATAATTTTTGAAATGGAGAGAAAATTTAATAAGTACTTTAGGCCTATTCCTCATATTTTTTGTTTGGGGGTTCTTATTGATCTATGCTTGAAGGATATTGGCCTTCGAAGTTTGTTACAATCCTTGTATGGTAATCAGATTATAGACTTAGATGATGGAACCACCCTGAATGCTACTACTCATCATTTACTTATTAGAAATTATTTTCAAACTTTATATGATGAGTATGCAGCTAGACATGGTGTAGCTGCACAACAGTCTGCAGCTTCGGTTTCTTCGAGCTCATCCCGAGCCCGAGGTAAAAGTGTAAGTTTTGATAGGTATGCAATGGTAGCCGAGCTAACTGGTGGATCTGGACTTGGATCGTCATCATCGGAGGTTTCTGAAATAGATGAATATTTTTCTGCTTCTTTAGTTAGATGTCAAGGAAATGCTTTAGATATTTTGCAATGGTGGAAAGTATATGGATCAGTTTCATACCTATACTTTCCACCATGGTTCGTGACTTACTAACAGTGCAGGTTTTGACGGTAGCTTCGGAATCCGCCTTCAGCACAGCAGGTCGTTTGATCGACGATCACAGAACATGCTTGGATCCGTATACTATACAAGCGGTGATGTGCTTATAAGATTGGTGGAGGTACGAGAAGCGAACGCAAGGCATCGATCGGATGGCTGGAATTGAAGATAAATTTGAAGAATTGGGACTAGCAGATAAATATAAAGAATAGATTGTAGTTTTTATATCTTAGCTTAAAATTTGTAAAGAATTATTTTAAAAATAATTATAAATGATAGTGATATAGGCGAATAGGTGTCAACTTAGTTGGGATTTACTTATCTATTGTGATGCGATTAATTCCAAAATAAATTTGTACTTGTAATTTGTAAATGATTTATTAGTTATTAATAAAGAATTTGTTTTTATCATTTTTTATTTGTAATTTATGTCATTTTAAGTAATTAATAAAATTATTGTTTTTATTATTTTTCTTATTTTTTTATAATTTTAAATTTAAATAAAATTGAAAAATTTTGAAAAAAAATTAAAAAAAAGAAAATCAGCCGGGCCAGTCCGGAACCCGGCCCGGGGTACCCGGGTCCGGGTCCGGGTCCCGGTTTTGCCCGGCCTGGGCCCGGATTTCCGGACCGGACCGGGCCGGATGGACAGGCCTAGTTTCACCGCACAATATTAACGCGTATGAAACTGATTTTTATTTCTAGAAATAAAATTGAAATAAGTTTTTTTTAATAAATATCAAAATCGGTCTACCTCAACAATTTCTCCCAAGTCATAATATGTCCTCACCTGACCGTTCGAGGTCAGCTTCGGTGCATTTTGTGTATTATAAAAAAACAAGTCACAATCAGAGCAAAGGGAAACAAACAGCGCAGGAGACGTGACCCTCTCTCCGCATTAAAAGCGGGAGCGCTCACGTTTTAAAAGCTCCAAAACTTTTCCGCTGCTGGGTCCCACTCGTCCCTTTCATCATCCCCGGATCCCCTGCGCTGCCCCAATCACCAAATATCATGCGCTGATAACGAGCTTAACCGTTTTTGGCGGTCCCTTTTCCTGGTCCTATTTTCGAGTGCTTCCGTCCTCCGCGGGAGGGAAAGCCTGAAGAGGGTCTCGTTGTGATACTGTTTTTAGTCGTCAAAAGTTGCTGTCAACTCGAGTCATCGTGCGTCTGGATATCCGTGCTCCCTGTCACGTGATTCCCGAGATGCAAGCGCACTCGCCCACTCTCTATTATATCTATATAAAAAGAGGTTAAAAGCAGTTTCTGCGGGTTGGGATCATCTACTAAGGGGCTGTTTGGTTGTATATTTTTACCATATAAAATGATGGAAAGTGTAAAAAAATGGGTCACAATGTTAGCTTTCATCATTTTATATTGTTTGTTTAAATTCTCTTTTACATGAAAAGCTTACATGATGATGTGTCACCGAAAACAAAATCACCAAAATTAGGAGTGATTTTGTTGGAAAACTTGCACAACGTCATAAATGTGTCCAAAATAATAATAAAAAAGTCAAAACATTGTAGAAAGTGGTGAGGTGGATAACCACTTTCCATTTTGTGTCATAAATGCTCTAGTTTACATTATAATATCCAAATAATGTAATACTATTATTTTAGGATTCACAAAGATTCATAACCAAACAATGTAAACACTCGAATAAAAAGTGGTGAGGTGGATAACTCTTTTCTATCTTGTGTCATAAATACTCTAGTTTCCTAAAACCATCCAAACAGCCTCTAACGCATAGTATTTCTAACATCTCCTAATAAAAAAATCTTAGCCTTTGATTTATCAATCAAAGGTCAAGATCACATCCTTATCATCCCTTTACTTTTGCTCATGAGGAGATCATGACCTTTGATTGATAAATCAAAACCAAGATTTTATGAGGAGATATTAGGAACCTCTTCATGTCTCATGAGTCGAGGATCCGAATCCAGCTTCTGCTTCGTCTGTCATCTCCTGCTAACTGCTAAGGGTGAATTAACACTAATGCCCATATACTAATAAACAATGAACAGCTAAAACATTAGGATAGTTATCTTTCCATATGGGGTATGACAATTATGTGTAGCTCTTCAGGATGCTCAACCCAAGCAAACAGAACTTAAAAGGCGGGGCCCACTCTTCACCATCCTTGTTATGTGCCGTTTGCTTTTCCGAGAACACTCTTATAATATTGTATCTGGTGTGGTTTTTTATATCCGTCCCTTTACATCATTAATGCTACTAAAACGCTCCCCCAAATTAAAAGTGTTGTTTAACCCTGTCAATTTCCATATCTTACTCTTAATTAGAGGGGTCAACTTAAAACAAATTATAAGAATTGGGAAATCTAATAGCAATGGTAATGAAATCTCAATGATTTAAGAGACTAATTTCATAATATTAAAGATTTTAGGGAAATTTGTGTCCAGGCCCGAAAAAACAGAAACTTCATGTGCTGCAGCCCCTCTTAGTTTCCCCCATGTGATTCAGCCCCTTGAAGTGTGGCACTTTGTACTACAGCTCCTTTTTAGCAATTATTACATACCAGCTAAGCTAAAATCCTCAAAATAACATTATCCCCTCTCTTCAATCCCTCAAACCCGGCTCTCTCATCCTCTCTCTCTCTCTCTCTCTCTCTCTCTCTCTCTCTAAAACCAAGGGCTTTCTCACGCTCGTCGCCCTAGCCCTGGCCCTCCTCGCCATCGCCGTCACCGCCTCCGCCCAGGCCCCTAAGCATCGCCCTCGAGTTTGCCACAACAGACCTGTTATGTTTGCTGGATATGAGAGGAAAATCATAGAGTTTAATTAAGTATTCAGTTTATTTATTTCTTATATGTGACTTAGCTTTGTGTCAGAAAAGCAAGGACTCACGGAAGTCTCGTGATTTACATAAAACAAAATTGTATTATTATGTTGAGGTTCGTGGACGTAATGGCGAGTTTTGAAGTCAAAGAAGAAAGTGAATGACATGGCTAGTTTTGACTTCAATTCTAACGAGACTTTTAATGTCTTCTTTATTATTTTACTTGTGACTCTCCTCTGTTGATGAATCAACAACACCCTCAATTTCTTTTTTTTTTCTAATCGGGAAAAATAATCGTGTCTTGATCTTATATCTGAAATCTTAGTTCTTGAGCTCTTGGGCTCTCAAGTTAGTTCTAGCTTGCCCTATGTTAATTCTAACCTGCCCCATGTTAGTTCTAGCCCGTCCCATGTTAGTTCTAGCTAGTTAGGGGTAAGTTAGAACTAATAATATTCGAAGCGATATAACGAGATATAGAAAATGAGCCCAAGTGAAAGGAAGATACCGTGCGATAGACAATATAAAGGGCTACACACCGGCGGAGACGGTGGTGAAAACGGAGACCGGGGGTGGCTGAAAAACACAGGCGAAGTCGGCACGGCGCTGCTATTTTCTGCTCGCTGTTGTCGTCGAGCGATGTTTCAGATGTTACCGAGAGAGATAGAGAATAAGTTAGAGCGTGATACAAATTGAAGGTGATAGGCAACATGTAGGGCTAGTCACCAAAAAAGAAATCGGCGAAAACGAAGATTGGAGATGATCGGAAAGTGTGTGCGAAGTCGGCACAAAACTACAGTTTTCTGCAGTGTAATCTCTCACCGTTCGGGTTTGTTCTTCACCGTTCGAAGCTTTTTGCCGCTGTCTGGGCTTGCCGGAGGTGGGAGGAGGTTGCCGGGGTCATCGGGGTGTCTCAGTGGGCTCCGCCGAAGGTGGGAAGAGTTTTTCTCAAGTTAGTTCTAGGCTCTTGGGCTCTCAAGTTAGTTCTAATTTGCCCCATGTTAGTTCTAACCCGCCCCATATTAGTTCTAACCCGTTCCATGTTAGTTCTATCTAGTTTTAACTCTAATTCATCTTAATTCTAGGCTTTTTGGCTCTCAAGTTAGTTCTAACTTGCCCCATGTTAGTTCTAATCTGCCCCATGTTAGTTCTAATCCGCCCCATATTAGTTCTAGCTAGTTGGTGTTAGACCCTAGAGGGGGGGGGAGGGGGTTATTAGGGTCTATTGCTAATCTAATATGATTTTATGGCATTAAAAACTAATTAACAAATATATCCTAGCAAGTATGATATGCTACAAGATATGTGTAAAGATATACAATATAAACAAGGATAAACAATATGATCATGCAACAATGACGATATAACAATATGCAAGAATAAATACGCCAATGCCAAACTCAAACACAAGGAAATGATCACGGAGTTCGGACCTTCCGTCCTACGTCTCCGTTCCCCACTCCCGGGGAGAATCCACTACACAACCCGGTTTGAAAGCTGGAACTTCTCTACACACTCGGTTTTCTAGCTAACCGAAAACTCTACACACTCGATTATCAAGTCAATCGATAACTCTCACAAATCCTCACAAAGTGCATACACAAGGTACAACCTCAAGTGTTGGTCCTCACGTATCGACTCCCTCAAGTGTTCGGAATTATCACCTCTCACTAGGCCACCGACGCCACTCCTCTAGGTATTGACTCCATCCTCACCACACACTCCTCTCGGTGTACAAGTGTATTACAAAGTAAACTTCACAAATTAAGCACAACAAATAATTATTCTCTAAACAAGGTGAGAACTCAATTAGGCACAACTCTAAGTCACAAACCTCACAACCCAAAATATACTATGAATGTAAATACTATAAGCTCAATAGGTTGTGTGTGAAAAGAGATTCAATAAAAACAATTTAACTAAACTCAATATAAATCTAGCTTATGGAAATTAGAAACAAAACAATAAATAGCTAGAATGAGTTTAGAAAAACTTCTCTATAGATCAAGAGAGAGAGAGAGAGAGAGAGTTGAGTTGAAGCTCAAACACCAAAGGATGATCTCTTCTTCCTCTTGTGAAATTATCTTCACAAAACCGAAACTTTGAAACAAGGCTTTAAACACCTTTAAACAAACTTAAACCCTTGTCAAACTTAATTAAAACATTTTCTTAGTTGATTAAAATAGTTAATGTAAAGGGGTATATATAGGCTTGAAGAAACCAGCCCAAGAATCTAACAAAATCCCATAAAAACATTAAAATAAATAAATCTGGAAACTAGCCGTTAATGTGCAACGGCTATTTGATAAGTCGACTTATGAGTCGGCTTATGTGAGTCGACTCAGTAGAAGAAAAATCACAATTCCGCTGCACTTCGTGAGTCGACTTATGAGTCGACTAAACATGCACAGACCTGAAGTGCACAGAAAAACTCAACTAAAAACTATGTTAAAAAATATCAAATAAATTCCAAAAATTATAAAACTTTGGGAGATGATTTTAGACATGATAATAAACATGCTACAAAAACTGGTTTTCAAAAAAGGCCTCCCAAATGAGAAATATCATCATTTTGTAAAATAGTTCAAAACAAAAAAATGTGAACACATGAATTTTGACATTTTGGCTAAACCAAGTTTTGAAACTTTATAAAATGATTTTGTAGACTTAATGAATGATTGTTAAGTCCATAAACCATGAAAATAATATTTTCTCAAAATTGCATATTCTATGCAATATATTCTCAAACAAAATAGAGTATGAAACATATGATTATATATATGAATGTAAATTTGTTTCATATCTATATAGTTAAACCAAAACATAATAATAAATGTGAAATATGTAATTTTATATTTATAAACATGAAGACTCAAAACTATGTATGTGTATATATATAACTATATATATATACATAGAAACATATATGTATATGTATGACTACATATACATAGAATGTATATGATTGAGCTTAAAGTACTAACACACATAATATAAACCTAAACTAATGTTACCCAAGTTTGATCTTGATCTTCATTGTAGCTCAACTTGGTAAACTTGGATGAAGTTTGAACTTAGATCTTCAACTTTGAATAGCAATGCTTCAACCACTATTCCGCCAACCTCCATTTGATATGATCGTTATGACGCAATCCATCCATCCTCCAACATATTATTTGTCTACAATAAATAGATAAACACAAACACTAGATAAATAATATTAGTCGTAAATTATTTGTTAAACATCATCAAAATAATAAGGCTAACAATCTCCCCCTTTTTGATGATGACAACAATTTACACAAAGAGATATATATGCATGAAAAGAAATGAATATATAAATTAGAATTATCAGGCATATAAACAAGAAAAGGCTATACTCACAAAATTTCTCCCCCTTTGACAACATCAAAAGAGGAAAACACCAAGAATGAAGAGAGCGAAAGCTCCCCCTATCAATATGCATGAGTGAGTATAAAACAAGTATATGAAATAGCTCCCCCTATCAAAATGTCATATAGAATATATGAAATGAAAGCTAAGGCAAAAACATGTGAGCAAGCATAAATTAAAGATATGCTAAACAAAACTCATATACAAACAAGACAATGAGAACACATATTAATATGTCATTTATGAAAGAAGTGTCTCATTACATAATTATAAAAACATAGTGTATAAAAATAGATTTATGAAAACAAAGGAATGAGGAAAACATGAGAACCAAAAAATAGATTTATGAAAACAAAGGAATGAGGAAAACATGAGAACCATGAAAAAAGTTTTCAAGTGAAAATAAATCACTCAAATGAAGTCATAAATCAAGATTTGAGTCAAAAAACAATGTTTGATCAAAGAAAAAAATTTCTTTGTATAACTTGATCAAACCACTCATAGAATACATTATAAGACACGAATAAATGATCCATAAGCATAAACACATAAATATCATTATATAAGTGAAAATATAATGAATTCAAAATAACAAATCAAAACACAATTTTTAAGAGAGGCAACAATATCAAGCTCTTGAGCTTGTTCCAACCCATATAATTATTTTAGCACCCGGTAAACATGATTTGAGAAATAAACACCCAATAAATCCGGGGGGTTATATAAATATAAACTTCTCATGAAAATTGAAACTCATAGTCATGAAAACAAAAGATTTTGATCAAAGAATTTTTTTTTCATATTTAATTTTTTTAAAGCATATTTTGAAAACCAAGAAAAAGAAAAAGAAAAAAACACTAAGTTCTTGGTAATAAAAAATAAAAATCATTTTGACACTCAAGCATTCTTGGTACCAGATTGTTTAGGGACATGACCCCTATCGATAAAGCTTAAAGCCCTAGGGTTATGAACCCTCTTGGGCAAATGTGGTGCACGGATATGATCAAAACAAAAATTGTATAAATAATCTTTACGATTGTAATTTGTACAATAAAAAGATTAAAATAATTTGCGTTGACCAAATGGTTGTGCACGGGAAACATTAGAAACATTTGCAAACATGAATGGTCTTTTAAAATTATTTTGTAAATGTGGAACTCTTTTTAAATCAAAACAAAATTTGGTCAAATGACCAAAACCACCACAATGATCACATTTAAACACATGAGCATACTTATGATGAACATGATGAGTATGTGCATATGTATGTGCAAAATATGATGATGAAGCTTGATGAGATGCACAAGAAGGATTAA
This sequence comes from Asparagus officinalis, assembly GCF_001876935.1. NCBI lineage: Eukaryota > Viridiplantae > Streptophyta > Magnoliopsida > Asparagales > Asparagaceae > Asparagus > Asparagus officinalis. The sequence continues at coordinate 11,490,869 of NC_033803.1, read as the reverse complement.
TATGAGCCTTAGTGGGTTTATGTGCATCATAGCAAAATCTAACAAGATGGTCTTTACGATCGCAATTTGTGTATTTGTAGACTTTGCTATACATGTGTGCATGATGAATAGGATGTTTAGATGTTTTAGATTTGTAGACTTTGCTATACATGTGTGCATGATGAATAGGATGTTTAGATGTTTTAGCATGAGACTTAGCACACATGTTCATAAGCTTATCATGATTAACAATACATGTTTTAAGGGTTGAATCTAAAGATGATATGTGATCCTTAACATGATTCAACTCATCATTATGCATACAAGTATTGTTATTAGAAGTAGAACATAAATAGTCATTTATGAAAGAAACAATATCATTTTGTATGTTCTCTACTTCTAACATGGCATTATTTTTAGCATGAGATAAGCTAGTGATGGATGCTACTTCTAACATGGCATTATTTTTAGCATGAGATAAGCTAGTGATGGATGAGGTTAATTTTTCATTTTCCAAATTTAACATATCATTGTTTTCTTTAAGCATAATATTTTCTTTTGCAATGATATCAAATTTGGACACTAGCAACTCATGATCGGATTTCAAATTAACATGATTGCTTTTTAAATCAATAAAATTATTTTGTAATTTCTTGTAGGCATGCGCTAATCTATCATATGCACAAGCGAGTTCATTAATAGAAAGATCATCATCGGATTCCGAATCGCTTACCACACTAGGGCTATTACCTAGTGGTCGTGTGCATGATGAAGCTCTAATATTACTTGAGGAAGAATCCGCTGGAATCCTTTGTATCTCCTCCAAGTTACCATGATGTGTTTCTATGAATATCCATAATTTGTAAGCACTATCAAAATGAGCAATCTTGTTAGAGATAGAAGAATCAAGTGCATTGTAGGCAATAAAAATTGCCTTTAAATCCTTATCAGAGATCAGAACAAAACTGCCAAAACCTAGCCTGAAATAGCAAAAAGGGGAAAAAACACTGATAAAAAGGGGAAAACACAGATATCTCCCAAACCGTAAGGAATTTGGCGAAACGGAGGAAGCGAACCGAAGCCTTTGGCTCGGTTCGGATGGCTCCATCTCGTCGAGATAGGCGATTTTCATATATAATTCGTCCAATTCCGACTTACGGTTTGAAAGTTACGGCCTATTCTTCGATCCATGCTCAAGAGCTCGCCTGCAGCTCGAATTTTGCCTGCACGATCAAGACCCAAGTCTGCCTGCGCACCTGAGCTCACCTGCAGACCCAGTTCGCCTGCAAGCTCGCCTGCAGACCCAAGTCTACCTGCGCACCTAAGCTCGCCTGCAGACCCAGGTCGCCATCAACCTGTGCGTTCATAAATGCAACTCAGCTCATCGGTCCAAGTCAAGAGCTGGAACCGCCAGCGCACAGTGAGCTGGCCCAATCCACTCGAGTAATGGACAGCCGCTGTCTCACATACGAGGGTGGACCTTCCCACTCCTAGGCGACAGGACGTGAAGCACAACCCATCGAGTGACGGTTCGTAGTACAGAGGAGCGACAAGATGTCTCTCAACAGTGTATGGTCACATCCCATGATTCAAGGAGCGGCCACGCCATCTCTCCTCTATTTAAGAACCTCACCCGGCTACAGGAAAGAGGTTCGCACATAGTTAATTGATTAATTCAATCAGTTAACTGAACCACTGGCTCAGAACTCTCAACAGTCGACGACAAGCTCTCTGCATCACGTTTGCATTGCAGCGCCACTTCCTAGTTCTGAGCCCTGATCGCTGGTGAACTAGCAGACCCGAACTCCATCGAACCGAGTTTCTACTGCGTACTGAAGCTCCGGCAGCAACTTCGATCGGATCGTCCAAGGGAAATAGACTCGGCACGAGCACCGAGCGAGGCGTCCTATCGCCACCGATGAACCCACGTTAAACAAGGAGGGCCTTCCCTCCGCTTCTGTTGTAAACATTTGATTTATTAGTTTGTAATAAGGATTCTTATCAATACAAACGAAGTTCCCTGTCTTCGGGAGATCAAAATTTACACCTACATGCATTAAGTATATATTCTAACACAATCTTGTTCATGATAAACAATCTTTTGTCATTTTTACTCCACTTGGATTTCTTCATAGTGGGTACAATATAAGCATTATCAATAACTCCTCATAAATTAATATTTTTAGATCGCATAATTAGTTTAAATCTAGAAGCCCATTGTGCATAGGAAAAATTAATGAATTTAGGAGCAACATTTGATTCATAGCCTAACAAAAATGCACAATTCATGTCCATGATAAATATATATATGTGCAAGCAAGACAAATGTAATCAAAACAATATTAGCATAAAAAAATAACCTGAATCTTTAACTCAAGACGATTAGACCTTAAATCAAAGAGCACCAAGCTCTGATACCAATTGTTAGACCCTAGAGGATGGGTGATTAGGGTCTATTGCTAATCTAATCCGATTTTATGCTAATAAAAACTAATTAACAAATATATCCTAGCAAGAATGATATGCTATAAGATATGTGCAAGGATATACAATATAAACAAGGGTAAACAATATGATCATGCAACAATGGCGATATAACAATATGCAAGAATAAATACGCCAATGCCAAACTCAAACACAAGAAAATGATCACGAAGTTCGGACCTTCCGTCCTACGTCTCCGCTCCCCACTCCCGGGGAGAATCCACTACACAACCCGATTTGGAAGCCAGAACTTCTCTACACACTCGGTTATCAAGTCAATCGACAACTCTCACAAATCCTCACAAAGTACATACACAAGCTACAACCTCAAGTGTTGATCCTCACGTATGGACTCCCTTAAGTGCTCGGAATTATCACCTCTCACTGGGCCACCGACGTCACTCCTCTCGGTATCGACTCCATCCTCACCACACACTTCTCTCGGTGTACAAGTGTATTACAAAGTGAACTTCACAAATTAAGCACAACAAATGATTGTTCTCTAAATAAGGTGAGAACTCAATTAGGCACAACTCTAAGTCACAAACCCCATAACCCAAAATATACTATGAATGTAAATACTATAAGCTCAATAGGTTGTGTGTGAACAAAGAGATTCAATAAAAACAATTTAACTAAACTCAATATAAATCTAGCTTATGGAAAGTAGAAACAAAATAATAAATAGGTAGAATGAGTTTAGGAAAACTTCTCTATAGATCAAGAGAGAGAGAGAGAGAGAGATGAGTTGAAGCTCAAACACCAAAGGATGATCTCTTCTTCCTCTTGTGAAATTATCTTCACAAAACCGAAACTTTGAAACAAGGCTTTAAACACCTTTAAACAAACTTAAACCCTTATCAAACTTGATTAAAATATTTTCTTAGTTGATTAAAATAGTTAATGTAAGGGGGTATATATAGGCTTGAAGAAACCAGCCCAAGAATCCAACAAAATCCCATAAAAATATTAAAATAAACAAATCTGGAAACTAGTCGTTACCGTGCAATGGCTCTCTGATAAGTCGACTTATGAGTTGACTCATGAGTCGACTTATAAGTCGACTAATGAGTCGGCTTATGTGAGTCGACTCAGCAGAAGAAAAATCACAACTCCGCTGCACTTCGTGAGTCGACTTATGAGTCGACTAAACATGCACAGACCTGAAGTGCACAGAAAAACTCAACTAAAAACTATGTTAAAAAATATCAAATAAATTCCAAAAATTATAAAACTTTAGGAGATGATTTTAGACATGATAATAAACATGCTACAAAAATTGGTTTTCAAAAAGGACCTCCCAAATAAGAAATATCATCATTTTGCAAAATAGTTCAAAACATAAAAATGTGAACACATGAATTTTGACATTTTGGCTAAACCATGTTTTGAAACTTTACAAAATGATTTTATAGACTTAATGAATGATTGTTAAGTCCATAAACCATGAAAATAATATTTTCTCAAAATTACATATTCTATGCAATATATTCTCAAACAAAATAGAGTATGAAATATATGATTATATATATGAATATAAATTTGTTTCATATCTATATAGCTAAACCAAAACAGAATAATAAATATGAAATATGTAATTTCATATTTATAAACATGAAGACTCAAAACTATGTATGTGTATATATATAACTATAATATACAAGGAAACCAATATAATGTGTGTGTATATATGATTGAGCTTAAAGTACTAACACACATAATATATACCTAAACTAATATTACCCAAGCTTGATCTTTATCTTCATTGTAGCTCAACTTGGTAAACTTGGATGAAGATTGAACTTGGATCTTCAACTTTGAATAGCAATTCTTTAACCACTATTCCGCCAACCTCTATTTGATATGATCGTTATGGCGTAATCCATCCATCCTCTAACATATTATTTGTCTACAATAAATAGATAAACACAAATTCTAGACAAACAATATTAGTCGTAAATTATTTGTTAAACATCATCAAAACAAGAAGGCCAACAGTTGGGACAAGTTAGAACTAACAATATTCGAAGCAATATAACGAGAGGTAGAAAATGAGCCCAAGTGAAAGAAAGTACCGTGTGATAGACAATACAAAGGGCTACATACCAGTGAAGATGGTGGTAAAAACGGAGACCGGAGGTTGCCGAAAAACGGGCGCAAAGTCGGCACGGCGCTGCTATTTTCTGCTCACTGCTGCCGTCGAGCGATGTTTTGGAAGTTACCAAGAGAGATAGAGAATGAGTTAGAGCGTGATACAAATTGAAGGTGATAGGTAACATGTAGGGCTACTCACCAAAGAAGAAATCAGCTGAAACAGAGATTAGAGGTGATCGGAAAGTGCGTGCAAAGTCGGTACAAAACTGTAGTTTTCTGCAGTACAATTTCTCGCCGTTCGAGTTTGTTCTTCGCTATTCGGAGCTTTTCACCGTTGTCCGGGCTTTCTGGAGGTGGGAGGATGTTGACGGGGTCGTCGGGGGTGTCTCGGTGGGCTCCATCGGAGGTGGGAGGAGCTTTTCTCCGTTCATAAGAGACTAGAACTAAGATGAATTAGAGCTAGAACTAGCTAGAACTAACATGGAACATACTAGAACTAACATGGGGCGAGTTAGAACTAACATGGGGCGAGTTAGAACTAACTTAAGAGCCCAAGAGCCTAGAACTAAGATGAATTAGAGTTAGAAATAGTTAAAACTAACATGAAACGGGCTAGAACTAACATGGCATACGTTAGAACTAACATGACATAAGTTAGAACTAACATAGCACAAATTGATCATTTACTATTTGATACTATTTGAATCTGTAAAAGTTCAAAAGACCAAAGTTGTAGGTCTCTTCAACAGCTTTCCAAAAAGTCTTAAATCACCTCATTCCGATTTCGGACGGAGAAATTATAGTAAAAACAATAGTGTAAACTAACATGGCATAAACTGTATGTAAGATCTGGAAAAGTCTAAAAGACCAAAGTTATAGTTCTCTTCAACAGCTTTCCAACAAATCTTAAATCACCTCATTCCGACTTCAGATGGAGAAATTATAGTGGAAATAACAACGTAAACTAACATGGTGTAGATTAGAACTAATATAACAGGGCCTAGGACTAACATGGCATAAGTTATAACTAACATGACATAAGTTATAACTAACATGACATAAGTTAGAATTAACATAGCACAAACTGGTCATTTACTATCTGATATCTTTCGAATCTAGAAAAGCTCAAAAGACCAAAGTTGTAGGTCTCTTCAACGGCTTTCCAACAAGTCTTAAATCACCTCATTCCGAGTTTGAACAGAGAAATTACAGTGAAAATAATAATGTAAACTAACATGGCACAAACTGTATGTAAGATCTGGAAAAGTCTAAAAGACCAAAGTTGTAGGTCTCTTAAACAGCTTTCCAACAAATCTTAAATTACCTCATTCCTACTTTGGACGTACAAATTACAGCGGAAATGACAATGTAAACTAACATGGTGTAGATTAGAACTAACATAACAGGGGCTAGGACTAACATGTCATAAGTTAGAACTAACATGGTACAAACTGATCATTTACTATCTGATTCCATTCGAATCTGAAAAAGTTCAAAAGACCAAAGTTGTAGGTCTCTTCAACGACTTTCCAACAAGTCTTAAATCACCTCATTCCGAGTTTGGACGGAGAAATTATAACGAAAATAACAATGTAAACTATAGGTGATTTAAGACTTGTTGGAAAGCCGTAATTTACATTATTTTTTCGCTGTAATTTCTCCGTCTGAACTCGGACTGAGGTGATTTAAGACTTATTACAAAGCTGTTGAAGAGACCTACAACTTTGTTCTTTTGAGCTTTTCCATATTCGAACGACATCAGATAGTAAATGACCAGTTTGTTCCATATTAGTTCTAACTTATGTCATGTTAGTCTTTGCCTCTGTTATGTTAGTTCTAATCTACACCATGTTAGTTTATATTGTCGTTTCTGCTGTAATTTCTACGTCCAAAGTCAGAATGAGGTGATTTAAGATTTGTTGGAAAGCTGTTGAAGAGACCTACAATTTTAGTCTTTTAGACTTTTCCAGATCTTACATACAGTTTGTGTCATGTTAGTTTACATTATTATTTTTGTTATAATTTTTCCGTCCGAACTCAGAATGAGGTGATTTAAGACTTGTTAGAAAGCCGTTGAAGAGACCTACAACTTTGGTTTTTTGAACGTTTTCAAATTCGAATGACATCAGATAGTAAATGATCAATTTGTACTATTTTAGTTCTAACTTATGCCATGTTAGTCCTAGCCCCTGTTATGTTAGTTCTAATCTACACCATGTTAGTTTATATTGTTATTTCTGCTGTAATTTTTTTGTCCAAAGTCAGAATAAGGTGATTTAAGATTTGTTGGAAAGCTGTTAAAGAGACCTATAATTTTGGACTTTTAGACTTTTCCAGATTTTACATACAGTTTGTGTAATGTTAGTTTATATTATTGTTTTCACTATAATTTCTCCGTCCGAACTCGGAATGAGGTGATTTAAGACTTATTGGAAAGCTGTTGAAGAGACCTACAACTTTGGTGTTTTGAGCTTTTTCAGATTCGAATGACATCAGATAGTAAATGACAGTTTGTACCATTTTAGTTCTAACTTATACCATGTTAGTTCTAACTTATGTCATGTTAGTTCTAGCCCGCCTCATGTTAGTTCTAGCTAGTTCTAGCTCTAAATCATCTTAGTTCTAGGCTATTGGGCTCTCAAGTTAGTTCTAACTTACCTTATGTTAGTTCTAACCTATTTCATGTTAGTTCTAGCCCGCTCCATGTTAGTTCTAGCTAGTTCTAACTCTAATTTATCTTAGTTCTAGGCTCTTGGGAACGGAGAAAAGCTCCTTCCACTTCCGGCGAAGCCCACCGAAACACCCTGTTGACCCCGAAAACCTCACACATTCGGTAAGCCCGGACATCGACGGAAAACTCCGAACAACGAAGAACAAACCCGAACGGCGAGAAATTGCACTGCAGAAATTGTAGTTTTGTGCCGACTTTGCACGCACTTTACGATCACCTCCAATCTCTGTTTTCACCAATTTTTTCTTTAGTGAGTAGCCCTTGTTAGCCCTTATATTTTGATGATATTTTACAACCACCATTATCGGTACTAATTGCTTGTTGAGTGATATTATAGTTAATATATATATCAAGCTTGTTAGTACCACTTATGGATGATTGGATGGAATATGAGCTACAACGATGATAGCCAAACGAGGAGGAGGCTAGTGATGAAGCAAATGTTAATCAAGAACAACACATATAAGTCAAAGCTTCATCAACTCAAAGCTATATCAAGACTCAAAGAATTGTAATTCTATGTGAGGATATTAGCTAGTTTTTCTTTTCTCTCTAGTGCTAGAATGTAGGCAAGTAGTTGTAGATTTCACTTGAAGCTATTGGGATATCACACACACGTTTTCATACTTATATTTTTAAGCGTTTTGACAAAATATTATTTTTCACAAGTATGAGAACCTTTTCGTAAAATTCCTTTTTCAAACAGTTTGTTTTTAGTGTTAAAAACAATTTACAAAGTTACACAAATTTTTAGAAGTTATTTGAATATTTTTACAGATTTTCTAAAAGAGTCAAAACTATTTTCTAAACTGTATCTGTTGTGTCAGTTCGCAGTCGACCGCCACAGTCGATCGCGCCAGTGTGTTTTCTTGAGTGGACAGCAGAAACTTTCACGGTTGACCGTCACGGTCGACCGTCAACTCAAAAATTCCCACGGTCGACTGCTACGGTCGACCGCAAAAATCTTTGGAAATTTTTCGAGCCTCGAAAGTGGCTCCCCCCCCGCCCCTTTTACGTACAGATTTCAGACAATGATTTTTACGGGATTTGGGGGATTTGGGTATGAGTTTTGGCTGCAGTGTTTTCTCCTATTTAAACCCTTCATACCCCTCTTCTTCAACCTGTCCCAAGCACTTTGAAAAACCAGAGATCTGTTTTTACTGAGAGCCAAAATTTTCAAACCGGTTTTCTATGTTTTTTTAAGTTCACATCCCAGCTTCAGTGTAATCTTTCTCCTTGCCATATGAACATTATAAAGAGAGAGCTTTTACACCATTACTACTGTTGAGAGCTTGATCTTGTGGAGACCAACTGTGTGGGAGTGAGATCTTATGGTGATCAACTGTGTAGTTATGAGATCTTGTGAAGATTGTTGTGTAGAAGAAGTTTCGGCTTCCAAACCGGGTTGTGTAGTGGATTCTCCTCGAGAGTGGGGAGCGGGGACGTAGGTCAGCGGGCCGAACCTCGGTAACACATCGCGCGTCACTTGAATAACGATTTCTAACTCTATCTCATTTGCTTTGGTTGTTCTCTCTATTGTGTGTTGCTTGTCTTATTTGTTATTGCACAATTATAGCCTTAAGATCCTAATCATCCCCCCCTCTAAGGTCCAACAGCCCTACATATTTCCTATCATCTTCAATTTGTATCATGCTCTAACTCATTCTCTATTTCTCTCGGTAACGTCTGAAACATCACTCGACAATAGCAGCGAGCAGAAAACAGCAGCGCCGTACCGACTTCGCGCGTGTTTTTTGGCCACCTCCAGTCTCCGTTTTTACCACCGTCTTCGCCGGTGTGTAACCCTTTATATTATCTATCACACGATATCTTTCTTTCACTTGGGCTTATTTTCTAACTCTTGTTATATCACTTCGAATATGATTAGTTCTAACTTGCCCCAACTATCTAGAACTAACATGGGGCGGGTTAGAACTAACATGGGGTAAGTTAGAACTAACTTGAGAGCCCAAAAGCCTAGAATTAAGATGAATTAGAGCTAAAACTAGCTAGAACTAACATGGAGTGAGCTAGAACTAACATGGGGCGGGTTAGAACTAACATGGGGCAAATTAAAACTAACTTGAGAGCCCAAGAGCCTAGAACTAACTTGAGAAAAGCTCCTCCCACCTCCGACAGAGCCCGCCGAGACACCCCGACGACCCCGACAACCTCCTACCACTTCCGGCAATCACGTACAGTGGCGAAAAGCTCCGAACAGCGAAGAACAAAGCCGAACGGCGAGAGATTGCACTACAGAAAACTATAGTTTTGCGCCGACTTCACACGTATTTTTCGATCACCTCCAATCTCCGTTTCCACCGATTTCTTCTTTTGTGACTAACCTAATTGTTTCCTATCACCTCCAATTTGTATCACGTTCTAACTCATTCTCTATCTCCCTCAGTAACGTCCGAAACATCGCTCGACGGCAGCAGTGAGTAAAAAATAGCAGCGCCGTGCCGACTTCGTCCGGTCTCCGTTTTCACCACCGTCTTTATCGCTGTGTAGTCCTTTATATTGTCTATCACACGGTATCTTTCTTTCACTTGGACTTATTTTCTAACTCTCGTTATATTTGGACTTATTTTCCGGTCACCTCCGATCTCCGTTTTCACCACCGTCTTCTCCGGTGTGTAGCCCTTTATATTGTCTATCACATGGTATCTTCCTTTCACTTGGGCTCATTTTCTATCTCTTGTTATATCGCTTCGAATATTATTAGTTCTAACTTGTCCCAACTAGCTAGAACTAACATGGGACATGCTAGAACTAACATGGGGCGGGTTAGAATTAACATGTGGCAAGTTAGAACTAACTTGAGAGCCCAAGAGCTCAAGAACTAAGATTTCAGATATAAGATCAAGACACGATTATTTTTCCCGATTAGAAAAAAAAAGAAATTAAGGGTGTTGTTGGTTCATCAACAGAGGAGAGTCACAAGTAAAAAAATAAAGAAGACATTAAAAGTCTCATTAGAATTGAAGTCAAAACTAGTCATGTCATTCACTTTCTTCTTTGACTTCAAAACCTACCATTACGTCCACGAGTCTCAACATAAAAATACAATTTTGATTTATGTAAATCACGAGACTTCCGTGAGCCATTGCTTTTTTGACACAAGGCTAAGTCACACATGAGAAACAAATGAACTGAATACTTAATTAAACTTCATGATTTTCCTCTCATATTCAGCAAACATAACAGGCCCGTTGTGGCAAACTCGAGGGCGAGGCTTAGGGGCCTGGGCGGAGGCGGTGACGACGATGGCGAGGAGGGCGAGGGTCAGGGCGACGAGCTTGAGAAAGCCCTTGGTTAGAGAGAGAGAGAGAGAGAGAGAGAGAGAGAGAGAGAGAGAGAGAGAGAGAGAGAGAGAGAGAGAGAGAGCTGTGTTTGAGGGATTGAAGAGAGGGGATAATGTTATTTTGAGGATTTTAGCTTAGCTGACATGTAATAATTATTAAAAAAGAGCTGCAATACAAAGTATCACACTTCAAGAGGCTGAATCACATTGGGGAAACTAAGAGGGGCTGCAGCACATGAAGTTTCTGTTTTTGGGGCATGAACATATTTTTCCCATGATTTTAAGGGACTGATATTAGAAAAAAATATTACTCTGTAATAATTTAAAATGAACAAATCAAGGAAAAAAGTTACATTTTTTGTTCCAAAGAATATATAAGAGCATATTTTATTAAACATGAACTATTCTATTTGTGAGTTTAGTAAATGTATGCGAGCAAGATGGTACATTCCATGTAGTACTACATATAACTTGCTTATTGTTGATGCATTTAGGGCCTAATAGATTTCAACATTTTGTTCGATAGCATTTATGTTTGCATGGATGCAAGTCTTTGGAATAGTACTAGTTTGTAAATTTGTTCATTTCCACACCAACATAAGTAAGTGCAATTGCATATTTGAGTATAGTACAACAAGTAACCTAGTACCCAAACCTATCTCATTATCTGATTGACCTTCAGAGGAAAATCTTTGCCCATGAGACTTTTGTTACGGTAAAAGTAAAAGCCTGACAAAGTTGTTTGGTAAATTGCTTCTAGCCCCCAACTTTCTTATAAGTATTCCGTCCATCCCCAATACTTTTTCAACGCTCTCAAAACCCTCAAAACCAAAGTCATAATTCCCTCGTCTCCAAAAACACAAACCCAAGAGTTTAAAACATGTGAAGACCATAACACCATCCCTCCTCCCCCCCCCCTCTCTCTCTTTATGATGTTATTGTTGATGATTTGAAATGAGATTCTGGGGGAAAAACTTCCTAGTTCCCTTTAAAAATTTCCAACGGCGACGACTCGGGCAGCTAAAACTGTCCGCCCGTTCGTCATCGCGGCGAAGGAAATTAGGATCTTAAAGACGGTGATGACGAGTTGTGCACCAACCCCCTTAAGTTTACATATTGTTATATATTTTTTTTAAATTGATGACTTGAGATTAAAGTAGAGTGTGTAAATTTATATATTATTGTTATTTCATTGTAATTAGTTTGTTGTTAAGCTTATGAGTTGGTGGTAAAGAAAGGTTACGTGTTGGTTTTGAATGTTACGAGTTGGTTGTGAAGTTTACGAGTTAGTTGTCAAGGGTACGTGATGGTTGTGAATGTTACGAGTTGGTTATGAAAATATCACGAGTTGGATGAGAAGGTTACGAGTTAATTGTGAAGGTTACGCGATAGTTGTCAAGGTTACGTGTTGGTTGTCAAGGATACGAGTTGGTTGTCAAGGATACGAGTTGGTTGTGAAGGTTACGCGTTTGTTGTCAATATTACACATTGGTTGGCAAGATTACGCATTGATTGTGAAAGTTACGAGTTAGTTGTGAATGTTACAAGTTGATTGTGAAGGTTACGCGTTGGTCGTGAAGGTTACGCGTTGTGAATGTTATGAGTTGGTTTGAACCTCGATAATGAGTTGATTGTGATTGTTATTAATTAACTTTCACAACCAACTCGTAACCTTAACAACCAACGCGTAATCTTCACAACCAATGCGTAACCTTGACAACCAACGCGTATCATTGACAACCAATGCGTAACCTTCACAACCAGCTCGTATCCTTAACAACCAATGCGTAACCTTGACGACCAACGCGTAACCTTCATAATCAAGTTGTAACCTCACACTCAACTCGTAACCTTTTAATAACCAACTTGTAACATTCACAACCAACATGTACCATTGACAACTAACTTATAAACTTCACAATCAACTCGTAACCTTCAAAACTAACATGTAACATTTCTTCACAACTAACTTGTAACTGTCACAACTAGGGGTGCCAAACGGTTCGGATATATCCGAACCGATCCGCATCCGTATCCGAACGGATGCGGATTAGGCCCTCACTCACCCTCAGCCCTCACTCCTCAAGCCGCCTCCACTCTCAAATCGCCCACACCTCCACGATTCTCCAGCGACGGAGCGGCGGGATTTTCCGGCGATCTCACAGCCGGCGATCTCACAGCCGGCGATCTCTTCTCCTCTACCTTCTCGCCAGCGAAGAGTCAGCGAAGACTGAGTCGCCACTCGCCTCCTCTACCTTTTCGTGTAAATTGGGTAACCATTTTTAGCTGCACCTAACTCTCAAATCAAGTTACTACAAAACTAGAAACATCAAGATCAAGCAATGATATGGGGTTTTTTCGTACTCTTCTGCAAATTATAAAATTCCAAATGGGCCATTTAACAAAAATCAACTGTCAATTTAATCACAAGTCGTCGTCGGCTGGATGTTTCATGAAGATTGACAAAGATATTTGTACACCATTACTAGCTAGTCACTGTTTTTTGTCTACCCGACTTTCGTCCATTTCATGTTTTTTAAGCCAATCCTGCTCCCTGGGGCTTTCTACGCTTGTTGATTAAATCGGATTTTTTGTCTACCCTTGTTGACAGCGAAACCTGCTCCCTGGGGCTTTCTACGCAAAAAATCCGAATTTCTCATGCAAAATAAATATTAATTGTGTATCAAATAACAATAAATAGTTATGATTGAGAAATGGGAGAAAATAAACCCTGTATTGTAATAAGTTGTAGCTGCAGTTATGTTACACAAGTTTGTTTTGGGCTATCAGTGCTTTTAGACTTTTGCAAGGATCCATTGCAATTAACTATTTTAGCTGCCAGAAATGAACTTAGTTAAATTGGATTTTATTGATCTGTTACTACTTTTAGCTCAATTTTAGTTTTCAATTGATGGTTTTGTATGAAGATTATATGTCTAATAGATTTATGTCGAATATCCGTTTATATCCGTGATCATATCCGATCCGATTCTTAAATATCCGAACCGTATCCGTTTCCGATAAATGCGAATATGGTTAAGGTTTTTTCTTACCGAGGGTGATCCGTATCCGTATCCGTATCCGTTTATAAAAAGCGGATATGGATATGGTAAACGTCATATCCGAACCGTATCCGCTCCGATAACACCCCTAGTCACAACCAACTTGTAACATTCACAACCGACGTGTAACCTTTATAACCAACACGTAACCTTCACAACCAATCCGTAACATTCACAACCAATGCGTATCCTTCACAACCAACTAGTAACCTTGACAATCAATGCGTAACCTTGGCAACCAACTCGTATCCTTGATAACCAACGCGTAACCTTGACAACTAACGTGTAACCTTCACAATCAACTCGTAACCTTCACATCCAACTCGTGACAATTTTCATAACCAACTTGTAACATTCAAAACCAATATGTACCATTGGCAACTAACTCGTAAACTTCAAAACTAACTCGTAAACTTCAAAACTAACATGTAACATTCCTTCACCACCAACTCATAAGCTTAACAATAAACTAATTACAATAAAATAATAATAATATATAAATTTGCATACTCTACTTTAATCTCAAGTCATCAATTTAAAAAAAAGTTATAATAATATGTAAACTTAAGAGGGTTGGTGCACAACTCGTCATCACCGTCTTCAAGATCGCAGTTCTCTTCGCCGCCGATGACGAACGTCGGGAAAGTTTTACCGCTAATGTTGATGTCATTGGAAAATTTTGGAGGTAACTAGAATTCCCCTCCCCCCTAAAAAACACATTTCAAATCATCACAGTAACATCATGAAAGAGAGAGAGAGGGAGAGAGAGAAGAAGTATTATGGTCTTCACATGTTTTAAACTCTTGGGGTTTGTGTTTTAGGGGATCAGAGAATTATGGCTTTACTTTTGGAGGTTTTGGGAGTGTTGATAAAGTATTGAGGGGTAGGCGGAATACTTATAAGGAAGTTGGGGGCTAGAAGCAATTTTTTCTAAAAATAAAACAGAACCTCTAGAAAAAGTACTTATATACCCATCTTAACAAAAAAAAAAAAAACCATGCAACATAGTTGTTTGGTAATCGAAGTGTTTATTTTTGTTGTGTTTTTTAGAAACAACGCATGCCAATGATGTTTTTTCCAAAATGTTTTGAAACACCATTTATAGTATTATTTAAAACGGCGACAGGCGTCGGTGGCGGGTGCCGGTGACGGGGCGGGCGATGGCGCGGACGAGGACGGGGCGGGCGAACTACGACCGTCGGCGGCCGGTGACGGCGGGCAAGCGGCGGATGGCCGGCAGGTGGCCGAGCGACCGAGCGGGTGAGGGCGACGGGGCGGGCGACCGGCAAGGCTGACAGGCGACGACGAACCGTCGCAGGCCGGTGGTGACACCGGTCCGCGGTGGCTGGCGGATCATCGACCGCCGACGGGCGCGACGCCGGCCGGTACCCGCTAGGCGGTGGGTGGTGACGACGGGCTAGCGGCGGCGCGGCGGACGACGGGACAGCGACAGGTGGGCGGCGGCGGGCGGGCGGCGACGGCGGACGACGGGGCGGCGACGACGACCGCGGCGGCGGCAGGCGGGCGGTGATAGGCGTGACGGCGGCAGACGAGCGCGATGGCGATGGCGACAGCGACGGTGACGGCGACGGCGAGCGGGCGGCGTGACCGGCGACGTCGAGCGGCAATTGCGATGAGGCGGCGGCGGGCGACGACGGGCTGCTGCGCCGGCGGGCGGGCAGGCGGCGTTGCTTAGATGAAAAAATAGAATCTCAAAACACCTTTTTGATGTTTTGAGAAAAATGTTTATTTTTTTGGATTTTGTAAAGAATCAAGTCAAAAAAACGCCCCGATTGCCAAACGCGTATTATTATTTTTGTTGAAAACAAAAACAGAAACGATAAAAACGCCACGGTTGCCAAACGCAAACAATTTACTCTTCTTGTAGGAGAAGAAACCCGTTTCTGAGTTTTGGGCAATAAAGTATGAAAAGTGAAGATGCCATTACTTTTATTGAAACCGATATTGTTAGAAGCTAACCCAACTTTACAGTATATATCACTTTTAGTCGATGATCTGAATCGATGAATTACATAAATAACAGATTAATTTAGACCATTTCATTTTTTGGAATCATATTTCCTAGAAATGGTCTCCAGTGCCTTGCACGTGCCTGCCTCACTAGCATTTTCAAAGGCAAGTATCTTATTTGTTTACCTAATGTTCCACACTCAGTTGCAAACGATTGCACTTAAAAGCTCTCAAAATTTTACAAGACGCATTATAGTACCCTCTATTATTCGAACGCGAGAATTTCTCTATAAAAATTCTAATATATTACTCCCTTCCAAGTATACTTAACTGTAGAGTTCTGAAGGGATCCGATGCATTAATACTGTTATGATCGCACCCATTATAATCTTTATTTTTTTTAAATTTACGGTAAAACCCATCAAAATCCTCTTTAAACCTACCCTAATTCTATCTTAAAATATTAATTTGGTATATTTAAAAATATATTTAGCAATAAATAAGGGTTATATTGTTTTCAACATAGCTTATGAGAGTTGCATGATAATATTTAAAGGAAAATTCTCACATTTTCATAATTAAGAGTACTAAAGTGCAACTTTTAAAAACTATAGGGTATTGAAATGCAGACATGTACAATTGAGCATATTTATGTGCAATATTAAGTAAGCAATAGGGTATTTAAGTGTAAAAAATTATCCTATTTTTAATATTTTATAGGTAATATTTTTATTTCAAGAGATAAACAGGACCACAAGTTATAGAGAAAATATAATAGATGCTGCAACTACTTTATTTGCAAAAATTATTGTAGATTTCTAAAAATAAATTAAAACATAAATATCAATATTATTATAAAAAATATTTCCTATTTTAAATATTGCAATTTTTGCAACACATAATAATTTTTTTTCAATCGACTACTGAATTTGCAAGTGACATAAAGTTTCACAATAATAATTACATATAACTAAACAATGTATTTACATTTGGGTTTTTAGTAACGGGTATCGGATCCAAAACCGACATGACAAGTAGGAGTCCAATGACCGGGAATCTAACAATGTATGGTTAGATTCATTAAGTATGTTTTAAGAAAGTAGTTAATGAATAAAATCCCATAACTCTCTGTCATTCCACGCACCATTTCCCAATGAGCGTTTCTTTTGTTTTTAGTAATTTATTAATATTTGTTTCCATTATATAAAAGAACAATTTTTCACTGTAGACCCAAACTGAGTTTTTATTATCAAAATCGACCGATTTTTTTTTTAATTACCAAAATCGACCCGTTTTATGCCACGTAAGCATAATCTCATTTCCTAATTAGTCGGGGTTGCCAACCCCGACTGTTTAGGAGTTGTTAAACCCTAATTAAATCAGGTTTAAGGCTTCTAATTGGGGTTTAACAACTCCTAACCTCTAAAATTTGAAGGTTGGAGGTCATGGATTCTAATGGCAAAGCCATGGACAGCAAGTGGGTTTCTTTTTCTCCCCATTTTTTTATCTACGTATTTTCTAAACCTAATTCTGGTCAACTTAGTGTGTTCTCTGTTCAAGTTGAAAGGATGAGGATGCAAGTAGACATTTTCTGAAATGGGTTTGCTTCATTATTTAATCTTGTTGTGTGTTCATGGATGTACCAATCTTTAGGATATCTCAATTATGGCAATAATTTTTTTTACTGCTTTTGGTGGATTTCGTGCGTTCTGTTGGATTGGGTTTTTACTTCTAAGTGCATATAATAAAATCGGTCAAAATCTGTGGGTGGTGGCCGTGGAAATTGGTTTTTTTTTTTTTTTTGGAAAACTCCACTTTTTTAGATACTCTTGTTGTTAAACCAAATGCCTATTTTCTCTCGTGAAATTTTTGATTTTTTTTTTGAGCAAATCTATACCCTACATACTATTTACAAGCTCGCATTTTTAAGCTGCTTATCAAAATGCAATTTATTGAATAATTAATAGTACACTGCTGGAACTTTTCATAATGTTACTTTGCTTTGTGAAATGGATGAACAGTGATACATTGGAATGGAGAGAAGAAGATTATTATCTGCAAAAAGTTCCAACAAATGGTATGCATGACATATTGCTTTGTTTTTAGTTGAATGCATGTTTTTGCATTGTATTTAGCTTCTTATTCTTTTTTCCCCCTTATGCTGCAAAGACTTCTCTCAGTGCCTATGGGATAATGTGAATGTAAATGAGGACAATTTGATATACTTGCTTGATGAACAAACTCCGATTAAGGATTGTGCAGACTTAAGTTACCAAGTTTACGATGTTGTAGGTACTTTTCTTCAACTATAATATCCACTAGTTTTTTTTATTGAAATTATAGTAAGTTCTCTGTAACTACGAGGTAATCTTATTCAGATAATGCTAACAAGGGAATGGAAGACTGCATAGAGACTTCACAAATGAAAAGGAGGCGAATGCTTCAGTTCACTTCAGATTCTACTGAAACTGACATTGGCCACGGGCATTTTACATCTTTATATCTGAAATCTAAGGTTCGTTCTACGTACTTGGAAACATCTCTTTCATATCGTGAAAGCTTATTTAGGTCTAAGGTTCATTTTTTGTGCTCGTTAAGGTTCGTGAAGATTCACTGATGGAAGATGGCGCATCGGAGAACCCGGAATGGGATTCTCATTGGAATTCAAGTACTCGAGGTTTGTTCTCTAGCTAAATTTTGCCAATCGATTTTTTGGTTGGGCTAATAAACAAATCTATGATAGATGATGGAAGCACCTTTGAGATTGAAGGTTGGGATCTGGCATCAGAGGGATGGCTCGCAAATTGCCTTGACAATAGTGAGATGCATTGCAGCCTCAATGAGATGTTTGTTCCCTTTCAAACCTTTTTGTTTTTTTGGCACTCTGTTACATCTTACCTTGTGTATTTTAGCTTTAACGTCATGGTGTGTCTTGTAGGGATGATTGCATGGTGACCGATGACCAAGTTGATCCTTCAGGTCAGTGAAACCATACTTTTCAATCATCTAGTTAGTACTTACTGGATATGAGTCACTATTATATAACAAGTTTCTTATCTACTAACTCCTCTATCTAGAAATCATTAAACATGAGACGGAAACAGATGCCCTGCGAGAGACGCCCAATCCCTCACCCATCAAGATTATTAAGGGTATGTCGAGTCTACATGTTTATTTATTTAACCATGCACTGTTCTGAAACTTCCCTATTTATTACGTATCGTAAATTTTTCTCTCTATTACATATCATATCTATGGTTTTTCTTTGTGTTTTAGTATAAAGCAGTCTTATGTCCTTTTGTTTAGACCAGTTTACTATACTGAGTGTGAGTAAAAGATAGTAGGCCATGTAAACCTTAAGTTCTCATTGCTATTTCATAATGTACATGACTTAAAGACATATCACAATATCCAGAAAGTTTGGATGCATCTCATATGCAAAAGCAATGTCTTGCACTAACTGGAAGTCTGGAACTTAGGCTTACATGACATGAAAGGGCTTGATGGGCCCAGGGCGTGACACAAAATCATTTAAAAAAAAATGGAAGCGCAAGGCGTAGCATTAGACCCTTTTATGGAGCAACGCATAAGCTTCAAAGTATGACGTGTGAGCCTCATGAGTTAAGTATTTATAAACATACAAGATAGTGAATAATTAGAAAGAGTTATGCTCTGGAGCACACGAAAAGAAGAAAACATACAGTATGATTAGATAAGATGACTGTTTTGCCTTTTCAATTTCAAGAAAAAGGAGAAGCAGAAATTTTAATAGCCTCCTCTCTTGTTGTCTAAAGCGTGCACTTCAAAAGGGGGGAAAAAGCTTTGTGGAGCGTGAAATGCACATTTCAGTTATACTTTAAGTGATAAGGAGTATAAACTCTTTTAAGTTTCAAAGAGATTATCCTTCAGAAAGCTTCAAAGCAAACTTCGAAAAAGTTTTTTCCAAACACTGCACATAATAAGAAAATTCAAATCATAATAGCATTACAGTTTGGGTAAATATCATTCTCAGTGGAGTGACAATATATTCGAATTGGCTTAAAAATTCTTCTCGAACACAATCTTGATTCCATAATTCAACATTTTTTCTTGTCATATACAAGTATGGCCTAAAGCTAAAGCATTGGAGCATGGGGCCACATACTACTTAATGCTCAATTTGCAATAGGCACCCTTTTGTGCCGTCGATCAGTAGGTTTCAACACCCATCAGGACCCTGTCATTTACCACTCACTATCAATGGCAACAAGTACACATCATCATCAGTTAAGGAAATGTTATATGTACCATCTGCGGGTAAATATTACTTATAAGTTTTGTGATCATTTCAGTGTTCCTTGAGTAACGTTTTCCCTTGTTCTCCTGAATCCTAGAAAAAGAGTCCTGCAAACAGCCAGCTTTTTTTTTAACCTTTCAGGTGACTAAAGAAAACCATAAAGCAATATGAAAAAATAAGAGTAAATTTCACAACTCCCCAAAATAAAAGTTTGTGGCGTTTCCCATGAAATCCTATCCAACTTCGTTTTCCCACTAAACACCCAAAACTTTTCTTACGGAATCCTATAACTGTAAAGAGTCTCAAATAACTCCCAAAACCTTTAACTTTTGCCACAAATCCCTCCCCAAGAAGGGGGGTAACAAGGAATAGGGGAGAAGATGAGCCCCGGAGTAAATAAATAAAGAGCATAATCTAAGAAATAATAAGGTCCTTCAATTGCAAGATACAATTTTTGGGGATTTTCTGGGAAAATATAAAAGTTCTGTGGGTTGTTGAGACACATTGGAATTTTGGGTTTTTGTGAAAAACGTTTTGGTGGTTTAGTGGGAGAAACTAAGTTCAGGAGGTTCTGTGAGAAAAGCCCTGAAATTTTTATTCGGGGTGGGTGGGTGGGGATTTTTGAAATTTATCCCAAAATAACCATCAGAGTTGGGCAAAATAAATTTAACACAGTTAACTTCCCTTAGCATTAATACTTGCATACTTGTTGATAAGAATCTATCGGAATTGTGATATACTGATAATCTTATTACTTATGGTGGTGTGTTCCCATGCTAACATGTTAAACTTAATTCTGAAATCTAATTCTTCCTTTCTCCTTACTTTTCATTTATCTCTTGCTCTCACAGGCAGGACCTCTTTCCTTAGAACTCCAAAGAAATTGGTTACTCCTGTTGCTTACCCTTTTGCACTCATAAAACCATGCGGAGTTCAAGGAGACGTGACTTTGAGGGATATAAATCAAAGGATTCATGCTCCGCCACCATCAAGATCAAAGAACAAGATGGACGATGATCCTTCATCGTCTTTTCCGACTTCAGCTTTTTCTGGAAAGCCTGTCGTTCTCAAAACGAAGATCCACACTGAAGGTGGAAAGGGCAGCATTACTATCATGAGAACCAAAGGCTGAGTAGATAAGCATATATTTTTCTTGTATCTTTTGTGTTGTGGCCTTTCTCTCATGCATCTCATTTTGTCTTAGTTTTGCATGATAAGCTTTGGCCGGGCCTGGGTGTTATGTGAATGTATTATATGGAATCCTTGTTACTGCCAATAATACTTTTGTTAGTGGAACCTTATGTTCAAGCTAGTTCAAGCCAAGTTTTCATTTCTTCAAGCAGTTATAAGGATATATTTGGGTAAATTTCACCTAACAGCCCTGGACTTTGAGATGTCTAGCACAACCCCCAAACATTATTGGATAGAGAAAACCCCCTTGAACTTTCAAAATTTATGCAAACCTCTTGAACTATGCAAATTGTCAAAAAATGGCGTTCACACAATGAGTAAAAGGTCTATACAATGCTTGCTACTCTCTACCTACCCTAATAACTTGAAAGAGGGAAATATAGGAAGTATATTAAGTACATTATTGGGGTGAAATTGTCAAAACACGGCACGTGCAAAGCACATGACTGACTTTCAACTAACTGCGTCAATCAAGGTTTTTTAGCGGAACGAGTTCAGGGGATTCGCTAATTAATTTTTTGGGTTTTTCTACGTAAGTTGTCTTGTGCTCTCTCTAATGCTTGTAGAAAATTTAAATTATCTCTAGTTTGCTACCTCTAATGCTTCTTGTTTTTACCCTTCTTGGTTTGTGCTCTCTAATGCTTGTAGAAAATTTAAATTTCCCCAGTGTTCCTACATCTTTTGCTTTTCGATTGTGAGTTCTTTTCTAGTTAATTGTTTGAAAGTTTGGCAGACTCAGTAAATAGCCTTTTAAGACTATGACTTGTTTGCATCCAGGAATTAAACTTTGTTTCTTTTTTTCCGTTTCGGTTATGATTGAAGATGATATTCATGCCATTAGCTCAATATGTTTTGGATGATTAAATGGTTATAGATGATGATGATGATGATGATGATGATGATAATGTTGGATAAGGACCGATTGATCTACGATGATGGAAAGCATCATTTCAGTTTTAATTCTTGTTCTGAACTAATTAAATTCGACCGGACTAAATAGAATACTGTGACTCATATTTAATCGTATAGTTGGAACAATTAATTTGATCTAAACTGGCACCATCATTGTTAAATGTTTTTTCCTTAGTTTTTTATTTTTTTTACTATGTAGTCTTTACTGTGTATTTTATCTTGACTTACAAGGCAATAAAAACAGTACACAGGCATTTGTTTCATTGTGAATCACCTGTGATTTCAGGTGATTTTGATGCAAGGTTTCCCTTTTGCGTACATTCAGTTTGTGTGGGCATGCGCATGGGTGAGTGAGTGTGTATGTGTGCGTGCGTGCGTGCATGCGCGTGTCTGCACTCGCAACAGATTAGTGTGTCTTCTTGTGCGTGCATGTTTTA
Source organism: Asparagus officinalis (assembly GCF_001876935.1). Taxonomy (NCBI): domain Eukaryota; kingdom Viridiplantae; phylum Streptophyta; class Magnoliopsida; order Asparagales; family Asparagaceae; genus Asparagus; species Asparagus officinalis. The sequence goes on along the minus strand of NC_033803.1, from coordinate 11,468,428 downwards.
TGTTTGGGTGGGGCTTCATTCCTCTCTATAAGTTTGAAGTTTAAATACAAAAAAAAAGACTTAATGATAATGTCAAAACAACCCAGATTTAAACTCAAACGGTCACACATTTAAGACCGGATTAGAAAGAAAAAAAATTTGTTGTTTGAGTCTAGTTTTTTTTTTGGCCCATGAAAATGATATTCACTTGGTAAATTAAGTCTGTTGGATATAAAGTTATAACCATTGTTACGATAATGAAAAGAACTCTGTTTATTCATCTTCATAATAATACGCATGCATACATTATTTGGTATAAGATAAGCACGGATGGTTACATAGGGTAATCCCAAGTGAGAAAATAATGACAATCATATATCAAACAACTCGTCAAACAACTCTCATAAGCACAAATGAGGAAATAATGACAGTAATATATCAAACAGCTCTCAATCCCAAGCATAACTCTGAAGTTTTGGTGCAAGAGACTCTATGGGCTCGTTTGAATGACCAAAGATATTAGAAGTAAGAAGCAAATTAAAGAATTAACTTCTAAATTATGAAGTAAGAAGTCGCGAAAGTAACTTTTTTATTTGTTTTACACATTTATGAAAACAGTGAAAATAATATGTCTTCCACTACATTTTCTGTTTGGACAACAATAGAAAAATATAGTTAGGAAGTACGTAATACATAGAATAAACCCCGCTTCACAACACTTCAACTATTCCTATAACACTCTTAAATATTATATTTTATTAGATTGAATTATAACAATTTTTAGTACTTATACAATTTTGAATTATAACAATTTTTAATACTCTTTACCCAATGACATGAATTTTCGATCTTATAAGCGTGCGAGACAAAAGCAAATCAGGGTAAATGAGTAGGGTTAAAGTGAGGAGGGGGCAAAAAAGAAAAAGAAGAAAGAAAAAAGAAAAAAGAAAAAAGAAAAAAAGAAAAAGCTTTGTATGTTTTTGTTGGGGAAGAGATCCTCTACAACCTTGAGTGTAGAGAATATCTACAATTAGTTACGTAAAAGAAGAGTAGTGATTACTAGACTACACTTTCTAAGCTATTCCTACACTACTATACCCAAGGATTATGAGGGTCTATAATCACTCATTAATTTTAATAGCAATCCAAGTGCAAGAATCTCACATTTTGTGTCTAATGGTGTAAGAGTAGTTTAGAAATTATAATTTAGTTATAATTATCCTTTATTTTAGGGGTCGTCTGGTTTGTTGCAAAATAAATTGCAACAAATAGTTCAGCAGCAATATTGCATGCAATACTTATTATAGGAAGTCAACTTTAAATTCTTGGTTTGGATACCTACAATTATATTGTAAGAAATGTATTTCCAATGCAACTTTAGTTTTTGGTTGAATTACAATTAGCGCAAAAAGCTATATAATTTTGCCATATAACAAAACTTTTATGTAGATGATTTTTTGTTCGGATTTTAAAAGTTTTATATTGGTGAGGCAGATTTATTTTAAAAATTTTTTAAAAAAAATCTTGCAGCTTTTCTTCTCATCAAATTGGCCGTAACAAATTTATTTTATTACAAAATGCAAGTTCACCTACCTTTCTTAATTACAAAGCTACAAATTAAATAATGTATTTATAAATCTGGTTGCTCTATTTATTTTTACAAATCTACTTCCATCCAACCAAACAGCCTCTTACTGATATCACTTGTGTGTAAATCCGTCCCTGCACGATCTTTGATGGATCCATCTTTTTTTAAACAATTTCCCCGCTCCAACAACCTCCGTCTTCCTAGCCTCCCGTGGATCGTAAGCTGCCGATGAGCAGTGGATCGTTGCAAATACCGCAGTCAGAAGAGAGGCCCAAAGAGCTTGACGTATATTTGTTTGTTATAATGGGTTTATTAAACAAATATCTTCAGTGTACTTGCTATTATATATGGGTTCATTAAACAAGAGTGCTGTTACGGGGACCCAAAATATGGGACCAATGGAGGGGACAGGTGAGGTGTCCCCTCCCTATTGCATAATGGTTAGAAAGAACATAATAGCTCCAAATTTGACGGAAAATTCTATAGGACAGTTATATAAGAAGTATAATCCCTTATGAATCAAAATCATGGGCAATCAAGAAAAACATGTGCAAGAAACTTAGGATGGGCAAGTCATACAGGAATTGATGCGATCGAGGATAAAATAAGAGACTCTCTCCGGCGTCTATAATCCAATTGATTAGCTTAGCTACGACCCTGATCTGTATTTTAGTCAATGCTGCTAGTTGGTTGTGAGACGATCGAGGATTGCTTCTCCTCGTGTTTACATGCCTCTACACATTGTCGGCCTTGAGTTAATTATCACTGGTATTATTATTAGTTGATCGTTAAAAATTAAAATTACAGTCTAAATAAAATTTATGTAAGTTGATCCATATTGTTATACCTGCAGAGAATGGTACAATAGCACATGCTTTCTTATTAAAGCACAATATTATCATAGTTTTTTTGTTGTTTGAAACGCGATTAAAAGTTCACAGTTGCGTCTTTTCTTCGTCCTTGATATAAAAGGAGCAATGACATATGTGTACATAAATGAGAGAATTTTCTTTAACTATGGTTTTTTTTATAGAAAAAGAGATGGTTTCTATTACTAGGCGCCAGGCCCGGCCCAAGAGGGGGGGTAGGGGGGGCGACCGCACAGGGCCCCATTTCAAAGGGGGCCCCAAATTTTTAAAAATGCCCATAGTATTTCTTAATTCTTTCCAATAAGCCTTTTGTTTGTTTAAAAAAGGGTCTAATAATCTAATACTAGCCCACTAAATTAAATAATAATTTATGTCCATTGCCTAAGCCTAACTGCCTAACACACATGACCCATCTGATTTACATTTTACCGGAAATATACACCAATTAGTACTACAATTATGATTAGTTGCTCATTTGTCAAGTTTAGGAAATTCAATTTGAACTCATTAATTCCCAATTAACTATTCCCTATTAACTAGGAAACACACCAATAATGCTAATGTTGGGAAAGATAGATATAGATTCTATTATTGATGATTTTGCATCAAAAAATGCACGAAAACATCGTTTTTTTAATTTTTGTATTTTTATGTATTATTTCTTTTGTAAAATAAATATAATTCAATAAATTTATAGTTCAACATTTATATAGAAGAGGGCCTCATTTTATCATTTCGCACAGGGCCTCAAAAAAGCTTGGGCCGGCCCTGCTAGGCGCCCGTCTTTCTATAGGGATTTTTAGATCTCGCAACCCCCCCCTCCCCTCCTCCTCCTCCTCCTCAAAAAAATAACCAAACGCAGCAAATAAAATCACACAAGATTTAACGTGGAAAACCCTCAACAGGGAAAAATCACGGGATCAAAATCAATCCACTATTACTTTCAAATTACAATCTTTTGCACAGACAAAGATTGCCAAACACTCTCTCACTCTTTCTCTCTACACTTCTTCTTCTTCTCCTTCTTCTTTTTCCTCTAACAATAGAAGGATATATATAGAGAAACCAAAACCCTATCTCTAGCCAAACTTCGTAATTAGAATAAAATTCAAACTCCCAATCATGATGGAACCCAAACTCCTAATCATGATAGATCCCTAACCTTCTCTAATTCTCATGAAGTTATACAAAGAATCAAAAACTCTATCCGGAGTTTGAGTAGATACCCAACATATCCTCCCTCGACGAAAAATCTCAAAGTGTCTCAACGACTTTAGAAAAACTCATTCTCTTTTTCTTATTCTTCACCTCTCCCTTGTGGACAATAGTCTGAGAAGAGTAATCTGCACTATTAACGGATTGCCCATCTAAATAGAAAATATGATTGCTATTCTTCCTCCCTCGCAAAATCAAATCGCTATCTCTATACACATTGCACCACTCTCCTCCATCAACATACTTATACCCACGTGATGTCATCTCACCCAACGAAATTAAATTAGCACCACATGTTGGCACATATCTCACATGATGAAGAATTCTAACATTCCCAGTGTGAAGCTTGAGACCAACACTTCTAACACCTTCAACCTTCATATTCTCATTGTTTCCAACAATCATGTCATCAAATTCTTCATCTGTCTTCAATGTGTTAAAATAATTTTTATTGTTACAAACGTGCATAGAGGCTGCAGAATCTAATACCCAAGTATTACTCATATCAGTACTTATACTCTACATTAATAAAACCACATCTTCATCACACACAATCACCGAGGAGTCCGTCTTCTTCCCATTTTCTTGAAGCCTCATCTGTCTAATACTCTTCAAATTATCATGTATCTGGGAGCATCTGAACTGAATGTGACTCTTCTCTCCGCAATAATAGCACTCCTTTTCGCTGTCATCTCGGGCCCGAGATTTTGACCTTCCCCGATAACTGTCACATCTCCCCGTACTCCTCCCTCGATTAGAACCTTCAAAAACTAGTGCACTCTCACCACCATTAGATGCGCTCTCCTTTCTCATTATTCTTTCATTCTCACGTAGGAGTACTGTCATATCGTCGAACTTTAAAGTCTAATTCCCTCCAATTATCGTCTGAACTAACGGCTTGTACGACTTTGGCAAAGAAGACAATAGGAGTAGCGCCTGCTTTTCTTCTTTAATCTCCTCATTAATATTCATAAGTTGGCAAACTAGCTGATTAAAGGCATTGATGTGGTCTTGAATTATAGTACCTTCTTCCATCTTCAACGAATAAAGCTCCATACTCAAACACAATCGGTTGGTCATCGACTTTGACGCATAAATCCCCTCGAGCCTTTCCCACAACCCCCTTGGTGTGGTCTCTTGCATAACATTATACTTGATCTCGGGGGGCGAGTGCTAAACGAATTGTGCTAATCACCATCTTTTACATGGAACTCCATTCAACATCCTTCAATCCATCAGGTTTCTTCTCCTCAAAAGCTTGATCAACACCCTGCTACACAAGAATATCTTGAACCATGCACTGCCATACTGCAAAATTTGTCTTGCCATTGAATAGCGGAATATCAAACTTCGGACTCGAAGAAGTCATCATCCTCTAACCACGATCAAAATTTAAATTAGCCCCTGTAGAGATTGTTTGATAAAACCGACGTCAAAAACGAACTCAGCACGTCGAAAACCCCTAAGAACGACTCCTGGATCACCGAAATCTGCCTTCAAATCCCCGATTAAAAGATAAATCAACCTCAATCGTCGGATCTGTCGCCGTTATAGTACCCACCGCTACAGTACCGTAAATAGTGCGTCGCCGTGAACAGTTCCGTTGCTACAGTACCACGGTGAACAATGCTATTGCTACAGTTCCGTTGCCACCAATGTCGTTGCAAATCTCGAATCTCCACTAACCGTCAAACCCCGCTCTGATACCACTTGTAGGGATTTTTAGATCTCGCAACCCCCTCCCTCCAAAATACCACCAAACACAGCAAATAAAATCACACAAGATTTAACGTGGAAAACCCTCAATAGGGAAAAATTACGGGATCAAAATCAATCCACTATCACATTCAAATTACAATCTTTTGCACTGACAAAGACTACCAAACCCTCTCTCACTCTTTCTCTCTACACTTCTTCTTGTTCTCCTTCTTCTTTTTCCTCTAACAATAGAAGAATATATATAGAGAAACCAAAATCCTATCTCTAGCCTAACTTCCTAATTAGAATAAGATTCAAACTCCCAATCATGATGAAACCCAAACTCCTAATCATGATAAATCCTTAACCTTATCTAATTCTCATGAAGTTATACAAAGAATTTAAAACTCTATCCTAACTTGGAGTTTGAGTAGATACACAACACTTTCGTCGTGGGAATTATGACGCTACTGTTGGGATTTTGTCTTTGATTCTTTGTGTAACTTCATGAGAATTAGATAGGGTTAGAGTTCTATCATGATTATGAGTTTGAGTTCTATCATGATTAGGAGTTTGAGTTCTATCATGATTAGGAGTTTGGGTTTTATCATGATTAGGAGTTTGAATCCTATTCTAATTAGGAAGTTAGGCTAGAGATAGGGTTTTGGTTTTCCTATATATATTCTTCTATTGGTGAAGGAAAAACCATAAAGAAAAAAAGTAGAGATGTAGTAGATGAGAGAGAGAGAGGGTTTCGTAGTCTTTATCCGTACAAAAAATTACAAGGAGTGAGCTTTGGAGAGAATATGAGAGTTGATTATGCATGTGAGATTGAGAGATTGAGAGACGAGAGTTGAGTGGTTCCTCTTGTAGTTCTCCCTGATACATAGTGAATTTCTCGTATTGTTGCCCCGTGGACGTAGGTCGAAGTTGGTCGACCGAACCACGTAAATCTCGGTGTTCTTTTTCTTGATTGTGGTTGTTCTATCTTATTGATTAGGGTTGGCTTCCGAGTTGCGCATATCGTGGTAGACGGGAAGACTGAAATTCCCAAACAGCTACGATTCATGGCTTTCAAAATTTTTATGTTCCAAATTAATTTGAGTTTCTTTGGGGGAAATGTGATTATTCAATTATAGTTGGGTTTCGAGGATTAAAAATGGTTGCGACATAAATGCTATTGATATGTACATTGCAGCAATGCCCACTTTTAATTGTAAAAACAAAGATTTGGGAGAGTCTTGTTTGATCATCATCTTCAAGTTATCCCTTATTCATATCTGTGATTTTATCTGCAATTCGGATTGTTGCGCTTATTCGTACTCATCCTAGTTTCTCTTCATAAGCTTATTGGTTATGTTTTGAATCAAAGAATTGTAACGAGTCATTATGAGCTTATTGGTTATACTTTTGGGCTACATGACACTCTTATAGCACGTAAATATCCAAGTTATAAAACACAGCTAAAAAAATCTCATTGAGTTGATAAAACTATGCTAAGTCACTACATTCTCTTAACCGGCCGTGAGAATATTCCCTGGAATACTTCCATGTGCCCGTCACAGGAGAAAATTCAATATTTTTTTTACCCTCGTTCTTTGTAGTATTTCTTACAGTATTTCTTACCTTACATACCCCTCTACCAAAATTCAAGAAGGGGCATTTCCGTCTAATAGAGTTTGTTTTCTAAAAAAGAAGAAATTTTTAAAATCGTCTCAACGGAGTTTTATTTTAAAGAAATCGACCCAATTCACTTTTAATTATAGAAATCGACCAACTTTGAGTTGGTTACGGTACTAATTAGTCGGGGTTGCCAACCCCGACTAATTAGTAGCCTAATTAGCGGCCGCAAACCTTCCCCGCTCCTTGACTACGCTTGTAATTAGGCTACTAACTAGTCGGGGTTGGCAACCCGACTAATTAATATCGCAATTAACTCAAAATGAGCCGATTTCTATAATTAAAAGTAAATGTTGTCAAAAAAAAAATTCTGTTGAGGCCATTTTGAAAATTTGTTCTTTTAAAAAACACCGTTCAAGTGAAATATAATTGTAAACGAGCAGCCCTCTCCCTATCCGTGTGCCGGTCACATGAGAAAATTCAATATTTTTTTTACCCTCGTTTTTTGTAGTATTTCTTACCTTACCTACCCCCTACCAAAATTCAAGAAGGGGCATTTCCGTCTAATAGAGTTTGTTTTTTTAAAAAGAAGAAATTTTTAAAATCGCCTCAACGGAGTTTTATTTTAAAGAAATTGACCCAATTTCATTTTAATTATAGAAATCGACCCACTTTGAGTTAGTTACGGTACTAATTAGTCGGGATTGTCAACCCCGACTACTTAGTAGCCTAATTAGCAACCGCAAACCTTCCCCGCTCCTTGACCCCGCTTGTAATTAGGCTACTAATTAGTCGGGTTGACAACCCGACTAATTAGTATCGTAATTAACTCAAAATAAACCGATTTCTATAATTAAAAGTAAATGTGGTAAAAAAAAAATTCTGTTGAAGCCATTTTGAAAATTTGTTCTTTTAAAAAACACCGTTCCAAGTGAAATATACAAAATTGTACGAGCCAGCTCTCGCTATCCGCTCTTCGTTATCCACACGCTCTACCCCCCTGAAGCTAAAACCCGTCAAAAAAAAAAAAAAAAACCAATGTCCGCCGCCTCCGTTCTCGCCCTCCCTCTCCGGTCGCCGGCCTCCTCCCCCTCCAGAAACCCCCTTCAGAGGCTCCACACTCGGGCCCTCAAACTCCAGAATCGCCGCGAGGCCCTAGCGGTCCCCTCACCAGGCTCGCCAGACCCCGCCTCACCGTCTCAGCAGCAGCCGCAGCCGCCGCGTCGCCCGCCCGCCAGACCTCCGGTTGTTCCCGCTGCCAGGTTCAGGCTCGACAACCTCGGGCCGCAGCCGGGGTCGAAGAAGAAGGCCAAGAGGAAGGGGCGGGGCATCGCGGCCGGGCAGGGGAACAGCTGCGGGTTCGGGATGAGGGGGCAGAAGTCGAGGTCGGGGCCCGGCGTCCGCAAGGGGTTCGAGGGGGGCCAGATGCCCCTCTACCGCCGGCTTCCCAAGCTCCGGGGGATCGCTGGAGGTAATTAATTAACTAACTAACTGGCTAACTATGAAGAGTGAGAAGAGTTAATATTTTTTTTGCATTTTGGGTGAATTTTTTTGCCTCTTGTTAACTCTTTATATTACTATGAAGTAAGAGCCTTTAGGTTCTCACCCATGCCTGTGACGCTTCGACCTAGCTCTGTATGCTCAACTAATCAGCCGCAGAATAATGCAGATGTACGCGCAACATTCAATTTCGATTGTGTTTCCTATCCTGAATTTGTCTACGAAGGGTAATCTGACAGAAGGGGGCTTGTTGATCATTCTGCTCAAATACGAGCTAAATGTTAGTGTCATTGAACAGGTGCTTGTTGGGATTGTGTCTTTGATTCGTTGTATAACTTCATGAGGATTAGATAGGGTTAGAGATCTATCATGATTAGGAGATTGGGTCCCATCATGATTAGGAGTTTGGATCCAATTATAATTAGGAAGTTAGGCTAGAGATAGTGTTTTGGTTTCCCTATATATATTCTTCTATTGTTGGAGGAAAAACCAAGTAAATGAAAGAGAGACATTATTCTTGTAATTTAGGGTTAGCAGAGGACGTAGCCTGATTCAAGAATATTATGCGAGAGGCGAGGGTTTCGTAGTTTTTGTCCGTACAAAAGATTACAATATTGGGAGAGGGTTTCACAATCTTTGTCTGTTTAAAAGATTGTAATTTGGAGATGATAGTGGATTGATTTCAATCCCGTGGTTTTTTCCTGTTGAGGGTTTTCCACGTTAAATCTCGTGTGATTCTATTTGCTGTGTTTGGTGGTTTTCGGGGTTTTTGCGAGATCTAAAAATCCCAACAGTGCTTTCATCTTTTGCGGATAATTATGAATGGGATGCTTTGTTGTGACTCCTAAGATATGTTGCTGTATCTTCCTAAAGGGAACATTTCTGTTTCTAAACATGCTCTGCCGTGCGTTGTTTTTTTGTTTTTGTTTCGCCAGGTATGAGCGCAGGTTTGCCCAAGTACGTCCCCGTTAACTTAAAAGACATCGTAGCTGCTGGATTTCAGGAAGGCGATGAAATATCATTAGAATCCTTGAAAGCAAAGGGCTTAATCAACCCTTCTGGTAGAGAAAGAAGGCTACCATTAAAGGTTCTCTCCTCTTTGTGGGTTTAATGTTTCCAAATTATTGTCAAAGGTCGAGATATTGATTTTAACTCATTACATGTGCCTCTAAAAGCATAATGAATTTATCCTCTGATATGACTCAAAATGTTCTCATTTAACTCAATACACCTCTCTCCAAAGTACTCAAAAGATGTCTGAAACAACTACCAGCATAATAACCACCAAGAAGGCAAGAACATACAAACTTCTGTTTGACAATTATTTCCATGGCTATGTCATTGCTCTGCAACTTGTTCTGTAGATTTTGGGAGATGGAGATGTGACTGTCAAGTTGAACATCAAGGCACGAGCCTTTTCATCAGCAGCAAGAGAGAAGCTCGAGGCTGCTGGTTGCACTCTAACTGTTCTCCCTGGTCGAAAGAAGTGGGTGAAGCCGTCAGTTGCGAAGAATCTTGCTCGTGCTGATGAATACTTCGCCAAGAAAAGAGCAGCCGCAGCTGAAGCTGGTTCAGGCTCTGCTTGAGACGATCAATATTGTTTGTTTTTTGTTTCCATTTTCTACTATAGAGTTTGAGATTGAACTACAGATTGAATTCTAAGTTGTTTTGTTCTGTATTATAGTCATGATATTTCCTTATGTTTTTGTTTATAACGTTTGCAGTCATACTCCGCAAGCAATTTCATGATGAAAATGCAATAGATAAGGGCAGAAAGATAAATACTTACATAAAAATGGGAAAATGAAAAACTCAACGATCATCACAATTAGTTCTCAGTTTGGTGATGATCTTATGCAACTAGTAAGGCATACAAAGCCACTGGTAACCATGATGAATAATTTTTAGCAGAGTATAATCTTCACTATGTCGTATCTTCTATGTTTGCCCGTGCATATATCTATACTCAACAATGCATGTGCTTTTTGGTTAGGCTTAGACTTTTACATTAATTTCCATATGAAATATTTAAACATATGTAATCAGCTATTGTCAAATGTATCGATGAAATGACAATGAAAAAGGGTCTTCTTTTTAAGTTGACAGTGGGGAAAATAATAATAATAATAATAATCAAGTTGCTATATCATGAACACTTTATGCATCAAAGATTATTAAAAGAGGATGGTAAAAGAAATTTAGAAAACAGAGAGCATTAATTCCAAAATTCATTTCTCCCACATTGATATTCCAAAAAAGATGAATTTTGAAGCACTAAAACACGCTCTTATTTAAGGATTCATAATCATTTTTAAAAAAAATAATTTTTACCATTAACCTAAAATCTTGGTGCTCAAATTAGGGTCAAGATTTTTAAATAAGCCTCTAGATGCATAAGTTTCATTACTGGCTTCAACCTGGAAGAAATTCTTCTTTTGCAATGGAGCGCTATATTTTAGCTGTGATCCGCTGTAGGATTTCAGCTTACCCCGCGTTACTGAATTAGTTGAACTATATTTGGACAAATAAACTTTATTAGGGTCAAGATTTTTGTCTTGATTCATGATCAATAAACTTGCATAATGTCAAGTTTTCCTAAAACCCTGCTTTCTAAGGGTAACCTGTTGATTATATTTGGGCAATACAACCGACTATTTCTTCCAGGACAAACTGCATATTTCCCAAGATCTTAAATAGAAGATCTCAGGCTTGCGCTTTGTAGGACGTACGTAGGAGTTAGAAGCAACATTTTCGTTTAATTTTTGTAATTATTGGAAACGTCTAAAACTTGAAAGAGGCAGTGTTAAAAACTGGAAAACTGTGATAAATGAAACATCAGCTTGTACCTAACAGTTGATGTTCTGTATACAACTGACTTTGGGTGGTTAGAAGAGTAGTATGCAAGACGAACATTTACGCGGCGTACATGTGATAATGCAGCATGCGCGATATGTTCTTTTGAGGGTTATTTGCAGTCTTGTGGTACAGCGCATTAGTAAATTATCACTCGTCGGGTTTTTATCAACCGATAGAGCCCCTGATCAGCTGACACTACCGAAACTTGATCCTTGAGAAACGAAGGGAAAATAAAATAGAAAGCCTCCCTTCATGAAACAAATGAGCGTGCTGTTTAATAGTTAGAGGAATGTTGTTGAAGGTAACTGCAGTGCGCCTGATGATCACTCATTTAATGATGAAAGCAGCAGTAACAGCAACACTGACATCAACAAAGCCTTTGTGTTCAGAACTTTCTGAAGCTCTACGTACTCCTGGATTTTTTTTTAACTGTAACTCAGAATCGCATTTTCATTATACAGTTTCTTTTGGTTGGAGGAAACTTTTTTTGTTTTTCACACCTCTATGTGTCTGTTTGGTTACGTTCGTTTGAAATTTATTACGTGCCTTTTCAATCATTTAAGTCAAGAATGATGAAAGCACAAATCTTGTTCCTACTGTCTGGTTCATTCTAATTTATATGCTTGATTCAAT
>NC_033803.1:11455643-11456107 GCF_001876935.1 Asparagus officinalis | reverse complement strand
TATATATATATAGGGAGAGGTTCTAATAAAAACCTCCTTAGCCTAAAAACTAAAAACCTCCTTCATCCATTGGATCTAGATGAATCCAATGGTTGGGATTCAGTCAAACAGTCAACAGACACATACATTAATTACCTCAACGCAGTGAATCCAGATTCACTACCTCAACGTATCTCGAATCACTGCAGTGAATCCAGATTCACTACAGTAAATCCAGATTCACTACAGTAAATCTGGATTCACTACAGTGAATCTGGATTCATTGCGTTGATGTAATTAATACATGTGTTTAATGAGGTAATTAATACATGTGTCTGTTGACCATTTGACTGAATCCTAGCCATTGGATGAATGAGGTTTTTAGTTTTTAGGCTAAGGAGGTTTTTATTAGAGGTTATATATATATATATAGGGAGAGGTTCAAATACAAACCTCACTATCCTAAAAACTAAAAACCTCTCCTC
>NC_033803.1:11436749-11454643 GCF_001876935.1 Asparagus officinalis | reverse complement strand
CCGAAGCCGACGATGCACCCTGAGCCACAGTAGCTGCTGTCTTAGATTTTGAAATAGCCCTCTTCCTTGGAGCCATTTCAAACTCATTAGAGAAGATGAACATGATTCTTGTTAGAAGGTCGCCGGAGAAGAATGAACGAAGATCTTCATTAAGTTCGTCGGAGAAATGAGATAAGAAAGTCAAATGACTTTTGATTTGACCTTTGGCGGTCTATTTATAGACAGTTGGAGCTGTCAAATCGGGGTGAGATTTTAGGCAAAAATACCGCCTATACGTGATTTTTGCGTTCCCATAAAGTCGATTGGACTCCCAAAACGTAGGTCTCACCTTTGTGTTTTAGCTTTTAAACACAGCTCTTACCTCTGTGTTTTAGTTTTAAAACACAAGGTTTAATCCTGCGTTTCAACTTCTAAATGTAAAGGACCAATTCCGCGTTTTAGCTTTCTGATGTCAGAGTTATTGTACAGAGAAGCTAGCAATGGCCATCAATGTGATGAAAGTCAAGAAGAAACTAGCCAATGGCAAGAAGCTATGCAGCCTCTTGGATGAGTACAGACAGATTCTAATCGCTGTCGCTAATAACACTGAATTGGATCACTCGTTCAACTCTTCCTTTCAAAGGCTTTACATTACCATTAAAATTAACAAATATGTTGTTAAAATCATCACCCTTGATGAGCTGATCAAGGGAAGAGACAGAGCAAGTCCTTTAAAATTATCATTTTGGCTAAATTTGGGTTGCACCTTGGTATTCATCAATACCTACAAGGATCATTTTAACCAAATTTGGGTTGCGCCTTGGGTGTTCATCAATACCTACAAGGATCATTTTAACAAAATTTGGGTTGCGCCTTAGGTGTTCATCAATACCTACAAGGATCATTTTGGTCAGATCCAAGCTGCGTCTCACATATTCATCGAAGTCTACGTATTTAATATCATAGTGGGTTGTTATTAATAATGCCAAAATTCATGCCTCACACGCATGGGGAATTTTGTCTTGATCCCTAATTAGAAATAAGGCATCGCCTAACACGCGTCGCCGGTTAGTCTTTTCCCCTGAAAATGACAAAGACTATGTATGCAATATCATAGAACCAAGCCTAAAAGAGGTTATTCTTTTAGCGCAACGTTACATGTGGAATAGACTAAGACAATTCACATGCTCACCCGATTTCAAATGGTAATCGGTAAAGGAACATCAAATCCGTTGATGGCTGAGGATTTGCCAAAAAACGTATTACGTTGCAGGTCACCAGCATATGGATCCTGTGTAGCAAATTTCCATAATCAGATTCATGATATCTTCAAATAGATATAGTGAACCATCATTCAACAACAGATCTCAAACCAATTTGGGGATCCAAAGTATTTCAAAAATTCGTTCTAGTCAACAAACAAAGGCTACAATTGGAAGGGGGTTCTGTAGGCTGTCTAAAATTACTACAGATAGCTGATCCCCGTCAAACCCCAATGATGAATCTTATAACCTGATGACTTCCACATCAACAACTCGACAATAAAAGGTATAATCAAACAACTTTCAAGTTAATAAACAAAGGCTACAATTGGAAGATTTTAACGTAGATTGAGAAAGGTTATAATTTAACGACCTTCACGATAGCCGATGAAAGTTCTGCTCAATAGCCTTCGAATGAAATTCTCTTTAAGGAGGGGAGAATGTAAAATCCTAAAAATTTAAAAATATTATTGTAAATAATAGTACACGAGTTATATTGTGATTGGTGATCATTCTGGGATGAATGAACCAGTTTTGAATCAATTTGAGATTGATTCGTAGTTTTAGAAGGACTAACCAGAAGGACTGTTGTTTTCGACCTATCTTCTGGACGGTCGATTGATTCTTCAACCAGTCGACCAATTGGTCTTCAGAGCTTAGGTTCAGGTCGGGTTGGTTTTTATATAAACATAGATATACAAACCCGAAATTTCTTTTCTTCTCTTCTTCATCTCTCTCACGTTGGGCCGTAGCCACCACCTCTCTAAACCCTAGATTTTTTGAGGAGGCTAAAGATGACGACTTTTATGAAGAAAGGATCGAGTATTTCTCACGTTTGCGGAATTAAAACTTCTTCTCAAGGCAAGATCATCTTCTCCAAACCCATCCCCTTTTTCTTTCTTTTATTAGATTAAATTTCTAATTTAAAATGTAAAAGCGAACTCTTTAATTAGGGTTAGATATTTGAAATAAATCTAACATAAGATGTATTGCTAATTTAATTATTTTCAGGATGGATTCACAATCATAATCATGTTTAGGGTTATTAGATCCCCTCAAAATTGATATTTATGGTTTTATGTATCAGAGTAAACACTAAATACGTTAAATAAGAATTAAAACATGTTTTATTTTCAGTAATTTTTGATTTTATGATATTTTCACAAAACTTGTTAGTTTTCGATCCACCTTCGGGTCGGTCGACCGATCAGAAGAATCACTCGACCGATAAGTCTCGAAGAAACTAGAATTTTCTCTTTGGTCGGTCGACTGATGTATGGGTCGATCGACCGATCGAGACTTGCTGCTTGTGCATGTTTGTGTATGCCGCCGCTCAGTTGACTGATAGGATATTAGATGACCGATCACATGTCAGTTGACTGATCCCCAAGGGCAGTCGACTGATCTGATACTATTTTTCATATGTTGATTTTCCATGCATGTTAGGTCGCAACCATAATGTATGAGTTATATGTTGATGCACGTATGTGACCATGGCAGTGCACGTATTGGGTTTGACCACTCACGGGCCTTTGAAGTGCGTAGTCTAATGTTTTGTGTTTGTCACGATAGGGAGTGGTGATTATTTTGGTTTACAATGATTTTGGATGCTTGAGTGCATTAGTTCGTGCACCGCATGAGAACACGGGTGACTACACTCTGAGTGTGTTAGTCCATGTACTGCAGGAGATTTTCAGGCAACTATACTCCGTGATGCATTTTTGATTATGTGGTTGAGTGCGTTAGTCCGTGTACCACATGAGATCGTTGGTGACTATACTCCAAGTGCGTTAGTCTGTGTACCTCATTTGATCACACGCCACTACACTCCAAGTGCGTTATTTCGTATACCGCAAGACATTATGGGTGACTACACTTCGTGTTGCGTTTTTGTTGAAGTTGCTGAGAGCGTTAGTCCGGTGAGCCGTATGATACTGCGGACGACTACACTCTTCATCTTTAGATTGTCTGGGATTCAGGCAAGTACCATTTATGGACGTAGTCCAAAATTTTGGCTTATGGGCGATGATATATACTTTTTCCTAGGATCAC
The DNA here is from genome assembly GCF_001876935.1 of Asparagus officinalis. NCBI lineage: Eukaryota > Viridiplantae > Streptophyta > Magnoliopsida > Asparagales > Asparagaceae > Asparagus > Asparagus officinalis. The sequence goes on along the minus strand of NC_033803.1, from coordinate 11,451,350 downwards.
ACAGGAGTTGTGTAATTGGTTCCATGCTACCTTCCTGAGGGTAGTGCGAGATACTATGATTTGACATGCATGATGTGTCCTGGATGAGATTTTGGTGGTGTATACTTTAATGCTTATTTATAGAATTTTGAGTTGATATTTAGCGATTCACAATTTGATATACATGGTATATATATGAGGGTTTCCTTGTTCGGATTATTCCCTCGACGTACTTATCTCGTGTTGTGGATTCCTAAATCTTAATTCCTCTTGGTACAGGATATATGATATATATACATATATGTATGCATTCTAGGTGTAGTATTTTATATGCATTACCCCCTTCCCCTTTGGGGCGGTGGAGATGTTCTTACTAGAGCTCTGACGCTCATTGATTTCATCTTTTTCAGGTAGCGGGTCAGGGGTAATGGGGAGCTACAGGTTGACAGAGATTCAGTATAGTCTATCGTCATTCATAGGTAGTTAATTGGTGCTCCACAGTGGATTATTTGTTATTTTAGACTTTTAGAGATGTAATTCATTTTGGGAAGCTAAGTGCCTTTGTACAATTCAGTTGACTCTTATATTTTAGAGACTTGTTGTTCTTGTCTCAATTTATCAGATGTATTTTCTTTTCTTCTGTTGGGACATAATTTATAGATACTATTGGATATCTATTCTCTACATTTTATTCCTTGTATTTTAATTTTTTTATATCTTCTTGTACCCTCACTACTTTACATTTGACATCTGCTAGAGTGATAGTGATTGTGATAGTAAAACATGTTTATGCACGGTGTTGGGTGTATGACTTTTTTGACATCTCTTGGTTCACCTTCGATTGCAGCCATGTGTGAAACAGGGGCGTCATAGAGATTAATTGATGGGGTTCCCCCAATTGAGTGGGTGGATCCTAAGTGGATCTAAACTTGTCCTCTTACTGAACCGGTTCCCAATCCTGAAGAGTTAGAGTTTTGTCCTTTACTCTTTATATGTGCACTAATGTAGAGATTAATAGATTGAGAAAAACATACTACTGTTATCTTCTTCCTCTCTTAATTTATGATTTATACATTAGTTACAAGATGATAAGCGTGGTCTTCTCGCCATATCAGTGTGATCACCCTTTGGTCGTTGTTCGAAGATCAAGATTAGATGCATGACAATCCTTTCCAAATATCAGGGAAAGATAATCTCTAAACAAGTGTTTTATCTGTTTAATATATGATTATGCATAGTCTACAATATAACAAGAATGTATAAGTTCTTAATATAAGAAGCTTTCAAGATTGTCTCATACGGCTTGACATTATTGTTCGATTATCGAGAATGGGGCTAATTTTTGCAAAAGGGTAATATTTTGGTATATGAATGGAACGGTTTTTTCTGAAGTGGGAAAATTATCTCGCTAATGTTCCCACAAAGCAATAACACCAAAATATAATGCCCCAAACTCATTATCCTAATTAATAACACCAAAACTTAAAGACCTAGTTCTATTACCCCAATAAATAAAATCAAAAGATATCCTCATCATCCCCACAAAACACACGAAAAAAGAAGGATAGTTAATATTCTCCACTTGCCTCCATTGGTACCATACTCCGAAAATAACTTGCGACAATCTATTAAATAAGAGTTTAAAATGTTGAAGATAATGACTAATAAATATAGAAGTGCAATGAATTTAATCAAAGTTAGTATGTGGGTAGTTGTATTGTAAATGATTCATCAGACAGGAGTAGTGTAGTTAGGTAAGAGATCCAAATTAACTCCCTGCATACTAACTTGGACTAGATCCGACAACCAAACAGCGCCTAACGGTCTAGTTAACTTTGTTGCCGTAACAAAGAAAATTTATGAGTTTAGATCTACAATGAAAGTCCGTTTTCTTTCGGGGTTTTAGCTTATAATCCCAAAGCTTTACTTCATTTACCAAATCACCCATTCTAGTTCTATATTTCAACAAACCCAAGATACAAAGTTTGTCTACCTTTCAACCAAAATATAAAATACAAATTGTATATTTATATACAACATAGTACGTAGCTCTATATAGTATGTAGCTCTATATTTGATGTAGGATGTCGTATCCAAAGCAGAACTCAAGTAGGAGTTCTTTCTTAGGAGAGGACTCTGACGCAGCAGAGTAGCAACTCTTAGATAATATTATCTAAGATACCAGAATGAAATGTTTGGAATAAATTAGGAGAGATCTTATTTCTTTCTTTAGTTTAAATTTATTTTGCTTCAAGGAAAAGATAGGAGAGATATCAAAATAAATTAGAAGGGATTATATATTTCTTTCACTAGTTTAAATTCTTTTTTTCTTAGAGGACAAATTAAGCTTATATTTCTTTTTCATCAAGGAATATGTATGCCTATTTAAAGGTACCCATTGTACTCAATATGATCACTAAAAAACCTACATATTCTTCTCTTTTAACTGATGGATCCTAGCGTTCATGGATTCGAACACCAACGGATTTAGGATTATCTTCGCTCATATACTCGGGCAAAACCATCGGCAAATGTTTCGGCAAAGTTAAACTATCAACTCCCAGTTACACTCTGTCAACATCCCAAGTATATAGTAATACACCCTCGACTATGTGGCTATACACCATATAATATGTAGATATACACCCTATTATATGCAGCTGTACAACTTGTATTTTAACTTTTGGGACTAACGGTATACAAACTTTAAGCGAAGATATAGTACTATAGCTGGGTTATTTGGTAGATGGAAGCAAAACTCGTCAAAACTCGTTTTCTTTGATAGGAACATAATATATTGCAATAATGTGCCAGTATAATTTATTTGAATAAAATTTAGTTGAGGTGAACGCTGAGATCATAAAAGACGAGTTAGAAATATTGAAGGTAATGACTCATAAATTTAGAACAGCAGCACATATTCAAAGTTAATCCATATTTTAGTTGTGTATCTGTTATGGTGTTCTCATTTGCCAAAGTGCAACTCATTGCCAAGTAACGGACAGGTGTACTGCATGCTATGCCCCAATCAATTTGACGGCCAGAGATCAGCAGTGATGACAACTCAGCCGACTTGTCCAGCTGACATCCCCTCATATCGACTCGAAAGTCGATACTTGTCGCCCCCTTTTGTCGAAGACGACTCGCCATTTGCCACTCGACCACTTGTTGAATGCCTCGCGAAAACGACTTGAAAAGCGTTACTTCTCGGCGAAGTTAAACGATAACTTCTGCCTCAAGACTCTCTCTGGCAACGTGTCTGCATCGCATTTAATGCATGACAGGCGCATCATGCCTCTAGCCCCAATAGCCTTCGTGACTTATCAGACCACACAGGCACCTCCATGCTACCAATCATATCCTATTTAATGCTGAGCTGATCGCTCATCCAGTCGCCTGCTGTAGGCTGTCTAAAAAAAAAGGATAGTTGATTCCCCATCAAACACCGATGATGGAAGTTCCAATCTGACGACTTCCAGAAGGCTATCTTTAGCAACACTCCGACAGAAAGAGATTACAAATCGACGATCTCTTCAAACCAAGACGTGGAAGTCCTCCCCGCGTACCATCGTCAAGATACAATACCAACGCAGCTTCAACCGCTGCAGACACGAATGCATCTTCTTATGTGAGATGATTGATCTTGATGGCTGCGACAACAACATGACTAATATTATATTAGCAACCATTAGAGGTACTGATGAGCAGTGTAATGATATTCGACACACTGAAGAGCACATGGTTAAACCATGCAAAGAAATCTTAGTGGAGATCGTGACCTGCAGTTGATAGAGCGTTATTAAGATGCCTTAATTGTTACAAATGGCCTGAATAAGACCTTCTCTGCTGGTCATTGGTGTCATCCATATATAAAGACAGAGAAGCTCAAACGCAGCTCCAATCGCTGCCAATCATAGCTCGAACGCGGCTTCACCGGCTCTCAAACGCAGCTCCAATCGCTGCCAATCACAGCTCCAACCAAACGCAGCTCCATCGCTGTTAACGTAGCTCATCAACCGCTGCCAAACGCAGCTCCATCGCTGTCCAACGCAGCTCATCAACCGCTGCCCAACGCAACTCCATCACTGCCCAACGCAGTTCATCATCGCTGCCCAACGCAGCTCCAACCGACGTCGAACGCAGCTCTATACTGCTGCCAAACGCACCTTCAAACATCGAAGAACGCAGCTCAATATCGCTGCAGAACGCACCTCCAGATGCTGCGTTCAAACACAGAATTTAGGCCAGAACGCATGTCAAAATTCTGACCTGTTCAAACACGATCCAGGCAGTTTCGAAAACTGCTCTTCACCCACGATTTGAGGAATGGCTTACGTGGGTTGTTACACCCGATCAATGGGGTAACTAAGCCCCCATTTAGGAGCGGATTATGGGGGTAGTTACACCCCTAATCCCCCTATAAATATCAAACTCAACAGAGTTAAGGGGCTCCTTTTGGATTGCTTAGATCGGATTTTTGATAATCAGATCGAGGGACGGATTTTTGGAGATTGGATTTTGATTACTTGGAGAGGATCTTTCGATCAGATTTCCTAGAATCAGAAAAGGAGGATTGACTCCTTACACAGTCTGGGAAATCAACAAACGGAGAAGCTCTAAACCGTCGATATTTGGCTTATTAACCGAATTATTTTCGGTTTGAACAACTCTATTACTAGAGTTTATTCTGAATCACGAAACTCATCAAGAGTTATCAACCAGACAAGACTGTTGTTCCAGTGAGCATAGATATTCGGATCGTCAACGAGAAGCAAACTCGACGCAAGCATTCGAGGGAGGCATCTCATCGCTACCAAGAAGAACCCAGAATTAAACAAAGGAGAGAATCCAGATCATTCTCTTCTCTTTTGTAATCGGAAATCCAATTGTAATCGAGAGTTGAGAGATTTGTAAACATTCTTTTTCTAAACAGTTAGAAAGAATAAAAATCAAATACAGTTCTTTCATTATTTTCTTATTTGCAATTATTACAAATTTTCCAACAAACAAAAGATGGCGACTCCGCTGGGGACTAGCTTCTCTGACGAGGAAGTGGTGGCGCAATCCGACGTTCACCTCACTGGAACAACCGTCGAAACTCTTGTTGTGGAGTTTGACCAAGCCAAGTACGAGGAGGCTCTCTCCTCTGGATCGCTTAGCCCCAAGGCTAGGCGAGATACCTGTCAGAACTCTAAAGAGGTTTTAATTACTGCTGAGATGCCAAAGAAAACACTCTCCTTTGGCCAAAGCCTCAAACTTTCTCTGCAATCTGAAGATCCCATGCTCATTTCGACACAACGTGTACTTGGTTGTAAAAGGCCTATGACAGAGAAAGACACGATCAACGCCGACGACGCTGCTGCTAAAGCTTTGAAACAAGCCAAGAAAAACGCCGCTCGAAGACGGAGAAGATCCATCCGACGAGCACATCTCCGAGAAAATCAATCCTTGATCCAACGCAAGGATTGCATTTCCGAAGCTCTGCCCAAGCATTGCGTTCATACTCCAGAACGCACACTTCGAGGTAACGAATCCAATTATGAACCTCGGGTGATTCAACTTAAACGCGACCCTCAGTGGTGCGTTGTCCAATCAAAACACAGCCCTGCTAAGGGAAAACAGACGCCTCATGAGTGCGTCCAAACAAAACAAGACCTTAAGGGGTCTGTTTCATCGACTAAACGCAGGCCAAGGCCTGGTGTTTATAAATCACAACGCGACCCTCGCACTTCGCTTCCCGAATACGATGTGGTCCGCCAAGTTAAAAAGAATCGAAGTGGACTCAAGATTCACGTCCACCAAGAACCAGTCTCGCCCCCTCAGAAACAGAGAGTCCTATCTCCGATGGAGAGTCAATCTCAAAGCCCCGACTTGCGAGAGTTACTCTCTAGAAGAAAACCAATACAACAGGTGAATCATTCCTGCCATTGTGAGAGGATTATTTCAGCAGTCCTCTCCGAGTGCCAATGTTGCGCACCTGAACCCCGACAATCGGTGTTCGACAGATTGGCGGATGTCGTCAGACCTACCAAGAGACGACGCCATCATAAGAAGAAAGATTCTGAAGCCGAGTATCCTCAGGTTACTATCAACATGACCGGCAGAGGGAAGATCTCGTATCCTAGTTCTGATGAATCAGAAAGGAGCCATTCCCCGACTGTTCGAGAAATTTGTGACGAGTTCGAAGGGGTGTATCGGCATACTCGATCATGGACCGGAGCTATACGACCGGTTAATTATCAAAAGTTAGCCAAAGGGATTACGACGAGTGATGAACATTCGGCAATAGCTGAATCTCAATCTTCAAGCTCTGTTGGAGCACAAAAAGTTTCTGTTTACATGACGGGAAACCCCGAAGACATAGCCAAAAGGGTGGACGAACATCATGTCATGCTCCAGGCGCAACAGGAAACACTTCTCCAATTGAAGGATATGTTGGCCCAGGTCCTGGCAGAAAAAGGTCAAAAACCTGAATCTTCCCGGAAGACAACATCAAAGGGAAAGCAAAAAGTACACGAACATTCAGATCGTGAGACTCACAACCTGGGATCCTCTTCTGAAGGTGAGAAGGAGGTGGAAAAAGAGCTATATCCTCAGTCAACCAAAGTAGATGAGCTAGAAGCCCGCCTTAATGCAATGGCCAACAGAAGCGAGCTTCGCGAGGAAGGAGTGATACGACCTTACCCTGCAGAATGGGATACAGCTCCCTATCCGCCAAAGTTTAAGGCCCCGACGCTACAACCTTTTGACGGTACAGGATCACCAAATCATCATATCTACTACTTCAAGTCTCAGACTGGAGATGTAGTATCAAACGACGCCATTCTGACCCGGTTATTCATCGGTACCCTCAAAGGTGTCGCCTTTGAATGGTTTATGAAACTGCCTGCTGGATCTATTCAGAAATGGGTAGATTTGGAAAGGCTTTTCTTGGCCAGATTCTTTGAAGACGACACAGAGATCTCAGTCTCGACTCTTCTCGCCACTAAGCAGAAAAAGGGAGAATCTATCAAGACCTATGTTGAAAGATTCCGCAGCATGGCATTGCGATGCCCCTCAGGTATGACTCAATCAACCTTGGTTGAAACTTGCAGGCACAACTTGCAGACCTAGCTCATTGCTCAGATGGGAGTAGCAGAATATCGCTCCTGGAGACAATTAGTTTCGCAAGGAGAGCAAGCTGAAGAGATTGTCGCTCGAGTCAAAGCTGAAGAAGAACCACAACCCAAGCCACAGCAGCAACGCAATCAGAACAATGCCCAGCGGTCTAAGGGAAAAGAGACTTTAGCAGCCGACTACACGCAAGTACCACCGCCTACTAAGCAAGACAAGACACCCAATCAGCAAAGAGCGCCCAAGCAGTATTCGTTCAAAGAAGAGCATGTGGACACTCTGTTCCAACTACTTCGGAAGAATAATAAATTGCAGCTCCCTGAAATCAGAAAACCAGATGAAGCAGGCAAAGTAGATGATCCCAATTACTGTCGATATCATAGGTTCTTGGGACATCCTACTAGAAAGTGCTATGTCTTCAAAGACATCTTGCAAAATTTGGTGAACGCCAACGTACTCACTCTGAAGCCGGAACAGAAGACTGTATCTACTAACCTGATTGCGGTCCAGTTCGGTGACTTCCCTCCTGTAGCTGCTGCAGATGGTGTCATTCCCGTCCATAAAGGGGAAATACACTTGAAGAATACGGACTTACACAATCAGAAGGGCAGGGGGTTGGTACCCCTCACTATTCCAAAGGGAGAGATCATGTGGGTCCATCCTGACTTAATTGAAGATCAGCAATGGACAAACACCTCGTTCAAGCAGAAAAGAGGTAAGGCTAAGTCATCCAACATGATTAGCCCCTCTGTTAATGAGAATAATGACCATCTCAAACCTCTCACCGACTCAGAAGAAGAAAGGATCGTCCTAGCAGCATACCCAAAAGGTAACCCCGGTACTCGGTCGGGGAAAACTTATTTGAGGAATTATGACCAGAACGCTCAAGAAGCTGAAGAACAGCCCCAAGACGCTGGGGGTTCTGTGCCAAAGAAGCCGGTTGATAAAGGGAAGCAAAAAGAGCTCCGGTTCAACAAAAATCTTCACCAAGATTTTAGCGAAACAAATGCCCCTTACCAATTTAATGTGATGGCACAGTTGGCCAACATACCAGCGAGGATCACCCTTTACGAGCTCTTGAAGTTGTCCAAAGCCACCAGAGAAGCTCTGATTGAAGCTTTGAAGAACACGGAGAGCTTCATTACCCAAGTTACTCCAATTCCCGAAGCATCTGAAGATCAATCCTGTCTGCAGTGTTTACAAGCAGTCAGAAGCCTACCCTGCATATCATTCACTCAGGAAGATATGCAAGTGAAACATAAACATGACAGACCCCTGTATTACACAGGATATATCGGGTCATCAGAAATCAGCCGCGTTCAGGTCGACCCAGGCTCGGCACTTAGCATCATGCCATACAGAGTCATGCAAGTTTTAGGGATTCCCTTACACCGGTTGCATGCTACCCAAACCACCATCTTCGGATTCAATGCTAACAGCACTCGGCCTATGGGAAAGATCAAGCTCAGATGTCAAATCGGAGATCTCAGATCCGAAGTGGCTTGTTACATTATAGATGCGGACACATCCTATAATCTGTTATTAGGACGACCATGGATTCACGCAAATCGTGTTGTCCCATCTACATTGCATCAAGTCATGAAGTATGTCAACGATGAAGACGAAGTTCGAACCCTGATTGCGGAGAAATACCCCTTCAAGGGAGTGGAAAACTTCCACACCGATTCAGTCTTCTACTCAGAGTCACAAGAGGAAGAAGACGTCGACAGTGGTAATGAAGCAGATGTCGAACCAGACCCGGAAGGGAATTGCCCATGGGAGCTGAACTTTAATGTAATTGGTCCAGTCGAGAACAATAATAATGTACCGAGTGAGGGCGAGTGGTGCATTAATGAAGATTTTATTTTGGCGTACTTGTCGGATGAATCTTTTAAAGTTGGACAAATAGAGAACAATCATAATACAGGTACCAGCTCATGGCATACATTGCGTGCAGAAGCATGCCTCACATTGCCAATTAAGTCATCCTTCACTTCCGATGAAGAAGTAGAAGATGCACAAAAGGCTTTCTTCGAAGTCCCGTCTAAAAAGAAAGGGCAAAAGCCAATCCGTCTCAGTAAAGTTAAACCCACACCACTCCGACGAGGAAGCTCGGAAGAAGATGATGGTGTCCCTCAATTTCATTACCATGAACCCAATGCTATACATTTAATGAAAAGAATGGGATATAACTTTAATGAAAAGCAGGGCTTAAACTTCGGGAGAGGAAGGCGAACACCAATTCGGATGTCTCTCATTCCCGAAGGAAAACCTCCGGACTACTATCAAAAAACCAGAAGAGGCGTGGGCTACGTCACAACCCCGTCAGCCTCAGAAAACGAAATCAGTAACTACCTGCGTCACGACCATTCCTCTGAAACATCTTCTTGCGAATCCGACGTCAGTGTTGGGCCTTTCTTTAAAAGCCTAACTGTGAACATGGCTTCGACCAGTCATCCAGATGAAGACGCAGGGGGTGACGAAGAGTTAGTCGAATTAACCGATGATCCTTGGATCAAACGTCTTAACATCCTGTGGGATATGCGCTTCGAACAACGCGAACTACCCACTGAAGATAAAGTGATTCAGGTCAACATGGGAGATGAATCTAACCCCAAGCCTATTTTCATAGCCGAAGACTTATCATCATCCGAAAAGAAGATCTTATATCTCTCATCCGAGAAATATATAGATGTCTTTGCTTGGAATTATGAAGACATGCCTGGTCTTGACCCAAAAGTGGCCATGCATCGTCTCAACATCGATCCGGATGCCAAACCTGTTAAACAACAGCAACGTCGGTTTCGTCCAGAGATCATGGAATCAATTGAGTCAGAAGTTAAAAAGCTCATAGATTCGGGTTTCGTTAGGGAAGAGCAACACCCCGACTGGGTGGCTAACATTGTCCCAATGCCCAAGAAGAACGGTAAAGTCCGGATATGCATTGACTTCCGTGACCTTAATGCAGCTTGTCCAAAAGATGAATTCCCGCTTCCTATCACCGACGTCATGATTGATAACACCTGTGGATATGAAAGGATGTCTTTCATGGACGGGTTTTCCGGGTACAATCAGATCAAGATGCACCCAGAAGACGAAAAACATACCGCTTTTAGAACACCACTGGGGATATATTGCTATACAGTGATGCCATTCGGCCTGAAAAACGCGGGTGCAACTTATCAACATGCAATGAATGTCATCTTTCACGAGTACCTACGTAAGAAGATCGAGTGCTATGTTGATGATATAGCAGTAAAAAGCCAACACAAAGGTGATCATCTTACAGACTTGAAGACAATGTTCGATATCATACGAGCACATCAATTGAAGATGAACCCGACAAAATCATTCCTCGGGGTATCAAGTGGAAAATTCCTGGGATTTATCGTTACCTCCAAGGGAATTTCTCTCGATTCGGAAAAAGTGCGTGCTATCCAAGACATGCCACCGCCTAAGAATCTCAAAGAGCTCAGGGGTTTGCAAGGGAGATTGGCCTATATTCGTAGATTTATATCAAATCTCTCAGGACGTTGTCAACCTTTTTCCAAGCTCATGAAGAAAGGAGTATCTTTTGTCTGGGATACAGAATGTCAAAAAGCATTCGAGGAGATTAAGGAGTACCTTACTCAACCGCCAGTTCTTGTAGCCCCAAAATCAGGGAAACCATTCCTGTTATATGTGAGAGCCATGAAACATTCTCTTGGAGCTCTGTTGGCTCAGAACAATGATCAGGGTCAAGAGCAAGCCATCTATTATCTAAGCAGGACTATGATGGGAGCCGAACACCGATACAATCCAGTTGAAAAAGAATGTCTCGCCTTGGTATTCGCAGTTCAAAAGATGTGACATTACCTGGTTGGACAGACAATTCACGTCATCTCTAAGGTGAATCCGTTGAGAGTTTTGATGACGAAACCATCATCTCTAAATTGCCGGCTCGCAAAGTGGGCCATTCTCTTATCACAATATGATATGCAGTTTATGCCCCAAAAGGCAGTCAAGGGTCAAGCGTTGGCAGATTTCTTAGCTGATCACCCGGTGTCAGGAACATCTAAGTTGTATGAAGAGTTGCCTGATGAAGTCGCTGAAACTTGCGTTACTCAAGAAACCACACAGGTGTGGAAATTATTCTTTGACGGGGCATCTAGAGAAAATCCTCACGGAGCAATCACTGCAGGAGTGGGGGTCGTACTCGTTTCTCCGAACAGTCACGTAATCCCAAGGGGGTTCTCCCTAATCGAACCCTGCACCAACAATGTAGCCGAGTATAATGCTCTACTATTAGGAATGCAATTTGCCGAAGAACTTAATGTTCAGCACCTCGAAGCTTACGGTGACTCTCAGCTCATCGTTAATCAAGTCCGAGGGGAATACGAAGTGCGGCATGAGGATCTTATCCCGTATCATATCGCAGTGCTAAAGCAAGCTGAGAAGTTTAAAGGTTTCTTTATCGGATACGTTCCACGAACTCAGAATGCTTACGCAGACGCTTTAGCCTCGCTGGCAACTTCATTAGCGTTACCTCTAGGGGCTGAAACTACAATCTCGGTTACAGGACGCGAGTTATACTGCTTCAAGATTCCTATGGAGGAAAACTCCGATGAGACGATGACAGGGAAAGTCTGTACAACCTCGATGGAGTTTGAAGCTATAGATTGGCGATTCTCATATATCGACTATGCCATATACGGAATATTGCCTGATGACCCTAAGGAAGCGGCCACTATCAAACGAAAGGCCCTCCATTTCTATTATGATGCGGTTTCTCGAACCCTATATCGTAAATCACACGACGGAGTTTTGCTTCGATGTCTCTCTCGAAAGGAAGCGAAGGAGGCCCTTAAGGAAGCTCACGACGGAATGTGCGGGGCTCATCAGCCCGGAGCTAAATTAGGAGATCGTCTTCGACGAATTGGCTATTATTGGCCAAAGATGTTTTCAGACGCAGTCGACTATGCTAAACGCTGTCACGCATGCCAAATTCATGGAGATTTTATCCATCAAGCGCCAGGTAATTTACATCCTACATCTGCAACTTGGCCATTTGAGATGTGGGGCATGGATATTGTGGGACCAATTTCTCCTCCGACTTCCAAAGGACACCGGTTCATTCTGGCCGTGACCGACTATTTCTCCAAATGGGCAGAAGCAATCCCGTTGAAAGAAGTCAAGACTTCGAATGTGATCAAGTTCATTAAACATCACGTTGTCTATCGCTTTGGAGTCCCGAGACGAATAGTTCACGACAACGGAACACAATTCGTCAGCTTTGGATTTCAGAGATTCTGTGATAAATTGCGCATCCAAAGCGTCGCATCTACGGCATACTATCCGCCAGCAAATGGTCTTGCAGAAGCTTTCAACAAAACCATAGTAAAGCTTCTCAAAAAGTTTGTTTCCAAAAGCCGACGTGGACTATTTCTCCAAATGGGCAGAAGCAATCCCGTTGAAAGAAGTCAAGACTTCGAATGTGATCAAGTTCATTAAACATCATGTTGTCTATCGCTTTGGAGTCCCGAGATGAATAATTCACGACAACGGAATACAATTCGTTAGCTTTGGATTTCAGAGATTCTGTGATAAATTTCGCATCCAAAGTGTCGTATCTACGGCATACTATCCGCCATCAAATGGTCTTGCGGAAGCTTTCAACAAAACCATAGTAAAGCTTCTCAAAAAGTTTGTTTCCAAAAGCCGACGTGATTGGGACGAAAGACTTGGCGAGTGTTTGTGGGCCTACCGAACAACAGTGAGGACCTCTACCAGAGCTACGCCATTCTCCTTAGTATACGGCTGTGAAGCTGTATTACCACTTGAGATTCAGATCCCGTCTCTGAGAGTCGCGGTCACAACTGGACTGACAGACGAAGAGAAACACCAACGACGCTTGCAGGAACTCGAAGCTTTAGACGACAAGAGACTCCAAGCTCAACAACAGATTGAACTATATCAAGCTCGTATTTCCAAAGCCTACAACAAAAAGGTTAAGGAACGGATTTTCAAGAAGGGCGATCTGGTTTTGGTCAATCGACGACCCATGGTGATGACTCATAAAACTAAAGGGAAGTTTAACCCTAAATGGGAAGGGCCTTTTGTCGTTGAGACAGTCTATTCCAACGGAGCTTACCGTCTCATCAATAAGAAAGGCGACAGACTTATGATGCCAATTAATGGGAAGTTTCTTAAGAAATATTACCCGTAAGCTGCAAGTCTCTTGAGTTTAGCTGGGGGTTGCTTATCAAATGTTCGTTTGAGTAAAGAAGTTCTCCTACTTTGTATGTCGTCAAGTTAACATTACACCTCTGACGATTTAAGTTATTAAGAATCATTATAATAAAAGAATTTTCCAAAGTCTTTTAGATAGCTATCAGCATAATCCGTTTGGTGAAAAAGTCCCAATTTTGACTGCATTCAGTCCTCTTGAACACAAGTCCTATGGCTGCGTTCAAAACAAGTCTACAGCGGCGTTTCAAGTCCCACGACTGCAAGACCTGACTGCTTTCAGTCCTCTTGAACGCAAGTCCTTTGACTGCGTTCAGTCCTCTTGAACGCAAGTCCTATGGCTACGTTCAAAACAAGTCTACAACTGCGTTTCAAGTCCTACAGCTGCAGAACCTGGCACTGCGTTCGCACCAACGAACGCACAACATGATCATTTCAACTTCCAGAAGGTACTCTACAAACTAGAAGAAATCAAGTTTTTCTAAAAGACCAGACTTATGACTATAATCCAAGTCTTGAAGTCGCGGTCAAACCTGTTTGACAAAGCCAGATGTCCTCAATGGGCCTGCGTTCAAACCATTCAGACACAAGGGAATAACTTTTCAGAAGTTCTCATACAAAAAAAAAACTATATCAAACACAGAAAAATGCAAGAAAAACAGCAGCAATTCATTTCATGCAGATAATAAGTGTTTGAGGAAGTAGCATAGAGTTATTACAAAATCAAAAGTAAGAGTTGCTAGGGTTTAAAGTAAAGAGAAACTCATAAGATGAGCCCTTGTATTCGATATGGATTTTTCGTGCTTCGCCAGCACCTCTTCTCTAATTCTCTTATGAAGCTCAGCATCAGAAACTGCAGCAGCAGCAGAGGCCTCCTGTTTTAACACTTCGACAGCCTCCTTCTCAGCCTGAACTTCTGATGCGAGAGTGGCATCCTCAAGGCTGAACTCTTCCTGAGTTATCTCCCCTGCATTCAGTCTGGCCTTGGCTTGGCGACGTTGCTTCTGCAAGTTCCAGATACGAGCCTTCTTCTCTGAAATATCTAGAACTCGGACCCTATCAACAATCCCCTCTTTCAGCATAGCGTCGCCGATGGCCCATTGGATTTTAGACTCCAAGTCTGTGTGCTGCAGCTCCTCTAGATAACGAGCGGCCCCCCGAGTATCGATATATCGTCTCGTCAAAGCGCTTAGCGTAGAAGGGGTTGACTTCCGTAAGAGCTTTCAACCCTTCCACAATAGGCGCTCGAAACTCAGAGAAAGAGTCCCACCCGTGCATCACAAT
>NC_033803.1:11404868-11435749 GCF_001876935.1 Asparagus officinalis | reverse complement strand
GTCCAAAGCTCATAAGGTGTTTTAGCAACTGCTTTACTTGGCACTCTATTCAGAATGTAAGCTGCTGTCCTAAGTGCTTCTCCCCAGAGTGACTCTGGTAAAGAAGAATAAGCAATCATACTTCTTACCATATCCTTAGGAGTCCTATTTCGTCTTTCAGCTACACCATTCATGCTAGGTGAACCCGGCATGGTGTACTGTGGGACGATTCTGGTAAAGAAGAATAAGCAATCATACTTCTTACCATATCCTTAGGAGTCCTATTTCGTCTTTCAGCTACACCATTCATGCTAGGTGAACCCGGCATGGTGTACTGTGGGACGATACCGCATTCCTCTAGGTATCTAGCAAATGGTCCTGGACGTTGTTCACCTGAACCATCATATCTACCGTAGTACTCACCACCACGATCAGATCTGACGGTTTTAATTCTTCTGTTGAGTTGATTCTCAACTTCAGCTTTATAGGCTTTGAACATGTCCAGAGACTCAGATTTTTCAGGAATAAGATATAGGTGCCCATAACGTGAGTAATCGTCTATGAATGATATAAAATATTGTTAACCATTCCAGGATTCCGTAGGGAATGGCCCACAAATATCCATATGTATCAATTCTAAGACATCCGAAGATCTATTGGCACCTAATCTTTTCACTTTGGTCTGTTTTCCCTTGATACATTCAACACATACGTCGAAGCCCAAAAAATCAAGGGAATCCAAAATGCCATCAGACACAAGACGCTCAACTCTACCTTTTGAGATATGACCTAAGCGCTTATGCCATAATGTCGCCGAATTTTCCTTATTTAATTTACGCTTAGTACCACGTGATTCCACATGCAAGGATTCATTGTAAGAAGCAATTATATCAAGCAAATATAGGTTGTCATAAATACTCAAGTAACCGGTTCCCACAACATTTGAATTAAAAGATAAACTGAATTGACTGTTTCCAAATGAACAAGAATAACCTGATTTGTCCAATACAGAAACAGAAACCAAATTCCGTCTAAAAGACGGTACTACAAAAGTATCTTTTAAATCCAAATAATAACCAGTTCCTAACAACAACCTAAAGTGCCCAATTGCTTCCACATCTACCGATTGTCCGTCGCCCACAAAGATGTGTCTTTCAACATCACTTGGCTTTCGGTAGCTCAGGCAACCCTGCATAGAAACACTTATGTGAGTAGTAGCACCAGAGTCTAACCACCAAGTGTTTCTAGGTACTGAAGCTAAATTAACCTCAGAACAGACCAAAGCAAGGAACGTACCCTTATTATCACGCCAGGCGTGATATTTTGTACAGTCCTTCTTTACATGTCCAGGCTTCTTACAGAAGAAACAACCCTGATTATCCTTATGTTGTTTCTTCTCAACTGGACCCTTAGCAGCTTCCTTATCATTCTTCCTTTTCTTGCCCTTATCCTTAGAGGCATAGGCCAAATGAGCACTTTCTGTCTTATCTTGCTTCAACCTGTCTTCTTCTTGCACACAGTATGAAATGAGCTCATTTAGAGTCCATTTCTCCTTTTGACAGTTATAACTGACCTTAAATTGGTTAAACTGTGCAGGAAGAGACAACAAAACCAGATGCACTAATAACTCGTCACAAAGATCGAGTTTAAGTGCCTTAAGCTTTGAAGCAATATGAGACATTTCCATAATGTACTCCCTGATATTTCCTTTGCCCTTATACTTCATTGAAATCAAGCGAGCTAAAAGCGTGCTTGTTTCTACCTTATCGTTTTTCGCAAAACGCTTCTCAATTTCGGCAAGGAAATCTTTAGCCTTAGTAATCCCTTCGGATTCTATGCCCCTGAAGGCTTCCGGAACGCCGCGCTTAATGATCATAAGACTCATGCGATTTGAACGCTCCCACTTCTCATGCTCCTTCTTTGCATCAGGAGTGCTATCCGCATTGAGAGGTTGGGGTTGTTCAGTTCTTAATGCATAGTCAAGATCCATGCAGCCAAGAACAATTAATATGTTCTCTTTCCAAACCTTGAAGTTTGTCCCATTTAGCATGGGAATTGAGTTGATGTTAGCAGAAATTGTTGCAGCAGATGCATTAGCTGAAATAAAACAAAAATGCTCACATCAATAACCATAATCAATAAAATTCAAATAATGACAATCCCCATCCAAGATACCGGCACAACATTAATATCAAGTCTTTGGACAGTAATATTAACTTGTAAGTGATACCTTGTTGCAATGATCAAACATTGACAATAACTCATGTCAAATAATGAAACTATCTTTGGATCGATTCATTATTCACATGTAAACCTTATAATTGTCACACGCTTATCATCGCAGATGTGTATACAGTCTAAATAAATATTAACCTTCCTTTGGGCCGATTAAATATTTACACGAAAGCATACACACAAACATCTCACATTCCTCATGAACAATCTACACAAGAGAGGTTACTTTGGCAACTTCTTGTTTCAATTAATCAATTGGAGTGAGAGACAACCTTAATACCTTAGTGTCATAATATTTGAATTAAATAATTGATTAAAAACCAAATTAGATTTAAATTAAAAAGTTTTAATTTAAATCAACTGAATTTCCAAAAACTTAATTGGGGTCTCACAGCTTAATTAGGGCCCATAACTTAATTGAATAAATTAAGTATACCAAAGTGGACCCATGAAAAGCCGAGGCTTAACCATAATGAACACGAAGTTCCCTTAACTTCGAACGCGAGGTTCGACTGTATTGAGTACGAGACTCACTTAAGCACGAACGCGAGGTTCGTCTGAAAATGAACGAACGCGAGGTTCGTTTGATAAAAGAACGCGAGGTTCAACTTGGGAACGAACGCGAGGTTCGTTTAAAAAATGAACGCGAGGTTCGACTGAAGTACGAACGCGAGGTTCGTCTGAAGTACGAACGCGAGGTTCGTCTGAAGTTCGAACGCGAGGCTCGACTGAAGCACGAACGCGAGGTTCGTCTGAAGTACGAACGCGAGGTTCGTCTGAAGTACGAACGCGAGGTTCGTCTGAAGTACGAACGCGAGGTTCGTCTGAAGTACGAACGCGAGGTTCGTCTGAAGTACGAACGCGAGGTTCGTCTGAAGTACGAACGCGAGGTTCGTCTGAAGTACGAACGCGAGGTTCGTCTGAAGAACGAACGCGAGGTTCGTTAAAAAAATTGAGCTTGACGCTCACCTGAGTTGAACGCGAGGTTCACCTTAGAACGAACGCGAGGTTCGTTAAAATTGAGCTTGACGCTCACCTGAGTTGAACGCGAGGTTCACCTTAGAACGAACGCGAGGTTCGTTGAGCGCGAAGCTCGGTTAAAATTGAACGAACGCGAGGTTCGTTTGAGGTAACCACCTCCTTAATTTTCGCCATGAACCCTTAGGGTTTCAAATTGAAACCGCCGCCGACAAACCCAAAAAACCTTTGATTTTTATTTTCAAAACAGATCCAGAATTGGAAAAAATTGAAGGAAAAATCAAAGAAAAATCCAAAAAATTCCCAAAAGTTACTGTTCACCCGAAAAAAATACTTTACTGTTCATCCGAAAAAAAAATTCGTTACTGTTCATCCGAGAACATTACTGTTCATCCGAACCCAAAAATTGAATCTTTAACCAGAGATTTAAGATCAAAAACCCAATAAAACTTAAATCCCTAAGAATTAATCAAGGTGGCTCTGATACCACTTGTTAGATCTACATCATAAAACTTGAGATCTAAAACCATATAGCCATGATTAATTCAAAGAGATTAACAAAATCAAAAGAGCGGAAGCTTATACCTGAATCCATGGATGAACCTTGAGATGGGTTTTGGATCTTCTAACCTTAGGGTTTCTCTAAATCCGAATTTCTCTAGCTAGATGGGGGTGTAGAGAATTAGAGAATGTAACCCTAGGTTAGGGACCATAACCCCTTATTTATAGATGTTGTACTTTTGTAATTTAGCCCCTCAATAAATTACAATTACAACCTGGTATCTGCACATATGACCCCATGATCATTTAAATACCAAATTAACCCAACTTAATTGATCACTTTAGTGGGTTATCCTGAAAGATAGCAATACACATTGATTAATCATATGTGCCCACAAATAGATTTATTAGATTAAATCCAACAATCTCCCACTTGGGCACCATATGATTCCTTAAATTGTGTATAACCTTATGAGCTCAAAAATTGCTATCACTGAAAAGGTATTTCCGAACAATCTCGTCCATTGACTATATCAATATAGGATCAAAGCGGCCTTCGTCACATTTATCGTGACTCGACCCATCAATGGTCACATATACCAATACAATCAAACGACATAGATCAATCATGGATGTGCAGCATGAAAATTACATGCAATGTGATCAGTACATGTCTATTTTCAACTGGTCCTCCTTAGTGAGGTCAAAACCAAACATAATGTAACAGAGTGTCTTAACTGAAAACTTTATTCTGATCAGACAATACAAACAAACATAAAGCACCACAAATACAAACTCCCACTAAAACATAATATCCTCAAATAATACCACACCCATATGAGCAGTATGCTCATGAAAGACCTTAGGTGGCAATCCCTTAGTAAGAGGATCAGCTATCATGGAGTTTGTCCCAATGTGCTCTATGGATATCTGTCCACTCTGTACCCTTTCTTTCACAACCAGGAACTTAATGTCAATATGTTTTGACTTAGTTGAGCTCCTGTTGTTATTGGAATACATTACTGCAGATTTATTGTCACAATATAACCTTAGTGGTCTTTCAACATTTTCCAAAATGCGCAGTCCCGTGACAAAATTTCGCAGCCATATTCCCTGATTGGATGCCTCATAGCAAGCTACAAATTCTGCTGCCATAGTGGAGGAAGCTACTAGTGTTTGTTTGACACTTTTCCATGATATAGCTCCTCCTGCTAACATATAAATGTAGCCTGATGTAGACTTCCTGCTATCTTGGCATCCAGCAAAATCAGAGTCCGAATACCCAATGACCTCTAATTTCTCTGATTTTCTGTATGTGAGCATGTAATCTTTTGTTTTCTGAAGATACCTCATAACCCTTTTGACTGCTATCCAATGATCCATACCAGGGTTGCTTAAGTATCTGCCTAACATCCCAACAATGTACGCAATATCCGGACGCGTACATACCTGAGCATACATTAGACTTCCTACAGCCGAAGCATAAGGAATCTTCTGCATTTCCTGAATTTCAAGGTTACCTTTAGGGCACTGATTGAGACTAAACTTGTCTCCTTTAGCAACAGGGGTGTCACCTGGTCTGCAATCTTGCATGCCAAACCTTTTAAGTACCTTATCGATATAGCTCTTTTGTGATAATCCAAGAATACCCCGAGAGCGATCTCGATGTATCTGGATCCCTAATATAAAAGAGGCGTCCCCAAGATCTTTCATCTCAAAATTCTTTGATAGAAATCTCTTGGTTTCGTGCAACATGCCTATATCATTAGTGGCAAGCAAGATGTCATCCACATACAGAACCAGAAAAATATACTTACTCCCACTGAACTTGTGATATACACAGTCATCAACAATGTTCATCTCAAAACCGAACGAGATAACTATTTGTTGAAACTTATGATACCATTGACGAGGAGCTTGCTTGAGTCCATAGATGGATTTCCTTAATTTGCAAACCATATTCTTTGGGTCTCCTGACACAAAGTTTTCTGGTTGCACCATATAAATCATCTCATCAATGTCTCCATTGAGAAATGCAGTCTTAACATCCATCTGATGTAACTCAAGATCATAATGAGCAACAAGTGCCATGATTATTCTGAAAGAGTCTTTCGATGAAACCGGAGAGAAAGTCTCTGTATAATCAATGCCTTCCTTTTGAGTATAGCCTTTAGCCACAAGACGCGCCTTATACCTCTCCACATTACCGTTTGCATCCCGCTTGGTTTTAAAAATCCATTTACAACCAATTGGTTTTGCACCTTCTGGCAATGGGACAAGTTCCCAAACCTTATTGTCTTGCATAGACTTATACTCTTCATTCATGGCATCAATCCACTGTTGAGAGTTAGAACTTTTCATGGCCTGAGAGAAGTTGATTGGATCATCTTCTAACATTCCACTACTTTCCTCATGTTCTTGGAGAAATACAATATAATCATCCGGAATAGCATTTCTCCTTTCTCTCGTGGATCTCCTTAATGGCACTGGTTCTTGAGGTTGTTGAGTTTGTTCTTCTGGAACAGGGAGTTGTTCAACATTATCATCTTGAGGTTCCGGATTTACTTCT
Organism: Asparagus officinalis; assembly: GCF_001876935.1. Lineage (NCBI taxonomy): Eukaryota > Viridiplantae > Streptophyta > Magnoliopsida > Asparagales > Asparagaceae > Asparagus > Asparagus officinalis. Next base: position 11,429,487 of record NC_033803.1, on the reverse strand, counting down.
TGAGCAACAACAGGTATAGGAACCTGAATATTGTCAAAAGTAACTGTATGGATTGGATCTGAAGCCAATTCCTCCTCAAAACTAATGTCTCTAACCTTATTTCTCCCCCCAAACTCAACATCCTCAAAGAATGTTGCTGTTCCCGTCTCAAAAATATTCCTTATAGTGGGATCATAAAACTTATAGCCCCTAGAGCGATCAGGGTACCCAATAAAGTAGCTGCTAACTGTTTTGGAGTCCAATTTCTTTTCATTTGGCCTATAAGGCCTTGCCTCAGCTGGACATCCCCAAATATGTAAATGCTTTAAACTGGGCTTTCGACCAGTCCAAAGCTCATAAGGTGTTTTAGCAACTGCTTTACTTGGTACTCTATTCAGAATGTAAGCTGCTGTCTTAAGTGCTTCTCCCCAGAGTGACTCTGGTAAAGAAGAATGAGCAATCATACTTCTTACCATATCCTTAAGAGTCCTGTTTCGTCTTTCAGCTACACCATTCATGCTAGGTGAACCCGGCATAGTGTACTGTGGGACGATACCGCATTCCTCTAGGTATCTAGCAAATGGTCCTGGACGTTGTTCACCTGAACCATCATATCTACCGTAGTACTCACCACCACGATCAGATCTGACGGTTTTAATTCTTCTGTTGAGTTGATTCTCAACTTCAGCTTTATAGGCTTTGAACATGTCCAGAGACTCAGATTTTTCATGAATAAGATATAGGTGCCCATAACGTGAGTAATCGTCTATGAATGATATAAAATATTGTTGACCATTCCAGGATTCCGTAGGGAATGGCCCACAAATATCCGTATGTATCAATTCTAAGACATCCGAAGATCTGTTGGCACCTAATCTCTTCACTTTGGTCTGTTTTCCCTTGATACATTCAACACATACGTCGAAGTCCGAAAAATCAAGGGAATCCAAAATGCCATCAGACACAAGACGCTCAACTCTACCTTTTGAGATATGACCTAAGCGCTTATGCCATAATGTCGCCGAATTTTCCTTATTTAATTTACGCTTAGTACCACGTGATTCCACATGCAAGGATTCATTGTAAGAAGCAATTGTATCAAGCAAATATAGGTTGTCATAAATACTCAAGTAACCGGTTCCCACAACATTTGAATTAAAAGATAAACTGAATTGACTGTTTCCAAATGAACAAGAATAACCTGATTTGTCCAATACAGAAACAGAAACCAAATTCCGTCTAAAAGACGGTACTACAAAAGTATCTTTTAAATCCAAATAATAACCAGTTCCTAACAACAACCTAAAGTGCCCAATTGCTTCCACATCTACCGATTGTCCGTCGCCCACAAAGATGTGTCTTTCAACATCACTTGGCTTTCGGTAGCTCAGGCAACCCTGCATAGAAACACTTATGTGAGTAGTAGCACCAGAGTCTAACCACCAAGTGTTTCTAGGTACTGAAGCTAAATTAACCTCAGAACAGACCAAAGCAAGGAACGTACCCTTATTATCACGCCAGGCGTGATATTTTGTACAGTCCTTCTTTACATGTCCAGGCTTCTTACAGAAGAAACAACCCTGATTATCCTTATGTTGTTTCTTCTCAACTGGACCCTTAGCAGCTTCCTTATCATTCTTCCTTTTCTTGCCCTTATCCTTAGAGGCATAGGCCAAATGAGCACTTTCTGTCTTATCTTGCTTCAACCTGTCTTCTTCTTGCACACAGTATGAAATGAGCTCATTTAGAGTCCATTTCTCCTTTTGACAGTTATAACTGACCTTAAATTGGTTAAACTGTGCAGGAAGAGACAACAAAACCAGATGCACTAATAACTCGTCACAAAGATCGAGTTTAAGTGCCTTAAGCTTTGAAGCAATATGAGACATTTCCATAATGTACTCCCTGATATTTCCTTTGCCCTTATACTTCATTGAAATCAAGCGAGCTAAAAGCGTGCTTGTTTCTACCTTATCGTTTTTCGCAAAACGCTTCTCAATTTCGGCAAGGAAATCTTTAGCCTTAGTAATCCCTTCGGATTCTATGCCCCTGAAGGCTTCCGGAACGCCGCGCTTAATGATCATAAGACTCATGCGATTTGAACGCTCCCACTTCTCATGCTCCTTCTTTGCATCAGGAGTGCTATCCGCATTGAGAGGTTGGGGTTGTTCAGTTCTTAATGCATAGTCAAGATCCATGCAGCCAAGAACAATTAATATGTTCTCTTTCCAAACCTTGAAGTTTGTCCCATTTAGCATGGGAATTGAGTTGATGTTAGCAGAAATTGTTGCAGCAGATGCATTAGCTGAAATAAAACAAAAATGCTCACATCAATAACCATAATCAATAAAATTCAAATAATGACAATCCCCATCCAAGATACCGGCACAACATTAATATCAAGTCTTTGGACAGTAATATTAACTTGTAAGTGATACCTTGTTGCAATGATCAAACATTGACAATAACTCATGTCAAATAATGAAACTATCTTTGGATCGATTCATTATTCACATGTAAACCTTATAATTGTCACACGCTTATCATCGCAGATGTGTATACAGTCTAAATAAATATTAACCTTCCTTTGGGCCGATTAAATATTTACACGAAAGCATACACACAAACATCTCACATTCCTCATGAACAATCTACACAAGAGAGGTTACTTTGGCAACTTCTTGTTTCAATTAATCAATTGGAGTGAGAGACAACCTTAATACCTTAGTGTCATAATATTTGAATTAAATAATTGATTAAAAACCAAATTAGATTTAAATTAAAAAGTTTTAATTTAAATCAACTGAATTTCCAAAAACTTAATTGGGGTCTCACAGCTTAATTAGGGCCCATAACTTAATTGAATAAATTAAGTATACCAAAGTGGACCCATGAAAAGCCGAGGCTTAACCATAATGAACACGAAGTTCCCTTAACTTCGAACGCGAGGTTCGACTGTATTGAGTACGAGACTCACTTAAGCACGAACGCGAGGTTCGTCTGAAAATGAACGAACGCGAGGTTCGTTTGATAAAAGAACGCGAGGTTCAACTTGGGAACGAACGCGAGGTTCGTTTAAAAAATGAACGCGAGGTTCGACTGAAGTACGAACGCGAGGTTCGTCTGAAGTACGAACGCGAGGTTCGTCTGAAGTTCGAACGCGAGGCTCGACTGAAGCACGAACGCGAGGTTCGTCTGAAGTACGAACGCGAGGTTCGTCTGAAGTACGAACGCGAGGTTCGTCTGAAGTACGAACGCGAGGTTCGTCTGAAGTACGAACGCGAGGTTCGTCTGAAGTACGAACGCGAGGTTCGTCTGAAGTACGAACGCGAGGTTCGTCTGAAGTACGAACGCGAGGTTCGTCTGAAGAACGAACGCGAGGTTCGTTAAAAAAATTGAGCTTGACGCTCACCTGAGTTGAACGCGAGGTTCACCTTAGAACGAACGCGAGGTTCGTTAAAATTGAGCTTGACGCTCACCTGAGTTGAACGCGAGGTTCACCTTAGAACGAACGCGAGGTTCGTTGAGCGCGAAGCTCGGTTAAAATTGAACGAACGCGAGGTTCGTTTGAGGTAACCACCTCCTTAATTTTCGCCATGAACCCTTAGGGTTTCAAATTGAAACCGCCGCCGACAAACCCAAAAAACCTTTGATTTTTATTTTCAAAACAGATCCAGAATTGGAAAAAATTGAAGGAAAAATCAAAGAAAAATCCAAAAAATTCCCAAAAGTTACTGTTCACCCGAAAAAAATACTTTACTGTTCATCCGAAAAAAAAATTCGTTACTGTTCATCCGAGAACATTACTGTTCATCCGAACCCAAAAATTGAATCTTTAACCAGAGATTTAAGATCAAAAACCCAATAAAACTTAAATCCCTAAGAATTAATCAAGGTGGCTCTGATACCACTTGTTAGATCTACATCATAAAACTTGAGATCTAAAACCATATAGCCATGATTAATTCAAAGAGATTAACAAAATCAAAAGAGCGGAAGCTTATACCTGAATCCATGGATGAACCTTGAGATGGGTTTTGGATCTTCTAACCTTAGGGTTTCTCTAAATCCGAATTTCTCTAGCTAGATGGGGGTGTAGAGAATTAGAGAATGTAACCCTAGGTTAGGGACCATAACCCCTTATTTATAGATGTTGTACTTTTGTAATTTAGCCCCTCAATAAATTACAATTACAACCTGGTATCTGCACATATGACCCCATGATCATTTAAATACCAAATTAACCCAACTTAATTGATCACTTTAGTGGGTTATCCTGAAAGATAGCAATACACATTGATTAATCATATGTGCCCACAAATAGATTTATTAGATTAAATCCAACAATCTCCCACTTGGGCACCATATGATTCCTTAAATTGTGTATAACCTTATGAGCTCAAAAATTGCTATCACTGAAAAGGTATTTCCGAACAATCTCGTCCATTGACTATATCAATATAGGATCAAAGCGGCCTTCGTCACATTTATCGTGACTCGACCCATCAATGGTCACATATACCAATACAATCAAACGACATAGATCAATCATGGATGTGCAGCATGAAAATTACATGCAATGTGATCAGTACATGTCTATTTTCAACTGGTCCTCCTTAGTGAGGTCAAAACCAAACATAATGTAACAGAGTGTCTTAACTGAAAACTTTATTCTGATCAGACAATACAAACAAACATAAAGCACCACAAATACAAACTCCCACTAAAACATAATATCCTCAAATAATACCACACCCATATGAGCAGTATGCTCATGAAAGACCTTAGGTGGCAATCCCTTAGTAAGAGGATCAGCTATCATGGAGTTTGTCCCAATGTGCTCTATGGATATCTGTCCACTCTGTACCCTTTCTTTCACAACCAGGAACTTAATGTCAATATGTTTTGACTTAGTTGAGCTCCTGTTGTTATTGGAATACATTACTGCAGATTTATTGTCACAATATAACCTTAGTGGTCTTTCAACATTTTCCAAAATGCGCAGTCCCGTGACAAAATTTCGCAGCCATATTCCCTGATTGGATGCCTCATAGCAAGCTACAAATTCTGCTGCCATAGTGGAGGAAGCTACTAGTGTTTGTTTGACACTTTTCCATGATATAGCTCCTCCTGCTAACATATAAATGTAGCCTGATGTAGACTTCCTGCTATCTTGGCATCCAGCAAAATCAGAGTCCGAATACCCAATGACCTCTAATTTCTCTGATTTTCTGTATGTGAGCATGTAATCTTTTGTTTTCTGAAGATACCTCATAACCCTTTTGACTGCTATCCAATGATCCATACCAGGGTTGCTTAAGTATCTGCCTAACATCCCAACAATGTACGCAATATCCGGACGCGTACATACCTGAGCATACATTAGACTTCCTACAGCCGAAGCATAAGGAATCTTCTGCATTTCCTGAATTTCAAGGTTACCTTTAGGGCACTGATTGAGACTAAACTTGTCTCCTTTAGCAACAGGGGTGTCACCTGGTCTGCAATCTTGCATGCCAAACCTTTTAAGTACCTTATCGATATAGCTCTTTTGTGATAATCCAAGAATACCCCGAGAGCGATCTCGATGTATCTGGATCCCTAATATAAAAGAGGCGTCCCCAAGATCTTTCATCTCAAAATTCTTTGATAGAAATCTCTTGGTTTCGTGCAACATGCCTATATCATTAGTGGCAAGCAAGATGTCATCCACATACAGAACCAGAAAAATATACTTACTCCCACTGAACTTGTGATATACACAGTCATCAACAATGTTCATCTCAAAACCGAACGAGATAACTATTTGTTGAAACTTATGATACCATTGACGAGGAGCTTGCTTGAGTCCATAGATGGATTTCCTTAATTTGCAAACCATATTCTTTGGGTCTCCTGACACAAAGTTTTCTGGTTGCACCATATAAATCATCTCATCAATGTCTCCATTGAGAAATGCAGTCTTAACATCCATCTGATGTAACTCAAGATCATAATGAGCAACAAGTGCCATGATTATTCTGAAAGAGTCTTTCGATGAAACCGGAGAGAAAGTCTCTGTATAATCAATGCCTTCCTTTTGAGTATAGCCTTTAGCCACAAGACGCGCCTTATACCTCTCCACATTACCGTTTGCATCCCGCTTGGTTTTAAAAATCCATTTACAACCAATTGGTTTTGCACCTTCTGGCAATGGGACAAGTTCCCAAACCTTATTGTCTTGCATAGACTTATACTCTTCATTCATGGCATCAATCCACTGTTGAGAGTTAGAACTTTTCATGGCCTGAGAGAAGTTGATTGGATCATCTTCTAACATTCCACTACTTTCCTCATGTTCTTGGAGAAATACAATATAATCATCCGGAATAGCATTTCTCCTTTCTCTCGTGGATCTCCTTAATGGCACTGGTTCTTGAGGTTGTTGAGTTTGTTCTTCTGGAACAGGGAGTTGTTCAACATTATCATCTTGAGGTTCCGGATTTACTTCTTGAGCAACAACAGGTATAGGAACCTGAATATTGTCAAAAGTAACTGTATGGATTGGATCTGAAGCCAATTCCTCCTCAAAACTAATGTCTCTAACCTTATTTCTCCCCCCAAACTCAACATCCTCAAAGAATGTTGCTGTTCCCGTCTCAAAAATATTCCTTATAGTGGGATCATAAAACTTATAGCCCCTAGAGCGATCAGGGTACCCAATAAAGTAGCTGCTAACTGTTTTGGAGTCCAATTTCTTTTCATTTGGCCTATAAGGCCTTGCCTCAGCTGGACATCCCCAAATATGTAAATGCTTTAAACTGGGCTTTCGACCAGTCCAAAGCTCATAAGGTGTTTTAGCAACTGCTTTACTTGGTACTCTATTCAGAATGTAAGCTGCTGTCTTAAGTGCTTCTCCCCAGAGTGACTCTGGTAAAGAAGAATGAGCAATCATACTTCTTACCATATCCTTAAGAGTCCTGTTTCGTCTTTCAGCTACACCATTCATGCTAGGTGAACCCGGCATAGTGTACTGTGGGACGATACCGCATTCCTCTAGGTATCTAGCAAATGGTCCTGGACGTTGTTCACCTGAACCATCATATCTACCGTAGTACTCACCACCACGATCAGATCTGACGGTTTTAATTCTTCTGTTGAGTTGATTCTCAACTTCAGCTTTATAGGCTTTGAACATGTCCAGAGACTCAGATTTTTCATGAATAAGATATAGGTGCCCATAACGTGAGTAATCGTCTATGAATGATATAAAATATTGTTGACCATTCCAGGATTCCGTAGGGAATGGCCCACAAATATCCGTATGTATCAATTCTAAGACATCCGAAGATCTGTTGGCACCTAATCTCTTCACTTTGGTCTGTTTTCCCTTGATACATTCAACACATACGTCGAAGTCCGAAAAATCAAGGGAATCCAAAATGCCATCAGACACAAGACGCTCAACTCTACCTTTTGAGATATGACCTAAGCGCTTATGCCATAATGTCGCCGAATTTTCCTTATTTAATTTACGCTTAGTACCACGTGATTCCACATGCAAGGATTCATTGTAAGAAGCAATTGTATCAAGCAAATATAGGTTGTCATAAATACTCAAGTAACCGGTTCCCACAACATTTGAATTAAAAGATAAACTGAATTGACTGTTTCCAAATGAACAAGAATAACCTGATTTGTCCAATACAGAAACAGAAACCAAATTCCGTCTAAAAGACGGTACTACAAAAGTATCTTTTAAATCCAAATAATAACCAGTTCCTAACAACAACCTAAAGTGCCCAATTGCTTCCACATCTACCGATTGTCCGTCGCCCACAAAGATGTGTCTTTCAACATCACTTGGCTTTCGGTAGCTCAGGCAACCCTGCATAGAAACACTTATGTGAGTAGTAGCACCAGAGTCTAACCACCAAGTGTTTCTAGGTACTGAAGCTAAATTAACCTCAGAACAGACCAAAGCAAGGAACGTACCCTTATTATCACGCCAGGCGTGATATTTTGTACAGTCCTTCTTTACATGTCCAGGCTTCTTACAGAAGAAACAACCCTGATTATCCTTATGTTGTTTCTTCTCAACTGGACCCTTAGCAGCTTCCTTATCATTCTTCCTTTTCTTGCCCTTATCCTTAGAGGCATAGGCCAAATGAGCACTTTCTGTCTTATCTTGCTTCAACCTGTCTTCTTCTTGCACACAGTATGAAATGAGCTCATTTAGAGTCCATTTCTCCTTTTGACAGTTATAACTGACCTTAAATTGGTTAAACTGTGCAGGAAGAGACAACAAAACCAGATGCACTAATAACTCGTCACAAAGATCGAGTTTAAGTGCCTTAAGCTTTGAAGCAATATGAGACATTTCCATAATGTACTCCCTGATATTTCCTTTGCCCTTATACTTCATTGAAATCAAGCGAGCTAAAAGCGTGCTTGTTTCTACCTTATCGTTTTTCGCAAAACGCTTCTCAATTTCGGCAAGGAAATCTTTAGCCTTAGTAATCCCTTCGGATTCTATGCCCCTGAAGGCTTCCGGAACGCCGCGCTTAATGATCATAAGACTCATGCGATTTGAACGCTCCCACTTCTCATGCTCCTTCTTTGCATCAGGAGTGCTATCCGCATTGAGAGGTTGGGGTTGTTCAGTTCTTAATGCATAGTCAAGATCCATGCAGCCAAGAACAATTAATATGTTCTCTTTCCAAACCTTGAAGTTTGTCCCATTTAGCATGGGAATTGAGTTGATGTTAGCAGAAATTGTTGCAGCAGATGCATTAGCTGAAATAAAACAAAAATGCTCACATCAATAACCATAATCAATAAAATTCAAATAATGACAATCCCCATCCAAGATACCGGCACAACATTAATATCAAGTCTTTGGACAGTAATATTAACTTGTAAGTGATACCTTGTTGCAATGATCAAACATTGACAATAACTCATGTCAAATAATGAAACTATCTTTGGATCGATTCATTATTCACATGTAAACCTTATAATTGTCACACGCTTATCATCGCAGATGTGTATACAGTCTAAATAAATATTAACCTTCCTTTGGGCCGATTAAATATTTACACGAAAGCATACACACAAACATCTCACATTCCTCATGAACAATCTACACAAGAGAGGTTACTTTGGCAACTTCTTGTTTCGAGATTAAATTGAATAAACAAAGTATTGCAACTTAATTTGCTAACCTTTCTAATTGTATCAACACTTTTAGGAGAGTTTCCAGTAGCACTCTGCATTCGAGATGAATCTGGAAGTTCAACCCTCTCTGTAAATGCACCTTTGCCAAATGAATTTGTTCTTATTTCCTCTGACTGCCTTTCCTTCAAGGCGAAGTCAGTCCATCCTAAAAATGTAGGGGTTGTTCTCTCAACCAACCTCCTACCTTTGAACAGAACCCGATCGGCATAGAAAACCTAGAAAGACGGAGATAAGAAATAAAGATGGAGATAAGAAATAAAGCACATCAATTAGTAATCATCAAGTAAAACTACTTTAACTATAGTAATGTAAAAATAAATCAATAGTATACAAGTGGCTTACAATCAAGAATGCAAGAGGACCCGTGTAGAATTGTTTTGTCGGGTCAACCTTCCACTTTTTTTGGCTATCTATCATTGAGTCAAGTAATAAAGAACACCAATTGTATTGAGAGCACTGATCAACATTATCACCAAGTACTAGAATCCGTTGGTTGACATACGGATTGCTAAGCGATTGGATAATGCTGTTGTGCAAGAGAACTAAGAAATTCAGTTTAAAAAACAGGTTAACATCAGAACTGTGCTTTAGTTTGTCAGACACAGCCCCTGGAGTAATTTTCCAACCAAATCTGTCTGTGAATTGACCCCTCCATTCATCCACCAATGCTGACTTGCCAGTACTGGAAGCTGGTATACGCTTCCTGCCTAGAGGTAGTCCCATCACTTGATGTACATCTTCCTCTGTGATACTGATTGATCCTTTGGGAAGATTAAGCGCAACGGATTCACTGTCAAAGGACTGCAGAATCTGGTACCCCAACATATGTGGCAGTTCCTTTAATCCAAATTGTAAAAGACCTCCAAGTCCAGCTAGTCTCACCCATTCTTTTTGGGAGTCAGAGAGTGACAAAACCATATCAGAGAATATCTTTGGAGAGACCCGTATCCTAGTCAACTCCTTAGGTTCAGAACTCTCATTTTTTTTTCAAAAACTTCTGCAGTGACAAAAAAAAGAAAATTAGTACAAATTATCCATCAGTTAATAACAAAAAATGGTCTTGTGAATATCAGGATTCACATTAGTGAATCGAGATTCTCTATGTTTAAGTGAATACAAATTGACTCCACTAAGTAGCTATTCACTTGAGTGAATAGAGATACATCCAATGAATCTCGATTCACTGTAGTGAATCTCGATTCACTGCAGTTAATCTCGATTCACTGCAGTGAATCTCGATTCACTGCAGTTAATCTCGATTCACTGCATTGAATCTCGTTTCAATCAAGTGAATCGAGGAGTTTAAAGTAGAGTGCATATTGCAGAATCCAGACAACCAGAGTTAATCGTTCACAAATGTAAAAAGATGTTTAGTACATTAACCTTTTTCATCTTTTTCCTTCCTTTTGTCATCTGTTCATTGTCTTCATCCCTACTACGCTTTGATGTTTCGTCAGCTGCAGGATTATTTGGGGGGTTCACGAGGTCATCGTCAGTGTTGGACAGCTCACATATTTTTTTCACAAGCTTCTCCAGTGAGGAAAATAATATAATTAGATCAAATTATCCATCATTGAATACACAAAAAAAATTATAATTTTTTAGTACACCAACCTTTTTCTTCTTCATTCTTCTTGGGGTCTGTTCATTCTCTTCATCCCTTGTACGTTTTAATGTTTCCTCACTGTCAGGATTATTTGGGGGGTTGATGAAGTCATCGTCACTGCTTTGCATGGTCACAACCCGTGTTGTCTTCTGTTGAGGTATAGGTGTTACCTCAACCATCTCAACACATGCTTTTTTTTTATTCTTGAACTAGATCGTAGACCTGCTAAACCGATGACATTTCATTTTTTAATGATAACAGACTTTGTATAATGCATGGCAAGCATGAAGGTTTAATCACATTATTGAATATAGATATTATAATCCATATCGCAATTCATTTCAGTGAATAGCGATTCGCTGAAATGAATATCGTTTAACTGCACTAAATCGCGATTCACGTGAGTGAATATCAATTCACTCCATTGAATCGTTGCAGTCAATAGTGTTTCACTGTAGTGAATCGAGATACACTTTAAGTGAATCTAGATTCACTTAAGTGAATCTACATTAACTACAGTGAATCAAGATTCAACCAAATGTATTGAGATTTATCAAAGTGAATCCAAATTCAACAAATTGTATCGAGCTTCAGCAAATTGAATCCAGATTCTATGATATGAAACCAACTCCATGACATACCATACATTCTTTCAGTGTCTCGTCACTCAACACAACAAGGAAAAACTGATCATCGTTACAGTTTAATTTCACTGTTAGTATACATAAACCATATAATTAGTGAATCGAGATTCTCTATGTTTGAGTGAATACAAATTGACTCCACTAAGTAGCTATTCACTTGAGTGAATAGAGATACATCCAATGAATCGCGATTCACTCTAGTGAATCTCGATTCATTGCAGTGAATCTCGATTTCACTACAGTGAATCTCGATTCACTGCAGTGAATCTCGATTCACTTAAGTGAATCGAGATTCACTGCATTGAATCGAGATTCACTAGAGTGAATCGCGATTCATTGGATGTATCTCTATTCACTAAAGTGAATAGCTACTTAGTGGAGTCAATTTGTATTCACTCAAACATAGAGAATCTCGATTCACTAATGTGAATCCTGATATTCACAAGAACATTTTTTGTTATTAACTGATGGATAATTTGTACTAATTTTCTTTTTTTGTCACTGCAGAAGTTTTTGAAAAAAAAATGTGAGTTCTGAACCTAAGGAGTTGACTAGGATACGGGTCTCTCCAAAGATATTCTCTGATATGGTTTTGTCACTCTCTGACTCCCAAAAAGAATGGGTGAGACTAGCTGGACTTGGAGGTCTTTTACAATTTGGATTAAAGGAACTGCCACATATGTTGGGGTACCAGATTCTGCAGTCCTTTGACAGTGAATCCGTTGCGCTTAATCTTCCCAGAGGATCAATCAGTATCACAGAGGAAGATGTACATCAAGTGATGGGATTACCTCTAGGCAGGAAGCGTATACCAGCTTCCAGTACTGGCAAGTCAGCATTGGTGGATGAATGGAGGGGTCAATTCACAGACAGATTTGGTTGGAAAATTACTCCAGGGGCTGTGTCTGAGAAACTGAAGCACAGTTCTGATGTTAACCTGTTTTTTAAACTGAATTTCTTGGTTCTCTTGCACAACAGCATTATCCAATCGCTTAGCAATCCGTATGTCAACCAACGGATTCTAGTACTTGGTGATAATGTTGATCAGTGCTCTCAATACAATTGGTGTTCTTTATTACTTGACTCAATGATAGATAGCCAACACAAGTGGAAGGTTGACCCGACAAAACAATTCTACACGGGTCCTCTTGCATTCTTGATTGTAAGCCACTTGTATAATATTGATTTATTTTTACATTACTGTAGTTAAAGTAGTTTTACTTGATGATTACTAATTGATGTGCTTTATTTCTTATCTCCGTCTTTCTAGCTGTTCTATGCCGATCGGGTTCTGTTCAAAGGTAGGAGGTTGGTTGAGAGAACAACCCCTACATTTTTAGGATGGACTGACTTCGCCTTGAAGGAAAGACAGTCAGAGGAAATAAGAACAAATTCATTTGGCAAAGGTGCATTTACAGAGAGTTCTTCTTATGATGCTTGTGAAGCTCCAAAGTAATCTGAATTCCCCCGTTTTCAAGAGATGACGCAGGCTTTCTTCTTATGATGCTTGTGAAGCTCCAAAGTAATCTGAATTCCCCCGTTTTCAAGAGATGACGCAGGCTACAAAAGTACCTAGGAGAAAGTATCCTGCAGATATAAAAAGTTTTTCTCACGAGTTTGAATACCAAAGGGGTATGCCTATTTCCATTCTGGAAGCCTCTGAGTTTATGTAAGTCCAAGGTGACAGCATGTTACTTTTTTTTGGTCAATGAAAAAATTATATTTATTACCAAGTATAGAAATATTGAGTACATCAAGAGATTGTTCACTCAAGACTGGTTATAGAACCGTCTTCGAACTTTACAATTTTTCTACATTTGTTTTTAGATGATGACACTGATGATAATAGTGTTTTTTGGTAAATGAATGAAAATCTTATTCATCACCAAGTATGAGAAGTTTTGTACATATAAAAGATACAAATCAAAAGACTGATTTTAAAAAAATCCAGTCTTCACTATGACAGGTTTTCTATGAACCGTGTCATAAACTGTGGAATTCTATCATTCAAAACTTTTGTATACACACTGATTTTAATTGCACGGAAGAGGATGTCAGGGCTTCTTGGTGCTCTTTGCTGCTGAAAAATCCTAAATTCCTCTCTTGCCATAACATGTACACTGATACAGACAGTCCAATTCTCTTCAATTTCTTTTTATAGCTTCTTCCTCTCAGGTTCCTGTTGAACCAGTTCATAATCAGGACCCATGAGCATGATCTCCAATTGAATTTCATCCATTCCATCACTCTATTCCAGACATTAGCAGAATATTGACACTCAAAAAAGATGTGCTGGCATGTCTCTGCTTGAATTGAACATAAAACACATTGGTTAGAACTTAGCATCCTCATATTGCATAACCTGTCTTGTGTGAGTAATCTAGAGAGGGACGCAAGCCACAATATGAAAGAATGCTTGGGATAATGCCATCCCCCCAAATAGTTTCTGATCCTTCGAACAAACCTTGCTGCTGGAAGATAGTTCTGTAAACGGAGGAGATACTGACTTTGCTATTAATACAGCAGCTATTAATAGCATTCATCAAATTAGCCACACTTCCAGTTTTATTCTTCAATATATCTCTTTCTTTTAGAAGTTGTCTTCATATCCAAGAATCATTTGCTCTTGCCTGAACCTGCCATATATCAATTTGTCTCAAGTAATGACCATGAATCCATCTGATCCAAAGGATGTCTTTTTTGAGGTGTATCATCCAAAGCATTTTTGCAACTGTTGAATAATTCCAGTGTTTAGCAGAAAACAAACCCAGACCACCTTGTTTGAAGTCTTGACAAACTGAATTCCAAGAGACCAAATGAATTTTATGTCCCCATAAAAAATCAGAGCACATGATAATAGTGTTAGTAGTGAGTTTTTAGTCCCACATTGGTTGTGAGAACGTACCTCACATTCCTCTACTTGTATAAATATATGTGCACATTCAATATTCAACTTAAGGAAAATTTACCCAAGACTCTCTTTCTCTTACTTTAACATGGTATCAGAGCTAGGATTATTATTTCCCTTCCAATAAAAAACTATTTTAACGCTTCTGCATTCTTTTGCCAAATCTTGGTCTTGCTGCTTTGCAGCCATTTAAACGCCTTTTTTTTTGCGTTCCTTTGCTGGATTTTTGGCATTGCCGCTTTGCGGCCTCTTAACGCGTTTCGCGTTCTCGTATTCACGATCGTTTATCGATCTCAAATTTACGGCATCACCGTTTCAAAACCATCTCTTGGTCTCAAATTTATGACATCTCCGTTTGAAGACCGTCTCTCGGTCTCAAATTAACGGCATCGCCATCTCTCAGCCTCAAACAAACGGCATTGTCGTTTCATAGTCAGTTACGACATCACTGTTTCAATCCATCTTGACGTCTCAACGTCTTAATATCCGCATTAATCCGTTGTAGCTCTCCGACGTGAGTATCAGATCCGGCCGATCTTCGGGACACCTTGCTCGCCGGTTGTTTCTTTTTTTCTCAGATTTGACAGTCATTTTAACCTTCGGGTTTCTACATTAACCTTCGAGATCTCCTTTAAACATTCAGGTTTCGTTTAAGGATTATTATCTTAAACTTTGAATTGCTGCTATTATGGCCTCTTCATTGGCACCTGCTTCTCAGGCTTGGTCTAAGCTCTTTTGCACCTATTGCAAGAAGGAGGGACACCACTTTGAGACATGTTTCCAGCTTCATCCTGAGTTACATTCCTCAGAAACTAGCCGTAGTCAGCGATCCCCTTAATCCAGATCCTCTAGTGCACCAGGATTACCGATCAATATTATGTCATCTACCACTTCAGACCCTACCATTCAAGCTATTGCAGATATTAGCCGTCAAATTGTGGCTCTTCAGCATACCACCTCTCCATCTGCCGCAAAGCTCTCTGATATTCGCCGTCAAATTGAGGCTCTTTAAGCTATTGCAATTATTAGCCATCAAATTGCGGCTCTTCAGCATACCACCTCTCCATCTACTATACAATTCGCTGATATTCGCCATCAAATTGATGCTCTTCAGCATAGAGCCTCTACATCTACTGTACAACTCTCTGTGCCAAAGAGTACCTATTCTCTACTATGCGCTCTATCATGTCCTCTCATAGGATTATCTTTCAACAGTCATGTCCCTACACTCATGAGCAAAATGGTATTGCTGAATGCAAACATCATCATATTCTCGATACCTCTCAATTCATGCTCATTTCTTACTCTGTTCCTCATCGTTTCTGGGCTGAGGCCATTCTCACTGCTACTTATACCATTAATATCACTCCACTAGATCACTTTCCGGTGCTACTCCTCATAGTCAGTTTATACTCATCCTCCCCGTTATGATCTGGCCCGCGTTTTTGGTTGTCGTTGTTTCGTTCTTTTGCCATCTCACGAGCGTGATAAATTATCTCCTAGAGCTGTTCTATGTGTCTATTTAGGAATTAGTTCGGAACATCGAGGTTATCGTTGTTATGATCACGCATCTCGTCGAGTTCATATATCTCTACACGTTCAGTTCGAAGAGGATTCTCCATTTCATTCTGCTTCCGATGATTTTAATTTCCTCCACACTACTGATCGTGCTTCTCCTCCAGCTGCATCATCCACTTCCTTACCTCACTTCTCCTTTCGAGATCTCCATGAAATCTCTTCATCTCCTTCTGTTGACTCTCACTCACCCAAGCCTTCTCTTCCACCATATGATCTCTATCCCGTAGACATGACACCCACTCTAGAAAATACTGTTGACCTCCATGTATCTGTGCCAGCATCTGCCCCGCCTGAGGTTCCTCTTGCTCTTCATCGAGACAAACACCCACATGTCATACCTGCATGGTATGCTTCAATTACTTCTTATTCATCTATCTTTCATAATTTTCTTGCTGTACGGTTGAGCAAAAGTCTTTTCAAGAGGCCGTTCAATTTTCAGAGTGGCGACAGGCTATGGCTGAGGAATTTTAGGCCTTTCAGCAAACACATACATGTGATGTTTTTTCATGTCACCCTGGCATCTCTTTAGTTGGTAGTAAATAGGTTTATAAGATCAAGTATCATCCTGATGGCACCATTGAACGTCGGAAAGCTCGTTTAGTGGCTCGAGGTTTTACTCAGTAACAGTGTATTGATTATGAGGAGATATTTGCTCATGTTGCTCAAATGCCCATCGTTCGTACTCTTCTTGTGGTCGCTGCTGTTCATCGTTGGCCCTTATACCAGATGGATGTCAAAAATACTTTTCTCCATGTCTCTTTATTTGAGACAGTATATACGCAACCGCCTCCAGGGTCCAATATTCCTCCAGGACATGTATGTCTCCTTCGCCGTGCTGTTTATAGTCTCAAGCAGGCACCCTACGCTTGGTTTGAGTGTTTTGGCGATGTCATTCTCAAGACGGGTTTTATGCAAAATCATCAGGATGCTTCTCTATTTGTTCGCACTACATTGTGTGGCAGAGTTACCATCTCACCTATGAACACTCCAAAAAAATGGCCTGAGCTACCATCTGTAATACTCGACAATCCTCCATCGCCCATCCCGAATGACTCTGAGAATGATCCACTATGGTGATTTTTTGTACGGCCTGCACATTAATCAAAATTGACAAAATATTTTAGAACACACAAATTAAAACTATCACAAAAATTGGAAATATATACATAATTATTTTACCTAACCTAAGCCAATAATGTTGGAATGATGATCTGTCTGAAAGTGTAATACACCGGGTTGGATTGGTCCAGGATCCATAGTGTATCTCTCTACAATTAAAATACAATACATTAGATTTTCAATTGAATGGCTTAATCATATGTGTTGGCCTTCTTGTTTTGATGATGATTTACAAACAATTTACATCTAATGTTGTTTGTCTAGTGTTTGTATTTTCGTATTTATTCTAGGCAAACAATATGTTGGAGGATGGATGGAATAGAGCTTCAACGATCATATCCAATGGAGGTTGGTGATAATCACATTTTATTATAGTTTTATACCCTCATTATCTATTTTTTATGAATAAATATACTACTAATAATTGCTTTTATCTTTAATTGCAGGTTAATGAAGAATAAATCTCAAACGAATAAATATACTACTAATAATTGCTTTTATCTTTAATTGCAGGTTAATGAAGAATAAATCTCAAACTCCAATCTCTCAACAAAAAGCCCTTGAGTTAATGAAGAATAAATCTCAAACTCCAATCTCTCAACAAAAAGCCCTTGATTTAATGAAGAAATGAAGTCCATGAAGCCAAAGGAATTCTTTCAAATATTTAATGAAGAAATAAATCAAAGCCCAATGAAAAATCAAGAGAAAATGCCAAAGTCCAAATGTTGAAGCCCAAAAGTACAAGCAAAGCCCAATGTCCAAGCCCAAAATCCAATGGAAGAAAGAATATGCGGGCTAAAAAAGTAGAGGGCTCAACATCGATAGTGGCATCGATGGCGGCATCGATGCCCGTAATACCGCTATTGATGCTGGTATCGATACTGACAGCATTCTGTTACAGATCTAAGGCTGAAAATTATTGGTTTTGGATAAGATTTGAATCCAGGGGCTCTCATTCACTGATGTTTACTATAAATAGGGATAGAGAGTGAGGGGTTAGAGGTGTGAAAAATTTTGTAACTCTATTTAGAGAGGATGGCTACTCTTAATTGAGAAGGCCTGCCAAAAATTGTAACTTTAGTTACAATTAATAATAATAATTTTTCTCCTCTTTAAATTTTCTTTTCTCCTCTTTGTTGAATGATGATGATGGAGATGAAGAGCAATTTGAAGGTTTGCATTTTTTTTATTTTCCTGTTTTATTTCTTTTTTGTAATTTCTGTATTATTGTTTATTAGTTAGATTTACATTCATGCTTGTAGTGTAGATTTATTTTCTTATCTTTTTTATTTCTTTTTGCACTTTAATTTGTAGAGTAGATTTATTTTCTTACATTTAATTTCTGTAATTTATTTTGTAGTTTAGATTTTTATTCTTTGTAGTTAGATTTATTTCTTGTTCATAGTTTAGATTTTTCTTTTCTTTTTATTTTTGTAATTAGTTTTTTTATTCTTACTTTTATTTCTTAAGATGTGAAATTAATTCTTGTAGGAATATTAGAATTATATGAAACTAGTCTAATTTCCTTTATATTGTATGAATTATTCTCTTTTACTTAAAATGTTCATGTTTAGGATAATCAACTAGAGAACTAATCGGTAGAAGAAGAATTTGATAATCTATACTTATCTTAAATGGTTTGATAGGTTATGCTTATGAATTCTAGGATTATTATCTTCTTGTTATTCTTATCATGAATAGTAATCTTAACTTAGATGATAATTTGATAGGTTATACTTTCCTTAAATGGTTTTTATAGTCTATGCTTAATAAATCTAAGTTGAATTATGATAAAAAGAGAATAGTTGTATTTTGTAATTAAAATTAGCTAGTGGATTATATTCTAAATTTCTTACCTCTTTTGAATCCTCCATCAAAATTAGCTAGTGGATTATATTCTAAATTTCTTACCTCTTTTGAATCCTCCATCTTGACTTTCTTAAATTTTCTTTTCATTCTTGGTTTTATTTCTTGATTTTATTCATTCTTCTTTCTTGCCTTATGATTTCATTTATTCTTTGATTCTTCCTTCTCTCCTCTAAAATTCAATTTATTATCTCTTGTATAAATCAAAACAACCACTCATCATGTCTCTCTCCACAATCACACTTATTCTTTAATCCTATTTTTGTCATGCACACAATATAAGAACCTATTCTAATAATCTCTTAAAATCACCTTCCTCGTAGAATCGATAACTTTTTATACTATAACTTGATCAATTGTGCACTTGTAATTTTGGTACATAATTATGCCGCATCAGTTGGTGGAATAGTGGAGTGAAGCCTCGTAATTCAAAGTTAAAGATCAAGTTCAAGCTTCATCCGCAAGTGTACCAAGTCGAGCTATTGAAGATCAAGATCTAGCTTGGGTAACCTAGTTTAGGTTTTATATTATGTGTGTTAAGTACCTTAAGCTCAATATCATATACACACACGTATTTGGTTTCTATTTATATATATAGTTATATATATACATTCATGGTTTTGGGTTTTCATGTTTACAAATATGAAATTACATATTTCATATTTATTATTGTGATTTGGTTTAACTACTTAGATATGAAACAAATATATTTTCATATACATACTCATATGTTTCATTTTCTACTGTATTTGTAAAAATATTGTATTCTTAGTTTTTGGACTTAACAATAATCATATACATATTTTTTAAGTCTACATAATCATTGTGCAAAGTTTCAAAACATGGTTTAGCCAAAATATCAAAATTCACATGTTTATATTTTCATGTTTTGGCCTATTTTGTAAAATGATGATATTTTTCATTTGGGAAGTCCTTTTTGGAAACCAGTTATTGTAGCATGTTAATTATCATGTCTACAATCATTCCCCAAAGTTTTATATTTTTAGAATTTATTTGATATTTTTAAACAGTATTTTAAAAGCAGCAAACAGTTTTTCAAAACCTGTATTTCATGTATCAGTTCACGGTCGACCGCCACGGTCGACCGCGCCTCACTTGTCAGTGGGCAGCAAAAACTTTCACGGTCGACCGTCACGGTCGACCATCAGCTGAGAATTTCTCGCGGTCGACCGTAGAACTCTCTGGAGTTTTCTGTTGATTTTTTATTGCTCGCGGTCGACCGCCGCTCTGTCAGATCAGTTCCAACGGATAGTTTCCAGAGCCGTTGCAGTGTGATTTTTTGGTCTTTTTCTTGGCTTTCTCTTGGCTTTGGGGTTTGTATAAATACCCCCTTTTACCTTCAGCTCTATATACAACAAGAGAATGTTTTAAAGAGTTTTAAAAAGAGTTTAAGCTTGTTTTAAGCTTGTTTAAGGGTTTGGTTTATGAAGAAAGTTTTACAAGAGCTTGAGGAGATTATCAATTGTATTTTGGGCATTCAATCCATCTCTCTCTCTCTCTCTTGTCATCTAGAGAAGTTTTCCTAAACTCAACTCTAGTTTTTATTTATAATTATTTGTTGATTATCATTTCTGTTAAAGCTAGTTTTGCTATTTGAGTTAGATTTGATTTCACTCATTGTTTACACACACCCACATTGAGCTTATTGTATTTTAATACATAGTATATTTGGGTTGGTGAGAGTTGTAATAATTGAGTGTGAGCTTTCATTGTGTTCTCATCCATATTAGAGAACGATCATTTGTTATATTGTACTTATTGTGAGGATCACTTGTAATACACTTGTACACCGAGAGAAGTGTGTGGTGAGAGTCGGGGATCATCCCAAGAGGAGTGGCGTCGGTTGACCAACCTAGGGAGAGGTGGTATCCGAGCACTTGAGGGAGACACGTCTAGGTCCAACACTTGTGAGGGGGTAGAGTGGGTTTGCAAGAGTGTGAGTTGTAGAGTTTTCGGTTAGCTAGAAAACCGAGTGTGTAGAAGTTCCGGCTTGAGATAGGGTTAGGAGTTCGTTATCCTTGACGCGCGATGTGTTAACGAGGTTCGGCCCTCTGGCCTACGTCCCCGCTCCCCACTCTCGAGGAGAAATCCACTACACACCTGGTTTGGAAGCCGGAACTTCGTCTACACAGCGATCTCCACAGATCTCTCTCACTACACAGTTTGATCTCAACAGATCACACTCCCTCACAGTAGATATTCACAGATCTCACTAATCACAGCAGAAGAAAAGATGCAAAAACCTCTCTTTACACAGCCCCTATAGCAAAGAGAAGGTTTACTGAAGCTGGGAAGTGAAACACACTTAAAAACAGAGAGAAAACAGACTTTGAAAATTTTACTCAGGAAAAAGAAAAGGCTCTCTGGTTTTGCAAACGTTAGGGCTACTGAAGAAGAAGAAGACTGGGGGTTTTATAGAAAAGATAAAATCATTTGAAAACAAAACTCAATCTTCTCATTTAGGAAGATAATCTCCTTTTCAGGTTGTTAGCTCAGACTGTGCCAAACACTATTAAGTGAAAGCACAACAATCGAGGCAAACGACCGTTTTAAAAAGTCGCGGTTGACTGAAAGAAAATTTTGATCGTCCGAAATAAACCTTCGGTCGACCGAAAAATCACGTCGGTCGACCGAAAAATCACGTCGGTCGACCGAACGAAAAATTCGGTTGACCTTGAGCTGCTTCGAAAACTTGGAAAACAAACAGAACCACCGTCGGTCGACCGGCACGGTCGACCGATTAGAAAATCGAGATTTCGGTCGACCGTACCGGTCGACCGACGACCTCTCTAGAAAATCTCATACTTGTGAAAAATAGTATTTTGTGAAAAACGCTTAAAAACACAAGTATGAAAACGTGTGTGTGATTCCCAATAGCTTCAAGTAAACTCAGTAACTCTTTGCCTACATTCTAGTACTAGAGAGGGAAACAAAAGAAAGCTAATATCCTCATATAGAGAGAAATACTTGAGCTTTGATATAGCTTGAATCGGATGAAGCTTTTAGTCGAATTTGTCGTTCTTGAAATAACGTTGCTTCATCTCTTGGCCTCCTCCTCCTTTGGATATCTTCGTTGTAGCGTATATTCCATCCATCCTCCGTTAATGGCACTAACGAGCTTGATAAATGAATTTACTACATTTTCACTCAATAAGCTATTAGTACCGATAATGGTGGTTGTAAAATATCATCAAAACATAAGGGCTAACAATTATTTGTGGGAGTTTTCGGTGAACTTGTAAACCGAGTGTGTAGAAGTTCCGGCTTCCAAACCGGATTGTGATAGTGGATTTCTCCCCGGGAGTGGGGAGCGGAGACGTAGGACGGAAGGTTCGAACTCCGTGATCATTTGAGTGTGTTTGAGTTTGTCATTGGCGCATTTGCTTATGCATTTATCTTATATCGCCATTGCCTATTACTCTTGTATATTTTGCCCTATCACTTTTATAGTTTGATTATATCACCCTTGTGTTAGTTTATATATCCTTGCATATATTTTTATCATATAGGATATATCTCATTGTTCATATTACTTGTCCTAGCTCACATATCATGTTGTATTTCATACTTGCTATGATAACTTGTTAATTAGTTTTAATTAGCATAAAATCGGATTAGATTAGCATAAGACCCTAATCACCCCCCCTCCCCCCCTCTAGGGTCTAACAATATGTACTCAATCAGAAGTAACTAATACAGAGCAACAAAAGAAAAATAAAAATAAAACATGCACAAGGAGTAGCGTATATCAACATATAAAGAGCACACTACATAGATATCACATTCAAGATTAAAAATAAAATGCTATACATTACAAAAACCATAGTCTCATATTCCATACAACCAAGCCCTAAATAATCAACTCTTAAGCCTAGTCAGACAACTGCTTTTAATGCGGCCAGGTTGATCGCACCTATCACACTTATTTTTCCTCCTAACTCCTTCCCATCCTTCACCTATAGTATTTCTAATTCGTATGGAAGGAGTTCACCTAGCTGATCTCTTATACACAGGAGGTAATGTTCATGGCCCACCCTGTGTCCAATATCGACTATCGTACGGTGGACGAAAACACTCCATGTATATTTGTTAGTAGTTATTAGTTGAATATCATTGTAGCGTGTTATTTTAAATTGCCCGCCTACTCTTACCCCCCAAATGTGAATTACACTTCCAAGAACACTTTGTATTTCTAACGTGATGACCATCGACATCTTCTTGCTCACCATCTCTATTGTAAAAACAAACTACATTATAGCTTGCTTTGCTTTCCGTCTGCCTAAACTCGACATTTTTTTATGGACTATAGACAAAGCACATAAATTAATTTCTTCGTGCTTTCAAATAGATCATCCTTTCTAAATGAGAAGTCGTCGCCTTGTGTATCGTCATTTAAAAATGGACCAATAGGAATATTTTCCATTGTCGAGTCATCAATCCGTCCATCTCCATGGAGTTCATCGGGAGGTGGATCCCCTAATATGACATACATTGTTAGAATAACATCAGTCAATTAATTTATTGTCCCCTACATTACGATCTATCAAACACATCATGCTATTAATTTATAAGCCGTCCTCCTCGTCATCATCGTTGAATTCAACACTTGCATTCTCCTCTTCTATCGACACTCCTGCGGAAGGCCTTATATTTTGATGGGGAGCATTATCATCGAAGGCACTTGAAGTCCCCACAAGCGAAGGACTGCTCAAGTATTGTGACTGTGTTCATACCATATCCCGTTACGGAGATAAAAAACCGGTCGAGTCAACGTCAAGGTCCTCCAACATGTGAGAGTACACTCTATCGTGATTCACCGCTTTGCCTAAATTTTATGTTGTTTGTCAATAAATAATTCCACCAAATGCTTCTCGTCATTCAATATTCCGATGAGACCTATATTGTAGTCACTTATGATTTGAATGTCGCTTGTTCTGTTTCCCGTAAGTGGATAATTGCAAATCAAGTTAATGTGATACTCACATGGATTGGTTAATGTAAGTTTATGTAAGTCATTAACAAATCCATCGAAAGTACATGATTTAGATATAAATAATAGTTTCGTCCTACCACCTTCATATGTCGATCTATTATTCTCGAGGTAGTTAATTTTTCTATCATACGAACAAGAGATTAAGATTCGATTGTTCATCATTACCTCTGAGAAGTAAATTTTTTTAATATCAGCTAGTATCACTAAAAATATAATATTTATAATTAAATTCCCTAATTTAAAAATTTATACTCAATTTTTACAATTCCATAATTTCTATCATAGGTCAAACCCTAATATTTTCATTTCCCTGATTTTTACAAATCCCTAATTTAAATAATTTAAACAATATTCACTTTTAAAAATTCAAAAATAATTCACTAATTTTTAGAATTTTTCCTAATTTCCCATCCAACTTCATATACAAATTTTCCTATTTTTTTTCTTCACAAAATTCATAAATAATTCAAACATTATTCTAAAATCTAAACCAAAACAATCTATTATGATAAAATAGTGAGAACATGTAAAAAATTATGAGAAAAATAAAAAAAATTTAAAGATTTTACCAAAAATTTGTTCAAGCCCTAAATTTAAAATTTGGTGAACTCCGACGATTTTTGGCCCTAAAGAATGTCGACGGTGGTGATTAGAAGTGATTGGAGACGGTAAATGTTGGTGGTGGCGAT
>NC_033803.1:11392654-11404840 GCF_001876935.1 Asparagus officinalis | reverse complement strand
GAGAGAGAGAGAGAGAGAGAGAGAGAGAGAGAGAAATAGGCTGGGTAAATGAAGGTGTGGTCGCTGACTTCATGAGATTTCAGATTCCGTGAAGCTGTAAGCCCAACCTGACACAGAGTTTCAACTATCTGTGAATTGACCCTGCAACTTTACGGAATTCTGAATCCCGTGAAGTTACCAAACTTCACGGGATTCAAAATTTCGTAAAGTTTGGTGTTATTCCTTTCACTCTGCCATGTAACTTTGATTAGGCTGAGTAATTAGGGACTAAACTTTACAGGATTCTAAATCCCGTGAAGTTTTACAAACTTATTTAGTACTTTCGATCCAATTTCAGTCAAGTAGCTGAAACTAGGTCGAAAATACTAAATAAATCTCAAATAGGTCGATTTTAAAAAAATTCTCAAAAAGGGTCTACTTTAAAAAATTGTCCTTGTTTCTATGTTATCGAGGGTTATGAGCAAATTCTTATGTTTGTATGTCGGTAGCTACCCTGGTGCACGTATATGATTTATAAAGAGGTAAGTACATATTGTGAAAATGTCACCATGAATTGCTGCTCGTTGCTGACTTTTTAGAAGCTTTGTGTTGGAAAAAAATCCAACCTGACATGAGATTAGGTTGGACGATTCGTCGAAATTGAACCCAATACAACTAGAATGCTTAATTGGTGTTTTATGTTTACTATTGAGGATCTATCTTTCTATTTTATGTTTATATAATCACATGGTTATTTATGGTTTTTTTAACCCAATCTGAAATCGAACCCAAGACCATAAAAACAATACTGAAACATTTCAACGATCCAGTCACTCGTGGTGAGTGGTTATTTATGATTATGTGTCGCCGATCTAAACTTATCCTTTTAGAGGGGTTCAATTCCAGCAATTT
This sequence comes from Asparagus officinalis, assembly GCF_001876935.1. Classification (NCBI taxonomy): domain Eukaryota; kingdom Viridiplantae; phylum Streptophyta; class Magnoliopsida; order Asparagales; family Asparagaceae; genus Asparagus; species Asparagus officinalis. The sequence goes on along the minus strand of NC_033803.1, from coordinate 11,403,949 downwards.
GATGCAAGATTTTCGCCCTTTTGCGCACTCGTTAAAGATAATTTTGCCATGTTCAACTATACTAAAGAACATAGGGCATTATGGAAAGAGGAACCAAATTTGTTATAGATAGAGGCTGTAAATATGAATGTGATAGTTGCCAATTCAGGGAAGTAGTCATTTTGTGAATTATTTAGAGTGTTTTTTCCAGTTAATCATCTTTAACATAGGGTGATTGTACGGAAACCATCTTTAAAGTTTAATTTGCACAAAAACGACCTTTAATGAAATTTAATTGCATCTAACCACGTTGAACTATTTTTTAATGAAATTTTGACTAAAGGACTCAAAATATCCTTCAAAAACACGCATATCAAGTAGACAACACACATTCTTAACCAAATCTAGTGTTTGACACGTGCATTTTTAGGGGCATTTTGGGAATTTTAGTTAAAATTTTATCAAAAAAGGGTCATGGTGGTTGATTACATTAGAAACCTTCTTTAAAGTAGTTTTTGTACAAATTAACTGTTGATAATAGTGTATTGTAGTGGGTTTTAGTCCCACATTGCTTGGGAGAACAAACCTCACACTCCTCTACTTGTATAAATATATGTGCACACTTAATATTCAACTCAAGGGAAATTTACCCAAGATTCTCTCTCTCTCTTACTTTAACATGATATCAGAGCTAGGGCTATTTCCCTTCCAATAAAATTTTTAACGCTTCTGCGTTCTTTTGCCAAATCTTGGTCTTGTTGCTTTGCAGCCATTTAATATTTTTTATGGCGTTCATCTGCCAGATATTTTGGCCTTATCGTTTTGGGGCCTCTTAACGCGTTTCGCGTTCTCGTTTAACCTTCGGGTTTTATTCTAACCTTCGAGTTCTATTTTAAACCTTCGTGTTTCATTCTAATATTCAGGTTCTATTTTAACGACATTGCCGTTTCAAGACCGTCTCTCGGTCTCAAATTAACGGCATCGTCGTTTCAAGCCGTCTCTCGGCCTCAAACGAACGACAATGCCGTTTCGCAGTCAGTAACGTCATCTCGACGTCTTAATGTCTCAACATTGCTGTTATGGATCCTTCAGAGAAGATTCCCAAACCACCTTTGCCCCTCAATGATCAAAGTGACTGGGCAGGGTGGTCCGCCATTGTCACCAATGCCTTGCGTGGCGCTGGTTTGCTTGATCATCTCACCAGTACGGGACCAGTTCCACCGTCCATCAGCACTATTGCTTTATCTAGTACTATTGTCTCTGGCAGTGGTGATGTCGATCTTCAGACTGCTCGTGCTCTCTATGTCAAGGAGAGTTCAGAGTGGCAATTGTAGGAATTTCGTGTTATGGATTATCTCACTCGCTGTGTTGGCTCTGGTCTCACTGTCGAGATTGGCTCGCTTCCCTCTGCTCAGGCCATGTGGACTCGTCTTACTGAGCGTTTCACTGAGTGCTCGGGTGCACGGGAGGCATATCTTCTGCAACGCATTGCTCTACAACGCAAATGTAGTTCATCTTTGCAGTCCCATTTTGGACAAATGCAAGCTTTTTGAACAGAGTTACGCTCCATGCTTCCTGGACGTAATTCCACATATGAAGACTAGCTAGCCTGGTACGAACGGTATGAGGTGCATCAACTGTTTCAGTCCCTTCCTGAATATTCAACTATGGCTGATCAACTACTTCATCAGCCTCAATTTTCGACTTTGGCCTCTGTTATGGGAGCTCTCACTACTTATGAGACCCGACAGCAGACAACATGACTCAATTTATCAACAGACACTCCTACCTCTTCACTCGAGACAGTTTTATCTGTACCTGTCACTGCTCCTGTTATGAATCATACTTCTCCACAGGCTCCCTCTCCACAGGCTCGATCTAAGCTCTCTTGCAAATATTGCAAGAAGGAAGGACACCGCATTGAGACATGCTTCAAGCTTCATCCTGAGTTACGTTCCTCAGGTACTGGTCGTGGTCGGCGACCCCCTCATTCTCAACCCTCTCGTGTACCAGGATTGTTGGCCAATGCTATACCTTCTACTACTTCAGACTCTACTATTCAAGTTATTGAAAGTCTTCGCCGTCAACTTGATGCTTTTTAACATATCACCTCTACATCCGCCGCACAACTCTCAGGTATGCATTTTGCTGGTTCTTCAGCTAATTCTTTGGTCTCTAGTATGAATGATCGCTGGATTTTTAACTATTTTTGTTCCTTTCATATGACTTGTAATGCCTCACTTTTATCATCTGTCTTTACTTCATCCTCTCTTCCTCCTATCTACACAGCTGCCGGACAACCATTGTTCATTACTAAGTATAGCTCTATTACCCCCACAAAATGATCTATCTGATCGTCTAACACTTGGTCCCGTCTATGTGGCTCCACAGTTGTTCTTGAATTTAATTTCTATTAGTTCTTTATGCATGGCAGGCCTGTTTGTCTCATTTTCTTCTGATACTTGTATTGTGCAGGATCCACAGAAGGGCAAGACGGTTGGGGCGGGTCGTAGGAGATACAAACTATATTTTCTGGAATATCTTCACCTTCCAGAGTCCATACGTCCACGTTCTCTTGTTGCTTCTCTTCGTTCATCAAAACCCTCAACCTCGCTTCCTGCCAATTTATGGCATAGACGACTTGGTCATGTGTCTAATAAAAGGCTAAAGAGTCTTATTCAGTGTGGAGTACTTGGTCATGTATCATCTAGTTCTAGTATTGAGTCATGTACTGGTTGTAAATTGGCTAAATTCACTGCTTTACCATTTAAAATGAGTACATCCGTATCCACTTTATTATTTGATTTAGTACATTCTGATATTTAGGGGCCAGCTCCTTTGCCTTCTTCATCTGGCTACTTATATCATGTTAGCTTTATCGATGATTTCTCTCTTTTTACATGGGTTTACCTACTTAAGAATCGTTCTGACGTACTTACTGCTTATCAAGCCTTCACTGCTATGATTTTTACTCAATGGCAATCTCGTATTAAAGTTTTTCGTTCTGATTGTGCCAAAGAGTACCTATCCTCTACCATGAGCTCTATCATGTCCTGTCATAGGACTATCTTTCAACAGTCATGTCTCTACACTCATGAGCAAAATGGTGTTGCTGAACGCAAACATCGTCATATCCTCGATACTGCTCGATCAATGCTAATTTCTTACTCTGTTCCTCGTCGTTTCTGGGCTGAGGCTATTCTCACCGTGACTCATGCCATTAATATCACTCTATCTAGCTCTCTTTCCGGTGCTACTCCTTATAGTCGTGTTTATACTTCATGCCATTAATATCACTCTATCTAGCTCTCTTTCCGGTGCTACTCCTTATAGTCGTGTTTATACTCATCCTCCCCGTTATGATCTAGTTCGTGTTTTTGGTTGTCGATGTTTTGTTCTTCTGCCATCTCACGGACGTGATAAATTGTCTCCCAGAGTTGTTTCTTGTGTTTATTTAGGAATTAGTTCAGAACATCGAGGTTATCATTATTATGATCCCGCAACTCGTCGAGTTCATACATCTCGTCATGTTCAGTTCGAAGAGGATTCTCCATATTATTCTGCTTCTGATGACTATAATTTCCTCCACTCTACTGATCATGCTTCCCCGTTAACTGCATCACCCACTTCTTCACCTCAATTTTCCTTTCGAGATCACCCTGACATCTCTCCCTCTCCTTCTGTTGCCTCTTCCTCACCCGAGTCTTCTCTTACACCATCTAATCCATATCCTGTGGACACAACTCTCACTCCAGAAAATACTGTTGATCTCCACGCACCTGCGCCAGCATCTCCCCCGCCTGAGGTTCCTCTTGCCCTTCGTCGAGGCGAACGCTCACATGTCATGCCTGCCCGGTATGCTTCTGTTACTTCTTATTCACCTATCTTTCATAACTTTCTTGCTGCCATTCATACTATTGTTGAGCCAAAGTCCTTCCAAGAGGCAGTTCAAATTCCAGAGTGGCGACAGGCTATGGCTGAGGAATTTCAAGCATTTCAGCAAACTCATACCTGGGATATTGTTCCCTGTCCTCCTGGGATCTCTCTTGTTGGCAGTAAATGGGTTTATAAGGTCAAGTTGAGGAATTTCAAGCCTTTCAGCAAACTCATACCTGGGATGTTGTTCCCTATCCTCCTGGGATCTCTCTTGTTGGCAGTAAATGGGTTTATAAGGTCAAGTTTCGTCCTGATGGCATCATTGAACATCGAAAAGCTCGTTTAGTGGCTCGAGGTTTTACTCAGCAACAAGGTATTGATTATGAGGAGACCTTTGCTCCTGTTGCTCAGATGCCCACTGTTCGTACTCTCCTTACGGCCGCTGCTGCTCATCGTTGGCCCTTATACCAGATGGATGTCAAAAATACTTTTTTTCATGGCTCTTTATCAGAGACCGTATATATACAACCACCACCAGGGTCAAATATTCCTCCGGGACATGTATGTCTCCTTCGCTGTGCTGTTTATGGTCTCAAGCAGGCACCTCGCGCTTGGTTTGAGTGTTTTTGCGATGTCGTGCTCAAAGCGGGCTTTACAGAAAGTCATCAAGATGCTTCTCTATTTGTTCGCACTACATCGCCTGGCAAAGTTTTATTACTCATCTATGTAGATGATATGATCATTACAGGTGATGATATGGCAGGTATACAATACGCAAAATCTCAGTTGCAACAGCAGTTCCACATGAAGGATCTTGGATCTCTTCGGTATTTTCTTGGTCTAGAAATTTCTCAAGGCCCGCGGGGTGTATTACTGTATCAACAGAAGTATCTCTCAGATATTCTAAATCAAGCTGAGCTAACTTATAATGCAACTGTCGATACTCCACTCTAGCAGAATGTCAAACTTTGCTCTACTGACGGTGAGTCTCTATCTGATCCTGTTAGACCCTAGAGGGGGGGTGATTAGGGTCTTATGCTAATCTAATCCGATTAAATGCCAATTAAAAATAATTAACAACTATATTCTTGCAAGATAGGTATACAATCTATAATGAGCAAGAATATGCAATATACACAAAGTGATATATCCTATATGATGAAATATATATGCAAGGATATAATCTAAACTAGATAGTGGATGATATAGATAATGAGCTAATGACAATGGCGATATAAGATATGAGCATGAATATAAATGAACGCCAAAGCACACTCAAACACACTATATGATCACAGAGTTCGGACCTTCCGTCCTACGTCTCCGCTCCCCACTCCCGGGGAGAAATCCACTAACACAATCCGGTTTGGTACGCTCACCCGAATAACGTTTACACCTCACAGTGTCGGTTTTCAACGCTCACCGAACAACGTTCACTCCTCACACTCGGTTTTCTAGTTCACCGAAAACTTCACAACACACTCGGTTTTCTAGCTCACCGAAAACCTTACCACTCCTCTTGGGACGATCCCCGACTCTTACCACACACTCCTCACTCGGTGTACAAGTGTATTACAAAGTGATTCTCACAATAAGCACAAATATGACAAATGATTGTTCTCAAAACAAGGTGAGAATTCAATTAAGCTCACTCTCAAGTCACAAACCCACAACCCCAAATTATACTATGAATGTAAATACAATAAGCTCAATAGGTTGTGTGTGAACAAAGAGTATCAATAAAACAATTAAACTAAACTCAAATATAAATCTAGCTTATGGAAATTATAATCAAAATAATAAATTGCTAGATGAGTTTAGAAACACTTCTCTAAAGATGACAAGAGAGTAGGAGAAGAGTGAATGCTCAAACACCAAAGGATGATCTCCACTTGCTCTTGTGAAATTGAATTCACAAACTCAAACCCTCAATTGCTTAAAAGCTTCTTAAACCAAACTTAAACAAACACTAAACAAGTTTAAACCCTTGTTAAACTATTTTAAAACATTCTCTATATATTAGAATTGAATGCAATAGAGGTATATATAGCCTCCCAAGAATTCAGCCAAAAACCTGAGCAAAAGACAAAAACAGCCCCAAGGCAACGGTCAAGCCGTTAAAAAGCAACGGCTATATTGTCGGTCGACCGAAAATTCCGTCGGTCGACCGATGGAAAAATTCGGTCGACCGATGGAAAGTTCGGTCGACCGTTATCCAGGTCGAAAACAGGAAATCAAGCAAACACTTATCCGGTCGACCGGTGCGGTCGACCGATGGAGCTTTTCGGTCGACCGGACCGGTCGACCGACCAACTCTCTGGACCATGCTGACGAAAAAACAAACGAGCGGTCGACCGGTGCGGTCGACCGAAAACAGACATTTCAAAACCTGATTTTAAAGCTGACTTTTAAGACTTTGGAAAAATGTTAAAAATAACAAATGAAGTCCAAAAATAATGAAACTTTGGGAAATGTATATAAACATGTAAATGAACATGTTACAAAAAGAATTTTCCAAATTGCATTTCCCATTTGTGAAAAATCATCATTTTGCAAAATAGTTCAAAAACACGAAAATGTAAACATGTGAAATTTGATATTTTAGCTAAACCATGTTTTGAAACTTTGCACAATGATTATATAGACTTAATAAAATATGGATATGATTATTGTTAAGTCCAAAAACTAAGAAAACCATATTTTCACAAAATTGCATATTCTATGCAATGTTTTCAAAAACGCAATAGTAAATATGAAATATATGATTTCATATTTATAAACATGAAAACTCAAAAACACATGTATGTATATATATAACTATATATATGCATAGAAACCAAAACATATGTATATATATATATATATATATATATATATATATATATATATATATATATATATATATATATATATATATATATATATATATATATATATATATATATATATATATATATATATATATATATATATATATATATATATATATATATATATATATATATATATATATATATATATATATATATATATATATACACGAAGAAACCAATAAATGTGTGTGTGTATATGATATTGAGCTTAGAGTATCAAACACACATAATATAAAACCTAAACTATAAATACGAAAACACAAATACTAGACAAACAACATTAGTGGTAAATTGTTTGTTAAACATCATCAAAACAAGAATGCCAACAAAAGTAACAGATCTTTTTTACGGGTCTTTTATATAAATCATTATAACTATCAAACATAGAAAATATAAACTTTTTTTAGTATTTTGTAGGCTCATACAATAAGCATGGAGTACAATTTTACCTTTTCACGGAAGTAATTATGAAGTAGTTGAAGTAAAAGAAGTAGAGCTGCTTCTGCTACTTCCAAGCAAAAAAGGTGTGTTTGGTTCTCTGAAAAATTTACTTCCAATACTTCCTTAAACGTTTATGTGATGCCTACATGTCATCAATCCAAAATATTTTTTCAATCCTCAATACTCAGAAGTAGTTCAAAAGTAGTTAAAATGCATATTAATTAGGAAATAAATAATTTTTTAAAATATTTTATTTATTACTTACTTCTAACAATTTTTCATTGATAAAATTACTCTTAATTTTAACAATTATTTTATAGTAATTTGTGATGGTCGTCGACCAGCTTTTCTTTAGAATGAAGAGAACAATTTGTCTATTAATTCATTGTCTAAATACCACGTTAATGTTACGATCAAAGGAGCAAGTGAGGAGGAAAATTAGAGATTCATAAGAATTTGTGGTCATCCGGAGTCTCATCGTAGGCGAGAGGTAAACAACTATTTTGAAGCAATGTGGTTGAAGGATTCTTCTTGCTCTCAAGTGGCGATGGGTCATAGCGACATGAAACTGGTTGTAACGTGCTAGCTAGATCAAATTAAAGAGCATGGTGTGGTTTTAAAATTGTGGAAGCAACATGTGTTAATTATTTCCTAGTAATATTTCCAAATGTTATCCAAACAAAAAATAAATAAATAAAGAAAAAGAAATTCTACTTTTATTATTTCTAAAAATATATGAAACAAACAAAAAAATATTATTTTCATTACTTCCTACTTTATAGTTTTAAAAGTTACTTCTATAACATATTTTTTACTTTCAATACTTCTATTATCCAAACGGGTCCTTAATTTGAAAAATAACGATTGTCACGCGCTAATTACGTCCAGAAGTGGATTATAATCAAAGTGTAGGCCCATGGTATGACAAAACAAGGTGTAGGGCCATGGGACTGTCTATTTCATGATGGGCTTACCAAGGTTTGAATTTGACCATCTCAACCCAAAAAAATCTGTCAAATGGAACTGACGGTGGGCTTCAGTTTGGTGATGACTGACTCCGGACAGATGTCAGTGGCATGAACAAGAGTGAAGAAAACGCACTCTACGTTAAACTAAATATAATTTTATATGGATAACGAAAATGCACCAAAGTTAAATGTTAATATAAGTAAAGAAGCGAATTATCGGTTAATTATTGTTCGCTTGTGAAAATTTTGGTATGAAGCAAAGAGGAATGATTTTAAGATGAATAAATTTTTTTCCTAGAGCTTATGTCTAGATTTATTCAGATCAATAAGAGGAAAAAAAAAAATCTCGTGATGCAAGAACTATCTTAGCAAAGTATAATTTCCCAAATTAAAGCTTACATAATGTGTGCAACGTGACTCTCGGAGGGGAAATTGATGGAATAATTATAAAATAGTAAATTTGGTTAATTATTCATTCAAATCAATTCGAGAGATCGATTAGGCCGTAAACCAATAATTTTTAGTATTCATCACATTCCCTTTAAAAACATGAGTTCAGAGAAAAAATTCGAGACAAAAATACCCTTGGAATTTAAATACTAATCCATTAAGTTAGAGCTCGTTGATAAATTTATGAATTCTTATTGGATATACATAGTACGAAGATAAGAATATAGTTTAAATTGAAATGTAAACATGAATGAAAACAAACGTGATAGAATTATAAAAAATATATGCACTTGTAATTGATAATATCTATTGAGTATGATATGTGGCTGTTGTAGTATCTGCAAAATCCACCAAACAAATTAAAGAGACAAAATTATTTTCAAAATTATAAAAAAGTAAAATAAAACATAGTATCCACATAGTATAAAGATAAGGATATAGTTTATTGAAATGTAAACCTGAAAGAAAATAAACGTGATAGAATTATAAAAATTACATGCACTTGTAATTGATACTATCTATTAAGTGTGCAGGATAGGTGGCAGTTGTATACATATATTATCTGTAAAATCCACCAAACAAATTAAAGAGACAAAATTATTCTCAATTATAAAAAAGAAAAATAAAAACAAACGGTTACGATCTGAGAACACAATGTGGTTCAAGTAGTTCATGGTAGTGCATAATTAGTTTTAAAGTTTAATTATAATATTATTATTATCTAAATAGAACTTTATTTATAATTGGTATCCTCTCACAGCGACATCACAAACCAATGTATATAACTCTATTTGCAATTATTATCTAAATATAACTCTATCCACATCACTTTCATTTCCTTCTAGAGGTACGTGCCTTTGTTATTTTCTTCCTATTAGATTAGATTAGATTATTTTAAAGTAATTAATTATATTGTATGTTTAATCTTTTTTTCATATCAAGAAATACTCAATAATTTTTACAGCACTTTCATTAGATTATTTTAAAGCAATTAATTATATTGCATGTTTGATTTTTTTTTTCAGATCAAGAAATTGTAATAAGTTTTCATAGCACTTTCGTCTCCTTCAATATATATGTACCTTTATTAATTTGTTTCTAATTAGATTAAATATTTGACAAAGTTTAAATATACTACTATTATTTAAATAGATGCTCTTTGTATAAAAGTCAAAGAGAATCGCACACGTACCTTAGATCTTAATATCAATTATAATATTTATATGTGGGTGTTGGTTAAAATAAATTTTATATATGGGGTTAACTTATATGATCCTACTTAAACTAGATTAGATAATTTAATATTTTTTTACACCCACTCTTTTACAAAAATAAAAAAAGAGTAGCAATGTTATAGCCATATATATCCATAGGATCATAGATATTTTGAAAATGAACGAAGAAAACCACACAAATAAAAACCATATTAATTACCCACACACACTCACTATCAAAACCACCATTCTCTGTCTCCATCTATAATATATCTGCATCTAAACCCAACTTAAGCTGCTTGAGTCTTCCCCTCACCAACTACACCATTGATCAATCGTTCTTTTTTCCTTTGTACTTAAATTGTAAAACAATTCATTGTGATGAGGACTCGCATGAATCCTTTGCCTGCCTTGAACATCCAATAAAAAAATAAAGTACTAGGCCTTGTAATTAGTTAATAATGAGATCTTATCATTATAAACAAATTAAGTAACGATTAATAGTTTTTAAGAATGTACTATATTCTACTAGCTTCCACTGCAAACTTGTTAGTTATTTATTTCAGACCTCGAGAGATTTTTAAAATTAATCTTGAGGGTTGCTTGCATTAAAAAAGCTATATTAGATAGCATGTACAGTTTGTTTTATAATTTAAAATTGTCAACATATTTTGTCTCTGATGCATATTAATTGTGAAATAATAATATAATTTGATTGATTCAATTAAATCTTAATATATTTATTAATTCTTATCTTGTCTTTCGCTCTTTATTATGTACAAACCCAATAATTATTATTCAATTCCTTCTTCTATCTTTTTTATATCTTGACATTGTCTTTTGTTCTTTATTATGTACAAACCCATTCATGGATTACGGTTTTGGCTTTCGATAGGGAAGCAGAAGACAAATGGGTTGATTTTTGTGTTGGACTTTATTATTTGAAGGGGTTAATTTTTGGAAACCCCCTAAACTTTGGGGGTGTTGCACATAATCCCCATAAACTTTGTTTATATCACTTAACCCCCCTAAACTATGGGATGTCTCACAACCCCCTCCCCCTTTAAAAAAACTTTGTCTTATCTCACATAGCTCTCCTACTTATAATTTTGTGAAAAACTAAAATTTTCTTGAGAGCAAACCTTTTAAATTTGGGAGAGGGGCTATGTTGCATCTAAATGACAAGTGATGAAGTTTGAGATTTTTTTTATTAAAAAATATTTTAGTTATTTACAAATTATATGAAGACGGATTATGTGAATAAGATAAAGTTTAGTGGACACACTATAGTTTAGGGGGTTTATGTGAAATAAACATAGTTTAATGCGGTTATGTGCAACAACCCCCAAAGTTCAAGGGGTTTATGAAACTAAACCTTATTTGTAGATAGAAAATAGATGGGGGGTTATCTGGGCCTTGATAGAAAAACCCAAGATTGTTTCTTGGACTTTCAATTAGGATACCGCACAAACAAAAACCATTTACCCACCCACA
>NC_033803.1:11392523-11392621 GCF_001876935.1 Asparagus officinalis | reverse complement strand
TCATCTATCATATCCACAACTCGAAACACCCAAATTATACTATAGTTACCGTTAATCTTTTGATTATTTTAAATCTATCAAATAATGTAGGCTGAGAA
>NC_033803.1:11367861-11391443 GCF_001876935.1 Asparagus officinalis | reverse complement strand
AAAAATCAAGAGAGGCAACTCTATCTAGCTCTTGAGTTAGTATTAACCCATATGAACATTTTAGCATCCGGTAAACATGATTTGGGAATAAACACCCAATAAATCCGGAGGGTTATATAAATACAAACCTCTCATCAAAATCAAAACTAGGAATTATGAAAACATAAGAATTTGACCAAAGAAAATTTGTTTTCATAAAAAGTTTCAAAGCATAATTTTCAAATAACCAAGAAAAAGGAAAAATAAGAATACTAAAATTCTTGGTTTAAAATTTAAATTTGTTTTGGTACCCAAGAACTCTTGGTACCAAAAGATTTAGGGACATGACCCCTATCATTAAAGCTCAAAGCCTTAGGGTTATGAACCCTCTTAGGCACATATGGTGCACTAACATGGTCAAAACAATATTCATTCAAATGACCCTTCCGATTGCAATTTGTGCAATGAAAGAGATCCATTTGTTTTTGTGGACCATTAGCTCGTGCACGGGAATCATTTGCAAATAAAGATTTTCTTTTAAAATTATTTTGCAAATGAGAAACATTCTTAAACAATGGTCTATTTGGAACATATTGCAATTTAGAAGCTTTTTGTATATCAAAACAAAATTTAGCAAGATGTCCAAACCTACCACAAACATCACATTTAAAAACATGTGGTCTATTGGAAGCATTTGTCAAATGAGATTTTCTTTTCAAATCAAAGCAATATTTGGCCAAATGACCAAAACGACCACAATAATCACACTTGAACACACTAGCATGCTTATGATGAACTTTGTGAGAATGAGCATGTGAATGTGTAAGTGTACAAGATGAAGAAGCTATATGAGATGCACAAGGAACATTAGCATTCTTATGTTTGTGTGCATCATAACAAAACTTAGCTAAATGACCTTGACGGCCGCAAATAGAACACTTATAAGTTTTGCTATACATGTGTGCATAATGAGTGGATGATTTTGATTTAGTCTTGGCACACATGTCCATAAGCTTCTTATGGTTATTAATGCATATTTTCAAAGTTGAATCTAAGGATGAAATACTATTTTTCATAAGATTCAAATCTTCATTTTTAGGCACATATGCATTTTTAGAAGTAGAACATAAATAGTTATTTATAAAAGAAGCTGTATTATTTTTTATGTTCTCTACTTCTAACATGGCATTATCTTTCTCATGAGTTAACTTACCAAAGTTTGAAATTAAAGAATCATGATCCAATTTTAATTTTTCATTATTTTCTTTAAGGATCATATTCTCATTAGAAATAGTATCAAACTTAGAAGCTAAAGACTCATGATCGGATTTTAAAATTTCATGCTTGCTTTTAAGATTAATGAAATCATTTTGCAATTTCTTGTAGGCATGCAATAATTTATCACTAGCACAAGCAAGTTCATCATTATGTAAATCATTAATAGATTCGAACTCGCAAACCTCACTAGGGCTATCGCCTAGTGCACGTGTGCATGAAGCTCCATATGAACTTGAAGCGGGATCCTCCAAAGCTTGTCGGATCGCCTCCAAGTCTCCTTGATGCGCTTCTATGAATTTCCATAATGTATAAGCGCTATCAAAAGAATCAAGCTTGTTAGACATAAATGAATCAAATGCATTTAATAAAAATTCTAACATAAGCTTGTTCATAATAAACATCTTTTTATCATGTTTGCTCCACTTGGATTTCTCCAACGTGGGCACAATATAAGCACAATCAATGATTTCCCATAAATCGATATTTTTAGATTGAACAAATATTTTGAATCTAAAACACCATTGAGCATAAGGGAAAGCATTGAATTTAGGAGCAATACTAGAATCATAGCCTAAACAAGATGCATCATTCATATTCATAATTTGTAAAAATATGCAAGCAAGATGCAAATGCAATCAAAACAAGATTAGCACAAAAATATAACTTGGATCTTTAACTCAAGGCGATTAGACCTTAAATCAAAGAGCACCAAGCTCTGATACCAATTGTTAGACCCTAGAGGGGGGGTGATTAGGGTCTTATGCTAATCTAATCCGATTAAATGCCAATTAAAACTAATTAACAAGTTTATTCTTGCAAGATAGATATACAAAGAGTTATGTGCACGAATATGCAATATACAAAGGTGATATATCCTATATGATAGAAATATATGCAAGGATATATAAACAATAAGATATATCCTAACAAAGAGATATAGACAATGTATGTGCAAGGATATAAAACTAACAAGAGGGGTAAACAAATTAACTACAAATGTGATAGGGCAAAATGATCAACAAGCAATACACAATGGTGATGTAAGATATGAACATGAAAATAAGTGCGCCAATGCAATCACAAACAAAGGATATGTTTACGAGGTTCGGTCCCCACGACCTACGTCCCCGCTCCTCACCTCGAGGAGATCTCCACTATCACAATCGGGTTTTCTACGTTCACCCGAACAACGTTTACACCTCACAATACAATCACTATGTAATCACACCTCACACACTAAGTGTTGGTCCTAGCCCGTGTCCTCCCCCTCAAGTGCTCGGTTACAACCTCTCCCTAGGCACGTCAACCGACGCCACTCCTCTTGGATTCGACCCCGTCTCTCACCACACACTTCTCTCGGTGTACAAGTGTATTACAAGTGAATCCTCACAATTAAGCACAAGATAAATCAATTGATTGTTCTCTAAACAAGGTGAGAACTCAATTAAGCACAACTCTTAGTCACAAACCCACAACCCCAAATTATACTATGTATGTAAATACAATAAGCTCAATAGGTTGTGTGTGAACAAAGAGTATCAATAAAACAATTAAACTCAATATATAAATCTAGCTTATGGAAATTAAGATCAAAACAATAAATAGCTAGAATTGAGTTTAAGGAAAACTTCTCTATAGATCAAGAGTGAGAGAGAGATGAGTTGAATGCCCAAACACCAAAGAATGATCTCCTCTTTGCTCTTGTGAAATTTGCTTCACAAACTAAACTCAAACAAACTCTTAAACTCTTTTAAACAAAACTTAAACCCTTGATTAAAAACTTTCTTAAACTTGTTTTAAAACTCTCTTGGCTCACTTAGATGATCTCCTCAAGCTCTTGTGAAATTGATTTCTCAAAAACAAACTCTCAAATGCTTAAAAGCTTTTTAAACAAACTTAAACCAAACATAAACCCTTGTTAAAACTTTCTTAAACTTGTTTTAAAACTCTCTTGGCTCACTTGAAAAGACATCAGCAATGGGGTATATATACCCACTCAAAGCTCAGCCAAAAACCCCAAAACGAAATGACCAAAAACCCCAGCAAACAGCTCAGAGAAAGAGCCGTTAAAAAGCAACGGCTATATTGTCGGTCGGCCGAAAAATCCGTCGGTCGACCGATGGAAAAATTCGGGCGACCGATTTTTAAAACTCTCTTAATCAATTTGAAAAGACATCAGCAATGGGGTATATATACCCACTAGAAATCTCAGCAAAAACCCCCAAAACAAAATGACCAAAAACCCCAGCAAACAGCTCAGAGAAAGAGCCGTTAAAAAGCAACGGCTATATTGTCGGTCGACCGAAAATTCCGTCGGTCGACCGATGAGAGCAAAAACACGAAGAAAAGCAACGGATCTATTGTCGGTCGACCGGAAATTCTGTCGGTCGACCGATTTGAGCTCTCGGTCGACCGGACCGGTCGACCGACGATTCTCTGGAAAAATACTGACGAATGGTCAATTGACCGGTCGACCGTACCGGTCGACCGAAAACTGACATTTCAGGAAACAACGCTGATTTTAAAACACTGTTTAAAAATATCAAACAAATTCCAAAAAATGTAAAACTTTGGGGAATGATTGTAGACATGATAATAAACATGCTACAACGACTGGTTTCGAAAAAGGACTTCCCAAATGAAAAATATCATCATTTTACAAAATAGTCCAAAACATGAAAATATGAGATACTTGAATTTTGATGTTTTGACATAAACCAACTTTTGAAACTTTGTGAAATGTTTTTATAGACTTAGTAAAACATGTATAAACTGATATTGAAGTCTATAAACTAAGAATACAATATTTTCACAAAATTGCATATTCTATGCAATGTTTTCAAAAACACAATTTCATATATATAATCGTAAAAACTCAAAACACATGTATGTATATATAACTATATATATGCATAGAAACCAAAACTTGTGTATATATATATAACTATATATAAATGTGTGTGTATAGATATTGAGCTTAAGGTACTTAACACACATAATATAAAACCTAAACTACATTACCCAAGCTTGATCTTGATCTTCATTGTAGCTCAACTTGGTACACGTGCGGATGAAGCTTGAACTTGATCTTTAACTTGAATTGTTGTATAGGCTTCAATCCGACATTCCGCCAACCTCCTTTGGATATCATCGTTGAAGCGCAATCCATCCAACCTCCAACTACGTTGTTTGTCTACAATGAATAGATAATACAAGCACTAGACAAACAACATTAGTAGTAAATTGTTTGTAAATCATCATCAAAACAAGAAGGCCAACAGATCCTACCCGATATCGACATCTTGTTGGCCAGTTGGTCTATTTGTGCATCTCTCGACTAGATATCTCTTATGCTGTTGGTATTGTCAGTCAATTTATTAGTGCCCCACGTTCTGTACACTATTGTTTGTCGGAAATTTTGCAATAAGAAAATGAATGAAAGAATTGCGTTTGACTTTATTCTCTCTAACTGTTTAGAAAAAGAATGATTACAACTCTCTCTACTCTCGATTACAATTTGAATTCCTGATTACAAAAGAGAAGAGAATGATCTGGATTCTCTCCTTTGTTTAATTCTGGGTTCTTCACGGTGGCGATGAGATGCCTCCCTCGAATGCTCGCGTCGAGTTTGCTTCTCGTTGACGATCCGACTGTCTATACTCACTGGAACAATGATCTTGTCTGGTTGATAACTCTTGACGAGTTTTGTGATTCAGAACGAATAACAAACTCTGATAAAAAGAGTTGTTTGAACCAAAAATGATTCGGTTAATAAGCCAAGTATCTAACGTCTGGATCCCTCAATGGATGTTGATTCCCCAGACTGTGTAAAGAGTTAATTCTCCAACTCTCTCTCTAAGATCCTCTCCAGAAAATCCGATCTCCGATGATATTTCGTCCCTCGATCTGATTATCAAAAATCCGATCTAAGCAATCCAAAAAGAGATCCCCAACTCTGTTGAGTTTGTTGATATTTATAGGAGGATTAGGGGTGTAATTGCCCCCATAATCCGCACCTAAATAGGGGTTTAGTTACCCCATTAATCGGGTGTAACAACCCACGTAAGCCACTCCTCAAATCGTGGGTGAAGAGAGGTTTTCGAAACTGCCTGGATCGTGTTTGAACAGGTCAGAACTTTGACATGCGTTCTGGCCTAAATTCTGTGTTTGAACGCAGCATCTGGAGGTGCGTTTTGCAGCGATATTGAGCTGCGTTCTTCGATGTTTGAAGGTGCGTTTGGTAGCAGTATAGAGCTGCGTTCGACGTCGGTTAGAGCTGCGTTTGGCAGCGGTTGATGAGCTGCATTGGGCAGCGATGATGAGCTGCGTTGGGCAGCGATGATGAGCTGCGTTGGGCAGATGAGCTGCATTGGGTAGCGATGATGAGCTGCGTTGGGCAGCGATGGAGAGCTGCGTTGGGCAGCGATGGAGAGCTGCGTTGGGCAGCGATGATGAGCTGCGTTGGGCAGCGATGATGAGCTACGTTGGGCAGCGATGATGAGCTACGTTTGGCAGCGGTTGATGAGCTGCATTAGGCAGCGATGATGAGCTGCGTTGGGCATCGGTTGATGAACTGCATTGGGCAGCGATGATGAGCTGCGTTGGGCAGCGATGATAAGCTGCGTTGGGCAGCGATGGAGAGCTGCGTTGGGCAGCGATGATGAGCTGCGTTGGGCAGCGATGATGAGCTGCGTTGGGCAGCGATGGAGCTGCGTTCGAGCTGATTGTTGAAGCTGCGTTCAGGTTTCTCTTTCTTTATATATGGATGACACCAATGACCAGTAAAGGAGGTCTTATTCAGGCCATTTGTGACAATTGAGGCATCTCAATAACGCTTTATCAACTGCAGGTCACGATCTCCACTAAGATTTCTTTGCATGATTTAACCATATGCTTCTCGGTGTGTTGAATATCATTACACTGTTCATCAACACCTCTAATAGTTGCTAATATAATATTAGTTATGTTGTTGTCGCAGCCATCAAGATCAATCATCTCACATAAGCAGCTGTATCTTTGTTTGCAGCGGTTGAAGCTGCGTAGGTAATCAAATTGGTGTTGTGTCTTGAAGATGGTACGTAGGGAGGACTTCCACGTCTTGGTTTGAAGAGATCGTCGATTTGTAATCTCTTTCTGTCAGAGTGTTGCTAAAGATAGCCTTCTGGAAGTCGTCAGATTGTAACTTCCATTGATATGTGAAAGTCTTCAAATTGTAGCCTTCTGGAAGTCGTCAGATTGTAACTTCCATCATCGGTGTTTGATGGGAAATCAGCTATCTATTATTATTTTTAGACAGCCTACAGAACCCCCTCCAAAGTTTTTGAAAGTTCACGGTTGACTGGGACGAATTTTCGAAACACTTTGGAACCCAAAAATCTTGTTGATTAAACGTATCTTATCGCAGACGGAGTAGAGCATCTTCGTTGACTTCTTCATTCTCTTTTGGTTCATCCGTAATGACTTGGGCTTTAGCTTGTTTGACTAGTTTCGTCATCTTCAGGGGAGTTGGGCATTTCTGGGCTTAAGACAGATCTGACGTCATAGATGGAGAGAACCACAAGCCTGTATAAGAAGGACTTTATCCCCAGCTTAGTCAGGAAGACGGTCCTCAGAGGGATTTATCTTCTCTCCTGATCATATCGCCATTACTTGGAATATTAACCCCTTGAAAGGGTCATTTGTGTAATTGGCTAAGGTTGATCATCAGAACGCATGTCCAAATCATGTGTTCGACTGTTGAAACATGAAGGTGCGTTCGGAAGTTGAAACCTCTCTTTTTGAAAACGCGAGAATCACGTTTCGGGTGAGATTTTGCCTAAAATCCCGCTTCGATTTGACAGCTACAGCTGTATATAAATGGGTTATTGAAGTCAAATCAAAAGGTCATTCGACTTTTCCCCCTTTTACTCGATTTCTAAACAGGGCTCCTGTTCATCTTCTCCAGCGCTTCAACGGAGGAAAGGATCCGTTCCTAAATACTTCGCCCATTTTCGTCTTCCTCGCTACGGTTGCCATGGGACCTAAGAAGAAAATGACCTCAAAATCAAAGATCGCCGAAGCTCAGGGTGCTTCTTCAGCTAGAACCTCTGGGGACGATCAAATCCCCGCGCCTTCGTCGCTGGTTTCTTCCACTAATGGTAAGATTGAACCATTGGAAGTTGGTTTGATAGATCTCACGTCCTTGAC
Organism: Asparagus officinalis; assembly: GCF_001876935.1. Classification (NCBI taxonomy): domain Eukaryota; kingdom Viridiplantae; phylum Streptophyta; class Magnoliopsida; order Asparagales; family Asparagaceae; genus Asparagus; species Asparagus officinalis. The sequence goes on along the minus strand of NC_033803.1, from coordinate 11,384,000 downwards.
CCCTGGTTGACGATCTGTATTTAAGCTCAAGAGATAATTCTGGGTTGGTAACCAATTTTCAAGAAAACGTATGGCCAGCTCCATCGTTCATAAAAATTTCAACGTAAGTTTAGACCCTGCGTTTAAAATCTTGGAGGTAGGTTGAGACCCCGCGTTCGAGAATCTGAACGCAGATCTAAACCTTGTGTTCAAAATTAGATGCAGGTTAAGACCCCGCGTTCAAGAATTCGAACGCATGTCCAAACCTTGCGTTCAAAAATTTAGATGCAGGTTAAGGCTCTGCATTAAATGATCTGGACGTAGGTCTGAGACTTCTTATTACTAACTTTTCTATTTGCAGTATGCTACTCCAGCGAGCCTCTTTCCTTCAACTATTACTTTGGTCATGCGGGAGGTGCGGTGAAGAATACAATCTTCAGTTTTGCCTTCGAGTATCCAATATTCCAAGATATCCACAAAGAGCGGGCGAAACTCATCACTCAGGCTTTTCCTGAGACTCTCAGGTCTTTGGTTATGAATGCCAAGTTTGAAACCGCAGAGCGGGAGATTTTAAAGAAGCCATCCTTCCTATTCGGGGATTCTGTAAAAATGGATCCCAAGCGGATGTCCGAGGGGAATTATAAATGCCTGAAAGTCGTCAACAACCGTCGTCTTTTCCTTCCCAATTTGGAGCGGATGTGGCCAATTTCTTATTATCAGTGCGCTTCTATTCCGCGGTCGATGAATTGGGAACTTGTTCAAGACCAAGGCGGTGTTGCTACGGGGCACATCACTCATCGGGGTACTCATCCCGCTGGTTTCAATAATTTCATGGCTTTGAAGCCAGGTTTATTCCAAAAAGAGCACCCTGTCGGAGAGTCTGCTAAGTTAGCGGAGGTGTTTATCAGAACATTTATTTCTGTCAAAGGAGAGTTCCCTGCTCGGGATTTCAGGGCCCCTACTTGGGTTCACTCCAGTGATGCGGACTGGTGGGCCCGGATGATAAATTTCGTCTTGGAGGAACTAGAAGAACCTTTGAGAATTTCGGATTTGAGAGTTCCTATACCAGCCACTCGATACGGTATTCCTCCGAATTACAGCGGACTCTTCGCTATGCTGGAATTCTACAACCCTCACACCGGCACCTTTTTCACTCCAGTTGGTGAGCACGACCTCTCATTATACTTGCGAGGTAGAGGAGGATGTCTTCCCGGCGTTTACCACGTTTGAAAGCTTCCACTACCAGGCAGAAGTCCCTATCTCTGACATGGCTTTGTTTGCTGGTTTTCTGACTCTCTGGTTAAAGCGTTGTGTGGTACCCACCAGACCGGTGGATGCTATTACCGTAGAGGTCTTATACCCTGCTGTTCTACTGGCTTATGGACGACCCTTGAATCTTCTTTCAGCCATGGTGTGCTGCTTACAAAGTGGCTTGCGGGAACTATCTTCCGAGTTTATTGCTGTCAAGAAAGTGGATTCCGACGGGAAGACTATCATTCAGACCCCAACCCCTCGAGTGCCGATGCCATACATTTATTTGGTATCTTGGTTCGTGTTGCACTGTCCTCCGATAATGACGACTCCTGAATCAAGTGGTACTTCAGCTCCTCTTGTTCAACAGTTAGAAACCTCTAAGTGGGCTAGTTGGCATCAAGTTAAATTCCGTAAAATAAACCATATCAGCCTTATCGTTTTTCTCGGCAATTTGGCTATGATCAGCTCTATGTTGGGAACCCAAACCCTACTCTTGCGTACACAGGTAATGTGTATGAAGGAGCAAGAGCTTGGTACTACTCAGTAGCTGGTTGTACCGGAGCAAAATTCCGGCTGCCATATAAGACGCCCAATGCTCGTACTTCTTTGAGTTTTTGCACGTGGTACCAAGCTACCTCTCAAATTTCAGCTTACAACATGAATACCTCTTGCTTGAAAGCCATCTGCAAATGGTACGCCTCAAAGAAGAGTGCCAAAAGGTTCCGCGCCCGTGGTGCTAGCGAATATTTATCATATGAGAAGTCGATTCCAGAGGACGAACGGCAACAATCACCAGAGCCAATTCAGGAAGAGGTCAGGATGCCGGATACTCGCGAGGTAAAACCTTCAAGAGTTCAGACTCGGAGTAAGAGTGCCACTGGAAAGAGGGCACTAGGGCCGGTCGAAGAAGCCAAGTATGACAAAAGAGCTCATCGGAAGTTAACGCTCGAACCCCCTGCTTCCAAACTTATGAAAGCATGGCATACCGAAGAAGAAGAACGAGAATCAACTGCTATGGAACTCTCGCCTCAGCCTGGTCTCCCTTCAGTTGGTCCTGCTTTAGGAGGCCATGATTCTTCTGCTCATTCATTGTATGAAGAAGAGCGTGGAGATGAATCTTTTGCAGGGGGTGCAGAGTTTGTCCCTGAAGACACGCTTCATGATACTGCCTCCACTGCCTCTCATGTTGCAGAAGACATAGCTCCTGCCCAGGAACTTCTAGAGGCTGCCCCGCAAGGCTTAGCAACAGATAAGTCTCCTTCCGCTTCTGTGTTATTACCGATTGTAGGCGACTCGCAGCCTAGTCCTACTACTGGAATCATAGCAAAGCCTACTGTCGCCGAAGATGCGCCAGCATTTCCCCCTGTAGGCGAAGAGGAACCTATGGATCACAGCAAAGGTGCAGATGCCACAGATGATGAAGGCGACCAGCATGGGAATGAAGGGAGCAATGACAACCTGGGTGATGACAGCGATGATCCCGATGACTGGGATATTCCACCACCATCTTTTTCCGACAAAGCGTCAGCCTACATTCCTCTACCTCTCACTGGTAAGTGTCGTTTATTTCGGCTTGCGACTAATCTTTAATCTGTATTTAAACGATTTTCTCATGCAGATCCTATGATACATGAGGCAAGTACTGTCACCCCTCCTTCGACGCAACAGCTTATGCTAGCGCCGACTCAAGTGTCAGAGCCACCTCGCTTGGAGACCTCGACGACGGTCCTCCCACCGACGACTTTATTGACGATTTCTTTAGCCTCTACGGAAGTTGTAGATGTGCCAAGGTCATCTCAAATGGGGGAACTGATGGCCTTGCAATCGAGTCCATCTCAGCTGGATATTGGCACTTCTTCCCAAGCTACTATACCAAAATCGCCTGCTGGTCTTTTGCTTGGCTTCGCATGTTCAGAAGTTTCTGTACCGTCGCCTATTGCTATTTCGAGCCCCGTAGACGTACCAGATTTTGTCAAGATTTCCCTTGACTACTTGGGAGGGCTTACCAAGAAAATAATTGAGGTTGTGCTAGCCGGACGAGATACCTTTGATACCTTCAAGCCCATGCTCACGAACAGTTTGAACAACCTCAAGCTCGTAGGTGACGTCGACGTTGTTCAGCGCTGTTCCGAAGCCATCTCTCGTCTAGAGGGACAACTCAGATTCTTGGAGGCTTTGGGTTGCGCTGATATCCAAGCGTAGATTGCATCTACTTTTGAGGATATTCGAGCCAAAGAACTCAATAAGTATGAAGCTGCTCGACGTCATATAGCTGAGGAAGAGGTTGAGGTTGAACAACTGCAACAGCTGCACGCTCAAAAACAAGCTGAGCTGACACTTTCGAATACTTCTCTGGAGAATTTGCGAGAGAAGATCGCTGCCGCGGAAGTGGAGTTGACTAGGATGAAGGCTCAATTCAAACGAGAAGAATCTATTGTCACTGAGCTCAATGTCAAAAGTGCTACTTCCCTGGTGAATTACCGTGCCAAAGCTGGTGCTCTGGAAGAAGCTAAGAAGGAGGTAGCTGTCATGCTGTCTAGTGAGGACGAGCTTCGGAAACGGGCCGAGATGCTGGTTCGGGCCGACCATGAAGAAAAACTTTCTGACATTAAGTCTCGGCTAACTTCATTTAATCTGATGAATTGATGAGCCCGTTTTTGTATCGTTCTTTTGGTAGGAACAACACTTATCTTAGGTCACCTTGTTTTCCTTTAAATAAAGGTAGTGCTGCCGTTTGGCTTTTTATTGTTTCTTTTTCATATCATGTTTTGACATGGAACAATAAAATACCAGTTTGATATTGTGACAACAACTATTTATTCGTCTTGTATTATGCTTTTGTCTTAAATACTAGAAGAATCCTATAAGTGCCAAGAATGTAATATTACCGTGGCACACTTCGTTGTCTTGTCGCTCTACTATTAAGAGTCGACAAGTGGAAGGTGTTGTAATTGGTGCAAATTTGAGGACCTATCGCTCTATTAACGAGAGTCGATAAGCTAGAAGTGTTGCGTTTGGAGCAACTTTGGGGACCTATCGCTCTATTGACGAGAGTCGATAAGTTAGAAGTGTTGCGATTGGAGCAACTTTGAGGACTTATCGCTCTATTGACGAGAGTCGATAAGGTAGAAGTGTTGCGATCGGAGCAACTTTGAGGACTTATCGCTCTATTGCCGAGAGTCGATAAGTTAGAAGTGTTGCCATCGAAGCAACTTTGAGGACTTATCGCTCTATTGCCGAGAGTCGATAAGTTAGAAGTGTTGCGATCAGAGCAACTTTGGGGACCTATCGCTCTATTGACGAGAGTCGATAAGTTAGAAGTGTTGCGATCAGAGCAACTTTGAGGACCTATCGCTCTATTACCGAGAGTTGATAAGTTAGAAGTGTTGCGATCGGAGCAACTTTGAGGACTTATCGCTCTATTGCCGAGAGTCGATAAGTTAGAAGTGTTGCGATCGGAGCAACTTTGGGGACCTATCGCTCTATTGACGAGAGTCGATAAGTTAGAAGTGTTGCGTTTGGAGCAACTTTGAGGACAATAGAGTTCAAACTCTGTAGCAATGAAACCCATAATGGGTTTAATACTGACATAAGAAATGTACAAAAGTTTTAAGCTAAAGCAGCATATTTCTCAAGAATTCCAATTCTAGAACTAGGGGTACCCCCTGCGTTCATGTCCTTGAGTGGGACTACGTATTTTTGAAGGAACGCATCTCTGAACCATTGCGTTTGGTCCGACTTTTATGGACGCAGGGTTTTGTCCCGCGTCTAACAGGAAGCTGAAGCGGCCGTAATGATGACGGAGAGGCCCTTCTCAACGGGGAGTCTTGGAACTCTGCACCGTTATTAATTATTATAAAATGGGTTTGATTAGTCTTGTCAGAAGCCCTAACGCTTAGACTCCTCCCTTGAACTCAGAAACAAGTTTCTTCTCGTTAATTCTTCCAAGATTTCGTCGTCTGGCCATGGCTCCCAAGAGATCTCACGAACAGATGGCGGGCATTCTTCCGCCGTTGAAGGGTGCTTCTGAATCCGCCTCCGGACCGCCGTCGACGCCTCCGACGTCTGGTCATCGAGGTAATCCTCGTTGTCTTAAGCATTTTTCTTTGATTGATTTTCTTGAAATTCCTTAGATGAGTTCTGGTTGACGACGACGAATATAATTCGTCTCTTCAATCTTGAATGTGAAAAGAACTTCAATGTCTCTTGATGAAAACTGTTCATCTTCTTGACTTTGGATCCTGAAAGAACTTTCTGTGTCCATTGTTGTAAACAAGAATCAAACCCTCCTGTTGAACACACGGAAAAGTTCCTGTGTTTATTGATAAGAACTGTTTAGATTTTGAACGTAAAACAGAACTTTTTGTGTTTGATGATAAGACAAAGGGTCGATCCCTTAATCTTGGACGCAAGTCTAGATTCTTTGCTTTCAAATTGATTTTGACGTAGGTCTGAACTCCTGCGTTCGAATTCAGTTGTCCAAAAGATTTACTGAATTTGTGCTGGCTTTGTTGACAGGTGGGACTTCTGCTGCTAAACCTATTGTCGTTTCTGACGATGAAGGAGAAGGAGTGCTCCAAGAGGACGCCCCTCTGATTACGCCTCTTGCTATGGTCCCTCCTGGTAAAGTGTTCACCCCAGACTTCGAGAGTGTGCACTTCCTCACAAAGCTCCTGGAAAAAATGGTGAAGCAAGCCTATCTCATCTCTGAACAAGGATGGGCCCCGTTTTTAGATTTTCTGGATTCGTTCTTTGATGTGATGGACTTGCTGGAATGCATCAATCGCAGCTGGACCGATCACTGCGCCAAGAAGGTTCACTTGTTCAGACGTACTGTGGAAACCCTAGAGAAGCTGCAGAGCGCTGACTTGAAGCCTGAGATAGGGGAGGCTCTTCAGGCTTTGCGATCAGAAGCTGGTGCTGCTGCTGTCACTGCTGAAGAATTAAAGGGGAGAGCTGAAGCAAAGATCCGAGCCAAGCATGCTGCACGTATAGCTCAAGCCAAAGCCCGCCTGGCATCCTTTTCCCTTCGGGAACCCCCCTTTTTTATTAAATAAATTTTTAGTCTGTAATAACTTTATGGTACTTCCTCAAACACTTATTATCTGCATGAAATGAACTGCTGCTATTTTTCTTGCATTTTTCTGTGTTTGTCTGGGATGTTGCAGTCTTGTTGTGGTGTTGGAACTTCTGCAAATTATTCCTTTGTGTTCGTATGATCTGAACGCAGGCCCATTGAGGACATCTTCTGGAAGTTGAAATGATCATGTTGTGCGTTCGTTGGTGCGAACGCAGTGTCAGGTTCTGCGACTGTAGGACTTGAAACGCAGCTGTAGACTTGTTTTGAACGCAGTCATAGGACTTGCGTTCAAGAGGACTGAACGCAGTCAAAGGACTTGTGTTCAAGAGGACTGAACGCAGTCAGGTCTTGCAGTCGTGGGACTTGGAACGTAGCTGTAGACTTGTTTTGAACGCAGCCATAGGACTTGCGTTCAAGAGGACTGAACGCAGTCAAAATTGGGACTTTTTCACCAAACAGATTATGCTAATAGCTATCTAAAAGACATTGGAAAATTCTTTTATTATAATGATTCTCAATAACTTAAATCGTCAGAGGTGTAATGTTAACTTGACGACATACAAAGTAGGAGAACTTCTTTACTCAAACGAACATTTGATAAGCAACCCCCAGCTAAACTCAAGAGACTTGCAGCTTACGGGTAATATTTCTTAAGAAACTTCCCATTAATTGGCATCATAAGCCTGTCGCCTTTCTTATTGATGAGACGGTAAGTTCCGTTAGAATAGACTGTCTCAACGACAAAAGGCCCTTCCCATTTAGGGTTAAACTTCCCTTTAGTTTTAAAAAGGCCCTTCCCATTTAGGGTTAAACTTCCCTTTAGTTTTATGAGTCATCACCATGGGTCGTCGATTGACCAAAACCAGATCGCCCTTCTTGAAAATCCGTTCCTTAACCTTTTTGTTGTAGGCTTTGGAAATACGAGCTTGATATAGTTCAATCTGTTGTTGAGCTTGGAGTCTCTTGTCGTCTAAAGCTTCGAGTTCCTGTAAGCGTCGTTGGTGTTTCTCTTCGTCTGTCAGTCTAGTTGTGACCGCAACTCTCAGAGAAGGGATCTGAATCTCAAGTGGTAATACAGCTTCACAGCCGTATACTAAGGAGAATGGCGTAGCTCTGGTAGAGGTCCTCACTGTTGTTCGGTAGGCCCACAAACACTCGCCAAGTCTTTCGTCCCAATCACGTCGGATTTTGGAAACAAACTTTTTTAGAAGCTTTACTATGGTTTTGTTGAAAGCTTCCGCAAGACCATTTGCTGGCGGATAGTATGCCGTAGATGCGACGCTTTGGATGCGCAATTTATCACAGAATCTCTGAAATCCAAAGCTGACGAATTGTGTTCCGTTGTCGTAAACTATTCGTCTCGGGACTCCAAAGCGATAGACAACGTGATGTTTAATGAACTTGATCACGTTCGAAGTCTTGACTTCTTTCAACGGGATTGCTTCTGCCCATTTGGAGAAATAGTCGGTCACGGCCAGAATAAACCGGTGTCCTTTAGAAGTCGGAGGAGAAATTGGTCCCACAATATCCATGCCCCACATCTCAAATGGCCAAGTTGCAGATGTAGGATGTAAATTTCCTGGCGCTTGATGGATAAAATCTCCATGAATTTGGCATGCGTGACAGCGTTTAGCATAGTCGACTGCGTCTGAAAACATCTTTGGCCAATAATAGCCAATTCGTCGAAGACGATCTCCTAATTTAGCTCCGGGCTGATGAGCCCCGCACATTCCGTCGTGAGCTTCTTTAAGGGCCTCCTTCGCTTCCTTTCGAGAGAGACATCGAAGCAAAACTCCGTCATGTGATTTACGATATAGGGTTCGAGAAACCGCATCATAATAGAACTGGAGGGCCTTTCGTTTGATAGTGGCCGCTTCCATAGGGTCATCAGGCAATATTCCGTATATGGCATAGTCGATATACGGGAATCGCCAATCTCTAGCTTCAAACTCCATCGAGGTTGTACAGACTTCCCCTGTCATCGTCTCATCGGAGCTTTCCTCCATAGGAATCTTAAAACAGTATAACTCGCGTCCTGCAACTGAGATTGTAGTTTCAGCCCCTGGAGGCAATAGTCACCGTAAGCTTCGAGGTGCTGAACATTAAGTTCTTCGGCAAATTGCATTCCTAATAATAAAGCATTATACTCGGCTACATTGTTGGTGCATGGTTCGATTAGGGAGAACCCCCTTGGGATTACGTGATTGTTCGGAGAAACGAGTACGACCCCCACTCCTGCAGTGATTGCTCCGTGAGGGTTTGCTCTAGATGCCCCGTCGAAGAATAATTTCCACACATGCGTGGTTTCTTGAGTAACGCAAGTTTCAGCGACTTCATCAGGCAACTCTTCATACAACTTAGATGTCCCCGACACTGGGTGGTCAGCTAAGAAATCTGCCAACGCTTGACCCTTGACTGCCTTTTGGGACATAAACTGCATATCATATTGTGACAAGAGAATGGCCCACTTTGCGAGCCGGTAATTTAGAGATGATGGTTTCGTCATCAAAACTCTCAACGGATTCACCTTAGAGATAACGTGAATTGTCTGTCCAACCAGGTAATGTCGCATTTTTTGGACTACGAATACCAAGGCGAGACATTCTTTTTCAACCGGATTGTATCGGTGTTCGGCTCCCATCATAGTCCTACTTAGGTAATAGATGGCTTGCTCTTGACCCTGATCGTTGTTCTGAGCCAACAGAGCTCCAAGAGAATGTTCCATGGCTCTCACATATAACAGGAATGGTTTCCCTGATTTTGGGGCCACAAGAACTGGTGGTTGAGTAAGGTACTCTTTAATCTCCTTTGGGGCTACAAGAACTGGCGGTTGAGTAAGGTACTCCTTAATCTCCTCGAATGCTTTTTGACATTCTTTATCCCAGACAAAGGACACTCCTTTCTTCATAAGCTTGGAAAAAGGTTGACAGCGTCCTGAGAGATTTGATATAAATCTACGAATATAGGCCAATCTCCCTTGCAAACCCCTGAGCTCTTTGAGATTCTTAGGCGGTGGCATGTCTTGAATAGCACGCACTTTTTCCGGGTCGAGAGAAATTCCCTTGGAGGTAACGATAAATCCCAAGAATTTTCCACTTGATACACCGAGGAATGATTTTGTCGGGTTCATCTTCAATTGATGTGCCCGCATGATATCGAACATCGTCTTCAAGTCTGTAAGATGATCACCTTTGTGTTGGCTTTTTACTGCTATATCGTCAACATAGCACTCGATCTTCTTACGTAGGTGCTCGTGAAAGATGACATTCATTGCACGTTGATAAGTTGCACCCGCGTTTTTCAGGCCGAATGGCATCACTGTATAGCAATATACCCCCAGTGGTGTTCTAAAAGCGGTATGCTTTTCGTCTTCTGGGTGCATCTTGATCTGATTGTACCCAAAAAACCCGTCTATGAAAGACATCCTTTCATATCCACAGGTGTTATCGATCATGACGTCGGTGATAGGAAGCGGAAACTCATCTTTTGGACAAGCTGCGTTAAGATCGCGAAAGTCGATGCATATCCGGACCTTACCGTTTTTCTTGGGCACTGGAACGATGTTAGCCACCCAGTCGGGGTGTTGTTCTTCCCTAACGAAACCCGAATCTATGAGCTTTTTAACTTCTGACTCAATTGATTCCATGATCTCTGGACGAAACCGACGTTGCTGTTGTTTAACAGGTTTGGCATCCGGATCGATGTTGAGACGATGCATGGCCACTTTTGGATCAAGACCAGGCATGTCTTCATAATTCCAAGCAAAGACATCTATATATTCTCGGATGAGAGATATAAGATCTTTTTTTTCGGATGATGATAAGTCTTCAGCTATGAAAATAGGCTTGGGGTTAGATTCATCTCCCATGTTGACCTGAATCACTTTATCTTCAATGGGTGGTTCGCGTTGTTCGAAGCGCATATCCCACAGGATGTTAAAACGTTTGATCCAAGGATCATCGGTTGATTCGACTAACTCTTCGTCACCCCCTGCGTTTTTATCTGGATGACTGGTCGAAACCATGTTTACAGTTAGGCTTTTAAAGAAAGGCCCAACACTGACGTCGGATTCGCAAGAAGATGTTTCGGATGAATGGTCATGACGTAGGTAGTTACTGATTTCGTTTTCCGAGGCTGACGGAGTTGTGACATAACCTACGCCTCTTCCGGTTTTTTGATAGTAGTCCGGAGGTTTTCCTTCGGGAGTGAGAGACATCCAAATTGGTGTTCGCCTTCCTCTCCTGAATTTTAAGCCTTGCTTTTCATTAAAGTTATATCCCATTCTTTTCATTAAATGTATAGCATTGGGCTCATGGTAATGAAATTGAGGGACACCATCATCTTCTTCCGAGCTTCCTCGTCGGAGTGGTGTGGGTTTAACTTTACCGAGACAGATTAGCTTTTGCCTTTTCTTTTTAGACGGTACTTCGAAGAAAGCCTTTTGTGCATCTTCTACTTCTTCATCGGAAGTGAAGGATAACTTAATTGGCAATGTGAGGCATGTTTCTGCACGCAATGTATGCCATGAGCTGGTACCTGCATTATGATAGGGTCGAACCCCGCGTCACAACATCAAAACGCCAGGGTCGAACCCCGCGTCACAACATCAAAACGCCAGGGTCGAACTCCGCGTTACAACATCAAAACGCCAGAGGTCGAACCCGCGTTACAATATCAAAACGCCAGGGTCGAACCCCGCGTCACAACATTAAAACGCCAGGGTCGAACCCGCGTTACAACATCAAAACGCGAGGGTCAAACCCACGTTACAACATTAAAACGCTGGAGTCGGACCCGCGTTACAACAAGCTAAACGTGAGCGACCCTCGCGTTCTTAGGGGTCCAGCCAACACCGACCCCCGCGTTTCTAAGCTACAACAAACCAAAACGCGAGCGACCCTCGCGTTCATCAATGTTCAGCCAACACCCAACTTCGCGTCTCAATTCTAAGAGGCGAAGTTGGGTTCTGAACGCCAGATTGGGCGTTTTGACTTGTTCAAACACAAGCCGAACGGCCTCAAAACCGTTATCCCACGTTCTGAGGGATTTTCGCCCACTTAGGAGCGGATTTAGAGGGCAGTTACAACCTCTTATCCCCCTATAAAAGCTCAACAAACCCAACGAAGTAGAGGGTTGGATTTCGGAGAATCTAAACCGCACAGGTTGGAGATTTTCCAATTATCAAAAACCAGGGGCTGGCTTTTTGGAGCGGAAGAGTTAGCAGCAGGGGCGAATTCTGGAGGATCTCAACCACTCAGTTTGGTGATTCAACAGCAGCAGCATTAAAATCCTTGGAGATAGGATTTTTGAATCAAACTCAGAAGATCAAATCTGAGAGGATTCTTCAACAACAGAATAACAGCTTGATCATTAACCGAATTTTCGGTTCTAACAACTTTATTCACAGAGTTCTAACTCGTTCAGAGTTCTTAAACTCATTCAGAGTTATTTATCAAACTTTCCACAGAAGTTCATCGTTCCCACGAGATAGAAGACGGTCAGATCGTCAACGGAGAGCAATTTCGACGCGAGCAATCGAAGGAGGCATTCCATCGCTACCGAGAAGAACTCAGTTTTAAACAAAGGAGAGAATCAAATTCGTTCTCTCCTCTTTTGTAATCAAGTTGTAATCGAGATCAAAGGAATCCAAGTCAATTTTCTTTATTCTCTTCTTTGCAATTTTTCCTACAAACAAAAAATGGCGACTCCGCTGGGGACTAGCTTTTCCGACGAGGAAGTGGTGGCGCAGTCCGACATCCACCTTATGGGGACGACTGTAGAAACTCTTGTCGTAGAGTTTGATCAAGCTAAGTACGAGGAAGTCTTATCCTCAGGATCGCTTAGCCCCAAGGCTAAGCACGATGTCTGCGAGACCTCCAAGAAGGTCAATTCTGTTATCGAAGTGCCGAAGAAAGCCCTCTCCTTCGGCCAGGAACTCAAACTGGCTCTGCTGGCGGAAGATCCCACATCCGCGTCAACAAGACGTTCTTCGGGCCACAAACGGCCTTTGGAGGAAACGGGCCCTGTGAACGTCAGCGACGTTGCTGCTAAGGCTTTGAAACAAGCCAAAAAGAACGCCGCTCACCGACGGAGAAGATCCATACGACGAGCATGTTTGCGTCAAAAGTTGGTTTTGCGACCCCCAGGGGCGCGTTCCGATAGAACATGACTCTCAGGAGTCTGTTTCACCACTTAAACGCGACCATCAGGGGAGCGTTCAACTTAAACGCGACCTTCAGGGGCGCGTTCATCCTAAACGCGACCCTCAGGGGCGCGTTCAAGCTAAACGCGACCCTCAAGGGCGCGTTCAACCAAAACATGACCCTCAGGGGTCAGTTTCATCATTTAAACGTAGGCCTCGGCCTAACGTCTCCAAAGCTAAACGCGACCCTCGCATTATCCTTCAAGGACGCGATCTTCAAGAGGTCCGTCAGGTTCAGAAGAGTCAGCGTGGCTTCAAAATCCACGTTCAACGAGAACCAATTTCACCTACACAAGGGCAGGGGGTTCCATCTCCACCTCCAAGTCCGGGGAAAGTTTCCTCCCAAGTTCTTGATCTGCGGGAATTGTTGTCGAGAGGAAAATCAACAACACAAGCAGCTCACTCATGTCAATGTGAGAGGCTTATCTCGGCAGTTCTGTCAGAATGCCCTTATTGTGCATCCGCACCTCGGCAGTCCGTATTCGACAGATTGACGAACGTCATTAGGCCTGCCAAACGACAACGCCGCTACAGGAAGAAGACAGCTGAAGCGAAATACCCTCAGGTTACTATCAACATGATCGGTCGAGGGAAGGCCTCCCATACTGATTCCGATGAGTCACAGAAAAGTCACTCCCCAACTGTACGTTAGGGAAATTTGTGACCAATTCGAAGGAGTATATCGGAATACTCGGACTCGGACAGGAGCTATCCCTCTGGTTAACTATCAAAGAATGGCCAAGGGTGTTGTTTCCGACGATGAACATTCGGCAGTCGTCGAATCCCAATCTTCAAGTTCCGTTGTCGCACGCGGGGTCTCCGTTTACACAACAGGGAACCATGAAGATATAGCTAAAAGAGTAGACGAACATCATGTCATGCTCCAGGCACAGCAGGAGACACTTCTCCAATTAAAGTATATGATGGCCCAACTTATTGCTGAAAAAGGCCACAAACCTGAATCTTCCCGGAGAACAACTTCAAAGGGGATGGCCCAACTTATTGCTGAAAAAGGCCACAAACCTGAATCTTCCCGGAGAACAACTTCAAAGGGAAAGCAAAAAGCGACCGAACATTCGGATCGTGAGACTCATCAACTAGGATCCTCCTCAGAAGGTGAGAGGGAGATGGAAAAAGAACTGCACCCTCAATCCACCAAGGTGGACGAACTGGAGGCTCGCCTCAACGCAATCGCCAACCGAAGCGAGCTCCGCGAAGAGAGAGTAGTGCGGCCTTACCCTGCTGAATGGGATACAGCTCCCTACCCACCAAAATTTAAGGCCCCTACCTTACAACCGTTTGATGGCACAGGATTGCCGAATCAGCACATCTACTACTTCAAATCCCAAACTGGGGATGTGGTAGCAAACGACGCCATCCTGACACGCTTTTTTATCGGCACTCTTAAAGGTATCGCTTTTGAATGGTTCATGAAGCTACCTGCTGGATCTATCCAGAAATGGGTAGACCTGGAAAGGCTATTCTTGGCCAGGTTCTTTGAGGACGATACGGAGGTCTCAGTCCCAATTCTTCTCGCCACTAAGCAAAGGAAAGGAGAGTCCATCAAGGCCTATGTGGAAAGATTCCGCAGCATGGCATTACGATGCCCCTCAGGTATGACACAATCAACTCTGGTTGAAACTTGCAGGCACAATCTGCAGACCCAGCTCCTTGCTCAAATGGGGGTGGCAGAATGTTGCTCCTGGAGACAACTAGTTTCACAAGGAGAATAAGCTGAAGAGATAGTGGCGCGAGTCAAAGCTGAAGAAGTGCCACAACCCAAGCCGCAGCAGCAACGCAATCAGCAAAATGCCCAGCAGTCTAAGGGAAAGGAGACTTTGGCAGCTGATTACACGCGGGTACCACCGCCGAATAATCAAGGCAAGGCGCCAAATCAGCAAAGAGCGCCCAAGCAGTATTCGTTCAAAGAGGAGCATGTGGATACCTTATTCCAATTGCTTCGAAAGAACAACAAGCTGCAATTACCTGAGATCAGAAAGCCGGATGAAGCAGGGAAAGTGGATGACCCCAACTATTGTCGTTATCACAGATTCCTTGGACATCCTACCAAAAAGTGCTATGTCTTCAAAGACATCTTGCAGAATTTGGTGAATGCTAATGTACTCACCTTGAAGCCGGAGCAGAAGACCGTATCAACTAATATGATAGCGGTCCAATTCGGTGACTTTCCCCCGGTGGTAACGGCGAATGGCGTCGTCCCCATTCGCAACGGAGAAATGCGTCTGAAGAATGCTGACCCGCATAGTCAGAAGGACAGGGGGTTGGTGCCCCTCACTACCCCAAAAGAGGAAATCATGTGGGTCCACCCTGACCTGCTAGGAGATCAACAGTGGACGAGCACCTCGTCTAGAAAGAAGGGAGGCAAGGCTAAGTCTTCTAGCATGATTAGCCCCTCCATTACTGAAAATGATGACCACCTCAAACCTCTTACCGATTCAGAAGAGGAGAGGATTGTCCTAGCAGCATACCCAGAAGGCAATCCTGACACTCGGTCAGGAAAAGCTTACTTGAGGGATTATGGCCAGAACGCTCCAGAGAACAGCCCCAAGACGCTGGGGGTTCTGCCCCGAAAAAGCCAGTTGACAAAGGAAAGCAGAAGGAGCTCCGATTCAACAAAAATCTCCACCAGGAATCCGGGGAGTCGAGCAATCCCTTCCAATTCAATGTCATGGCACAGTTGGCTAACATACCAGCCATAATTACGCTATATGAGCTCCTGGGGTTGTCCAGATCCACCAAGGAAGCTCTAATTGAAGCTTTGAAGAATACAGAGAGCTTCATTACTCAAGTAACTCCGACTCCTAAAGCTTCTGAAGATCAACTTTGTCTGCAATGCCTACAAGCAGCGCGAAGTCTACCATGCATATCATTCACTCAGGAAGATATGCAAGTCAAACACGAACACGACCGGCCACTATACTACACAGGGTATATTGGGTCCTCTGAAATCAGTCGTGTTCAAGTTGACCCAGGCTCAGCGCTCAGCATCATGCCTTACAGGGTCATGCAGGTCTTAGGGATTCCTATGCACCGACTGCACACCACCCAGACTACTATCTTCGGGTTCAATGCAAACAGCACCCGACCCCTGGGAAAGATCAAACTCAGATGTCAGATCGGAGATCTTAAGTCTGAAGTAGCATGCTACATCATAGATGCGGACACGTCCTACAATCTTTTGCTGGGACGACCATGGATACATGCAAACCGCATTGTCCCATCTACTTTGCATCAGGTTATGAAGTACGCCAATGACGAGGGCAAAGTCAGAACCTTGATTGCAGAAAAATACCCCTTCCGAGGGGTGGAAAACTTCCATACCGACTCTGTCTTTTACTTGGAATCCCAAGAGAAAGAAGATGTAGACAGCGGTAATGAAGCTGACATCGAACCAGATCCCGATGAAGATTGTCCTTGGGAGTTAAACTTTGATGTAATGGGTTGGGATGAGAGTAATAATGATGTACCGAGCGAGGGCGAGTGGTTCATTAATGAAGATTCCATTTTAGCGTACTTGTCTGATGTCTCTCTTAAAAATAAACAAATAGAGAATGATTCTAGTGAAGGTACCAACCCATGGCACGTACTGTGCACAGAGGCATC
>NC_033803.1:11364241-11365871 GCF_001876935.1 Asparagus officinalis | reverse complement strand
GCCATCTATTACCTGAGCAGGACTATGATGGGAGCCGAACACCGGTACAATCCGGTCGAAAAGGAATGTCTTGCCTTGGTATTCGCAATTCAAAAGATGCGACATTACCTAGTTGGACAAACAATTCAGGTCATCTCTAAGGTGAATCCCTTGAGAGTTTTGATGATGAAACCATCATCTTTAAATTGCCGACTCGCAAAGTGGGTCATTCTCTTGTCATAATACGACATGCAGTTCATGCCTCAAAAGGCGGTCAAGGGTCAAGCACTGGCAGATTTCTTAGCCGATTATCCGGTGTTGGGGACGTCTAAGTTGTATGAAGAACTACCCGATGAAGTCGCCGAAGCTTGCGCTACTCAAGAAGCTACGCAAGTGTGGAAGTTATTCTTCGACGGTGCGTCCAGAGCAAATCCTCATGGAGCAATCACCGCGGGAGTAGGAGTAGTATTAATCTCTCCGAACGGCCACATAATCCCAAGGGGATTCTCCTTAATCGAACCTTGCACCAACAACGTAGCCGAGTATAATGCTCTGCTATTAGGAATGCAATTTGCTGAAGAACTTAATGTTCAGCACCTCGAGGCTTACGGTGATTCTCAACTCATCGTTAATCAAGTCCAAGGAGAATACGAAGTACGGCATGAAGATCTGATCCCGTATTACTTCGCAGTACTAGAGCAAGCTCAAAAGTTCGAAGGTTTCTTCATCGAATATATACCACGAGCTCAGAATGCTTATGCAGATGATTTAGCCTCCTTGGCAACCTCATTAGCGTTGCCACCAAAGACTGAAACAATGATTCCAGTCGCGGGACGGAAACTATACTTTTCTAAAATTCCTACATAAGAAAACTCAGACGAGACACCGTCAGGAGAAGTCTGTACAACTTCTATGGAGTTTGAATCCAGGGATTGGCGATTCCCGTACATCGACTATGCCATATATGGAATTCTACCAGAAGATCCTAAGAAAGTGGCCTCTATCAAACGAAAGGCCCTCCGATTCTATTACGACACAGTCTCTCGAGTCCTGTATCGTAAATCGCATGATGGAATTTTGCTTCGATGCCTCTCTCGGAAGGAAGCAAAAGAGGCCCTCAAGGAAGCTCACGGCGAAATGTGTAGAGCTCATCAGCCTGGAGCTAAATTAGGAGATCGCCTCCGACACATCGGCTATTATTGGCGGAAGATGTTTTCAGACGCGGTTGACTATGCTAAACGTTGTCACGCGTGCCAAATTCATGGGGATTTCATCCACCAAGCACCAGGAAACTTACACCCCACATCGGCGACTTGGCCATTCGAAATGTGGGGTATGGATATTGTCGGACCGATTTCCCCTCCGACATCCAAGGGACACCGGTTCATTCTAGCCATAACCGACTATTTCTCCAAATGGGCGAAGGCTATCCCGTTGAAAGAAGTTAAGACTTCAAACGTAATCAAGTTCATTAAGCATCACGTTGTCTATCGTTTTGGAGTCCCGAGGCGAATAGTTCACGACAATGGGACACAATTCGTCAGCCTTGGGTTTCAAAGATTCTGTGACAAATTTAGAATCTAAAGTGTTGCATCTACGGCATATTATCCACCAGCAAATGGTCTTGCAGAAGCTTTTAACAAAACCATAG
>NC_033803.1:11358563-11363241 GCF_001876935.1 Asparagus officinalis | reverse complement strand
ACAAGGAAAACAAAACTAATCACCTAAGGAATAGCTCAGTAGATTCATCTAAATAAAGGGATTTTTTTTATAGGAAAAAAGGAAAACAAAATGAAGCAAAAGAAATTTGAAAGCAATATAGAAAAGAGAATATGTTCTTATTGCAGCATATGGGACATATACATACATCGCACATATATTAGATTATTTCACATGTATAACAATGTTTAAAAACAACAAGGCATGTTCTAATACATAAATGAGCAGTGAGACTGTGGGGCATATTGGTAGGAAGAAACACACAATTCAAGCTGGTCAAGATCTGAAAGTTCACAATTCAGATGGATTCCCAAATAATGAATTAGAACAAAGAAATGCGATGTTTAATTTACTAATCATAACAACAAGTTGATTAGTAAAGATCAAGCAGGCCGTTATTGACAGTATTTGATGCATTGAAATAAGCATATAAAATGCAAACTTACAAAGTTTGAACATGATCCTGTGAACAAAAAACAACAAGTTGTTTATAAATACTTAAAATATTTCTAATAATCTCTCCACATATCATCGGCTATTTTTTGCCTTAGAATCTCTCCTCGTCTATACTCTTCATTATCATTTACAGGAGCTTCTTCAACATCTATCATCTGGTTCAAAACTTCCTGATAACTTGATTCATCTCTTTCATTTTCTATGCGAGCACGTCTTTCTTTGATAGTTTCAGAAGATAAACCACCAGCCCTGTCTTTCCCATAAATGATTTGCAAGTTTTCAAAACACGGTACAGGTTTGTAACGAAATTGTTTTGCTCCAGGATGTGCCTATTAATAGATAAAGAAAACACAAAATTATTAGTTGCACACAATATATTCCGTCACGGCTGTATTGGAGCTGTAGCACAAATAGCCATAGAAGGATACATCAATGCAGGTATAGAAAAGAGAATATTTGTTCAGTGCAGTTACAAGCAAAATTAAGGAGATGAGATGAGTGACTCTATATACAAAAACCGAGAGCTTGTTTTGGTTTGCTACCTCCTACGTACACATATTAGGTGAAAGTTTTGGGATCTCCATCACTTTGTTGAGTAAGTCGCTCCATAAGTAAGTTCCTATGTTCATCTTTTTGAGCTAAGATTGATCTATCTATATACTCCACTTGGTAGATATTAGTTGCCATAATAGCACTTGCATATGCTGCATATGCAGCCACAATCCCTGCTGAATATTTTATCTTTTTCCTTTGTATAGCCCATTCATCATCTTCTTTTGTCTACAAATTCAAACACTTACTATAGTAAGCACGTCACAATCATAACCAATTACACACTATAGTAAGCACGTCATAATCATAACCAATTACACACACACATACACACCGCTCTCTAGTTTTAAATTCGACATTATCCAATTACACACACAAACTACACCTTGTAATCTAATAATGTGACCAGAGAGTTTAAATTCCTCTTCTTAACACTTTCATTCTGTTGCAGCTACTTCACACACTCAAAGGGGACATTCATTTATTATTCCTTAGTGTCTCTCAAATTCCTCATCTTCAAACAGATATCACCAACAAATTAAACTTCAAAACCAACAAAAAAAAATATGAACAGAATTTACCTCGGATGAATTTGTATTCATGTTGACAGAGAGATCCAAGAGAAACCTGCAGTTGAATCTGGAGCGGTTCCGAAAAGATCAAAGATATCACCAAAGACAACCTAATTGCGAGTGAACAAAACAAAAACATCAATTCAGATTTAGTGATCATCGATTTTGCCATTAACTACAAAGCAAAAAAAGGAAAAAAAACATTTGAAAATTTCAAAAAACAAATAAAGAGCACCATCCTGAATAAACACTGATTAAAAATGAGAAAGCCCTTGTCACATTGCAATTTGAGATATTTCAGTATATCATACAAACTGATGACAAGGATGGGGGGGAATGGAGAATTTGAAGAGGTGCTACTTTGCTCTTTGTTTAATTTCAGCTGCTTTCCCCCCCTTCCTCTAGTTTCCCAAGTTCATGGTCAGTTGTAAATTAAAAACAGCATAAATTTACCTATAATCACTCCATTGATGCGGCTTCAAATAGCATTAATCAGAATACTGATCATAAAGTCCATTACTGTTCTTTTTCAGGTATTCAACTGATTATGGCATGTTCAGCTTTTGTGTAGCTGACACTGAGCATGATTGGAGACCAGGGACAGAGCAATATAAATTCATTGAGCATTGCTTCTCAACAGCTGATAGACAAAAACAACCATGGCTCATTTTCTTTGCACATCGGGTTCTTGGTTATTCATCCAATGAATTCCCATTTCGCGTATGGAGTTTCTTTATGTGGTGTTATTTTAGGATAAACGACACAGCATCCTTATTTAACAAATAAAGAGTGATTTAAGTAGCATAGACACTTATCCAGCTCTTCAATAGACACACACAAAAAAAAAACTATTATAATTTATAACTGAAATTTATAACACTAAGCATTTACAAGCCAATAACTGAAAATTTGCAGATAACAAGAACTTAATAATACTCAAAATTTGCAGATAACAAGAACTTAATAATACTTTCTCGAGATTCATTCAAATAGAACTGCATGAGAAGCATAATTAGGAGCATTTTGGATCGAGACCAAAACAGTACTGAGAAATAAACTAAATGTGGGAATAACCAAAATCCTCTTCATGAAATTAGCTAAAATTTTAAGATCTATTCCCTCACAATTGTTGACTAAATTGCTTGGATCCAAAATCGCAGCATACCAATCCATTCAAAATCTCGATCAGAATCTCATATTTCCATCAGATCGCTGGGTATACACAATATTCCCATAACGAACAATCGATTCAAAATCTGTACGAACAATATATTGGAAACAATAACTAGGGTTTCTAAGGTCTTGTTCAGACCTTACCTCGGCGTCAGCGTCGGCTCGACAGCGGGAGGCGGGAGGCGGGAGGTGGGAGCCGAGGATGCGTCGGCGTCGGCTCAACAGCGGGAGGCGGGAGAGATCAGGATCGGGATCGCCGCGATCGCGTCGGGGGATTTTTTCCGAGAGAGAGAGAGGGGACTCGAGTTTGGCGACGAGGAGAGATCGGGATCGTCGTGATCGCGTCGGGGGATTTTTTCCGTCTCTCTCCCTCGTTTTCACAGGGGCAGCGGAGAGAAATGGGGAAAGAAAAAGTAGCGCTCTGTTTTTCTGCAGTGAAAATGATTTTCGTTTTCTTTTTTGTTTTCTTTTAAACCAAACACCAGAAACTCACTTTCTCTTTTATTTTACTTTCCTTTCTCCCCCTTTCTCTCAAACCAAACATAGCCTTTGTGAAAGACCTATTTTAGGACGCAACATTTGATAGACTAGATTCGCCACCTCCATAATGTAATCTGGAGGAACGTCTGATTCTTTGCAAAATTGATTATAACCATCTATGCCGACATGTGTTAAACAAAAAATTTCTTTATGACGATGCTCTATCTTGCAGACAATACATTATTGAAAGGACTCTAAGGTTAAACATAGTTAACATTACTTTTCTTGATTCAGGTAAAACTTTAAACTTTAAACCATGTTGATGCAAGAAGCTCCTCTAATTCTCAAATATATCCCAACCCTAAAAGAGTTACTTGTGTGTGACTAGGTGGGTGGCTGTGCTGCTGTGCATGCTGGTGGAATGATACTAGGAAGGCTCGTTTTAAGTTTTTTAAGGTTTTTATATGAAAACTATCTTAACTTCTGCTTAAATTACAATTTACCATCTTTATTTATTTATGTTTAAAATAGAGAAGAGGAATGGGGAAAGGAGGAGGAAATTAAGTTGGCAGGGTTGGTGGCAAGGGAGGAGTAAAGGAGGTCGGCGGCGAGAGTGAAGAGATAGAAGGCAAAGGAGGGGGAGGAGGAGAAGAAGGAGGTGAGGAATGTGAGAACGGAGGAGGAGGGGAGAAGGAAAGGGAGGTGGAGGGGTATGAGAGGAAGGTTAAGGTTTGGAGAAACCCTAAAAATTAAT
The DNA here is from genome assembly GCF_001876935.1 of Asparagus officinalis. Classification (NCBI taxonomy): domain Eukaryota; kingdom Viridiplantae; phylum Streptophyta; class Magnoliopsida; order Asparagales; family Asparagaceae; genus Asparagus; species Asparagus officinalis. Next base: position 11,359,236 of record NC_033803.1, on the reverse strand, counting down.
GGAGGAGGTGGTGGAGGAGGATGTGGAGGGGAAGAGGAGGGGAAAGGGAGGAGGCGGAGTGGCCATTGATAGAGAGGGATGAGAGGAGAAAAGAATATAAGGTTTGGTGAAATCATAGAGTTACAGGAGATGGCGGAGGAGGTGGAGGAAGAAAAGATTGACAGAAGAGGAAAGGGATGAGGTGCAAGAGGACAAGGAGGGGAAAAGGGGAGGCAGTGCATGGGTGGTGGAGAGAGTAGGGAAGGAAGGTGGAGAAAGGAGACGGTAAAGTGGGTATTTTTTTTAAAGCTGAATAATAGCAAATGTGTGACATTGAGAACATGTAAGCAAACTAATGTTGTTTACATAAAAAAACAAATAAAATGGTACGTTATAATTTGAGCAAAAGTCAAAATAATTTTCACATAAAAACCCATTTTTAGATGAACTCACGTACTAACTAGTTGGCCTTTTGCTAGAATTTAACTTGAATGTTTTTTAGTAGGTTGAAAACATTTGGTTACGCCATTAGCAGACATTTGGGGTTCTTTTAGCACGCTCAAAAAATTAAGGAGGTTAAGTAACATATTTACTTATTATAGCACTCATTCTAAGTAAGCCAAACGATAGCAGTTATGTGAAATTTGCACTTGTATTTTTCTGGCCTTCATGTGAAGATTTTCAGTTGATCAAA
>NC_033803.1:11330244-11357563 GCF_001876935.1 Asparagus officinalis | reverse complement strand
TATTTCATAGTTGTTCCTTTACTGCTTAGTTCTGGAAATCTCGAGCTTAGTTCTACTTCAAGCTGGCGTTATTTCTTAAGCACAAGTGTTTTTCTGTGCGCCCATGTTAGGCCTATCTCAGTCATTGTTTAGTCTCTATTTATGTTCTTCCTGTATAGCATTCAAGCCCATCTCGAGTAGTTCTACTTCTGCCCACGATATTTTTAGCAACAAGTGTTAGTACTCGGGAAGTTTCTGCTACCCCATTTATACACGTTTTGTACCTACTTAGGCGCACCGGTTTTGTACCCATTTAATACACGTTTGTACCAATTAATTCAGCCTCTGTACCTACTTGTAAAAAACGTTTAGTACCCATTTTATTCAAGTTTCTGCTACCCACCTTAACCATGTTTCTGCTACCTCATTATTCTGGAATCAAAATTTTTGGTACACATTTATTCAAGTTTTTGTACCCATTTATACACGTATCTAGTTTGTCCTACTGTTAGTTCTGGATCATCTCGAGTTAGTTCTACTTCAATGTTGGCTGTTATTTCTTAGCACAAGTGTTTGTTCTTGTGGCCCATGTTAGCTATTCCAGTCATTGCTAGTTCCTATTGGTCTTCCTGTTAGTTCAAGCCATCTCGATGTTAGTTCTACTTCGTGCCACGTCTAATTTTTTAGCCACAAGTGTTTGTACTCGAGTATGCGCCATGTTATCCCTAGCTCAACTCCTAGTTAGTTCTAGATGCCCTCCTGTTAGTCAAGCCCATCTCCTGTTAGTTCTACTTGTGCTGCGCGTTATTTCTAGCCAAGTGTTTGTTCTTGTATTCATGATATCCCTAGCTCACTCCTTTTAGTTCTAGTTGTCCTCGTGTTTAGTTTCATCACATTATAGAGTTAGTTCTATACGTTGCTTTAAATATTGCTACCCAATTAATCAAGCCTTGTACCTACTTGTAAAAACTTTTATACCCACTAATCAATTTTTGGCTACCCATTTTATTCAAGTTTTGTACCACTTAAACCATGTTTGATACCTCAATATTACTGATCAAATTTTGTACAACTTATTCAAGTTTGTAACCCATTTATACACCGGTTTTGTACCTATTTAGGCACCATTTTGTAACCATTTATTACACTTTTTGTACCCAATTAATCAAGCCTTGCTACAGTTGCTACCTATTGTAAAAAACTTTTGCTACCCAACGTTAATTAAGTTTTGCTACCCACTTAATCAAGTTTTCGGTACCCATTTATTCAAGTTTCATGTACCAACTTAACCATCGTGTTTGCTACCTCAATATACTGGAATTAAATTTGTACACACTTATTTCAGTTTTGTACCCATTATACAACGTTTTTACCTATTTAAGGCACGTTTTGCTACCATTTATACACGTTTTGTACCAATTAATCAAGCCCTTGTACCTACTTGTAAAAAACTTCTGTACACATTTATATCAAGTTTTGTACCCACTTAATCAAGTTGGTACCCATTTATTCAAGTTTTTGTACCCAACTTAACCATGATTTTTACCTCATTAATTCTGCTGCAAATTTTGTTACACAACTGTATTCAAGTTTGTACTACCCATTTATTATACACGTTTGTACCTACTTTTAGGCACCCTTGTACCTCTTGCTCTGGATTCAAAATATTGTACCCACTTATTTCAAGCTTGTTTTTTTTTTTTTTTTTTTTTTTTTTTTTTTCCTTGTACCACATTAAGAAAAGTTTTGCTACCCACTCTCTAATCAAGCCTTTTACCTAATAATGCCATAATTTTATCTTGTGTTACCCACTTATTCAAGTTTAGTAACCCACATAATTGTCGTTTTGTACCCCACTAATACTATTTTGTTCCTCATTGTTCTGGGGGAAAAAAATTAATTCAAATTATCATCCATATATGATTTAATCCATACAACCACTTATCATCCATACATACATTAAATACTTAAGGCGAAAAAGTGAATAAATCAAATTGTGAAACATTCAACCGAAACACATGCTTTGTTTTGGCCCTCCGTAAAACTTTTGTTTTGGCGATTGCCTGTTAACTTCTCGTCGACCTTCCACCTAGCAACATTTTGTTCTACAAAAAAATTGCGCGCCCGCCCAACTTTTATCATGACAAATGCAAAACATGAAAAAATATTAAATCAAGATTAAGTATTAATACCTTAGCTAAAGCGGAACAACTCGTTATATAATTCCTTTTCCTTACAAAACCACAAAGATCTTTGTTTTTTTATACTTCTTTTCTTTGTGCCTATCTCCACTCCGACTTAATTCGTAGTAGGCAGTGCTGCTGGTCCGTCCGCTTCTGCGGCAACAGGGCTTTATCTGGGATCACGAATAGTGATTTGGAGTTGCTTCGCTCTATCAGAGATGGGCATGAGATGAAGTACTGCATCTTATTGCTGGCATCTGCTCTCATTTTCCATTGGTCGTTATGTTCCTTCTCAATCTTTGGAGATTCTGCAACTTCTTGCAAAAAATGAGCTCTAAAAAAGCACTAAAACTTATCATGAAGTTGTAGCTTGACAGTCAATGTTCTTCTCATGTGCCTTGCTTACATCACTCCTAAGGCCCAATGTTTAATGAGGTAGATAGTTGGTCTTCACTATTATGTATGTTAATTCTCAGACAACTCCGCAACAAACATGTCTGCTTCTAATTGTCCATCGTTGCGATGACTATTATCTTGATGGAATTTCTAATACTGGCTTCTTTACTAAAATGTGCAACAGCGTAGCTGCTTCTGCACTTAATATACCTTCGCATCTCAAATCTCGCACAAGCAGCACTTAATTTCTTTTTTCTTTGGATGTAATCAGACAGAACAACATTGATGGCTTTACTATCTTCTTGCTTTAGCCTCGCCGTTAATCTATTATTCGCAACGCATAAGTAGCACTTGCCGCCGTCCTTCGTACAACTTTTCATGAACTGGTAGGTAAACTATTCCTTGAGTTCTTTCTCGAAAGATAGCTAAACAATTCTTGGTATGAATTCTCGTCCCGAGCTTGTTTTTCAATGGGATGCTTCAATTGCATCAAATGTAAGGAATCGGTGAGTTTCTGGCACTTAAGAATCCTTGCCTCGAGAGGTTCAGCGGCTCGGCGAGCTCTGGACACGATCTTATGGCACTACTGCTAACAAAAATCATGGCCTAAGCTCGGTATTTACATTCACAAAATGCATCAACAAAAAGGCATTAATTTCCGTCACTCCGCTAGTAGATTGTCATCTTCCTGCCCAGTAAAAGTGCTCTTTAAGAGTACACTGGAGCCAATGGCATCTCGATGATTGTAGTGAATTTACTAACCAACTCTTTTATCTGCACCATATTTGTCCCTCATTGTTTGCCCAACGCGCTTGTTCAATTTTTCTTGCCGATTTACTCGCAATACCATATTGTTATACTTTATAAAATCGCTCACCCATAATCATTGGATGCATGATTGAAGGATTTTTGTAAGGCATTCCTACGAAGGTGCCAGAACAAAAGCGATGGCGCATTTTTTTTAGGAAAAACTTTGTGAATAGCACCACACATACTAATCTTGATCAGTGATATTGTTACTGCGTCGCCTTATGACCCGATACATTTTAAACCATTGGCTAACATAACCATTAAACTGTCTCCTCCGTTTTATCGCCGTAAACGCACACCCAAAATAGAGTAGACTGCGATGATTGGTTAACGCCGTAAATGCCGTGCAAACGGCAAATTTAAATTGTTCGTGTTATATGTAACATCGAAAGCCAAACAACATTCTCCAAATTGCCCAAGTTAAGGAATCCTCGACCTACCATCCATCCAAAAAAACTTCTCATTCGTCCATCATTTTTACTAAATCAAGTGCGAAATAAAATTTAGATCAGATACCTTTTTCTCTTGAAATTGTAGGAGAACTATGTCAACGCACTCGATGGCCGAACTTGTTTCTTCGTTTGAAGTTCTAAGTTGGTTGCTTGGCATTCGTTTGTTGAGTGAGAGGGAGCCTTGTCATTTCCATGGAGCAACGTGCGTAACAACTTAACAAATGGGTAGAATGCCGTAAACGCTTGATTGGTCCAAGAGTATCTATCAACCTTTTTGCGCATTAGCTCGCATGAAGGTTTCCGATGTGAGTAGTGCTTCTTTTACCTCAGTTGCGGTGGTTAGATGGCATGAGCGCGCATTATGCTTACTGTTTTAACTTTCGACCATCCCATGTTTTCAGTGCTTCTATCAAGTCCAATAACCATCCTTGCGTTGCATCCACATCTTGTATCGAACTTTCGAATACATCGACCTATCTTCTTTTTACTTTTAAAGATTAAAAGCTCTTCTTTGTCAGTTTCATACAAATATTCTAGATAGATTGCATCTTTTCTTCTCGAGCCAAGCTGTGTGACCCTTTGCGAACACAAATCCCTTAAAGTCTTGGCTATGCCATTGTAGAAGATTATAAAGCTTCTCATGAGTAGAGACTCCATTCGATTATATGGATTCAACGCTGTTTAAAATTACTCTTCACCATTTTCAACGCCCATTAAGCTCATCACCAGTTCGTCCTTCATGCTCGGATTCCTATAAAAATAGGAAAACAAAACTCATGCTAAAAGACAAACTATCTTGGTGGTGATATGTCAGTTAGTTAGTAGTACACTATAAACAAAAGACTATTATCACCTGGAGGGGGAACCCATGCTTGTAATAGTAGATTCATGGTCCTGCCTTTATCTGTCTTCCATTTGCTTGCCTCACGTGAGAGAATTGTTGAGATGTCTAATTACAAGCTATCAAATTTTCACATATAAGAAGATTCACAAAATCGCCTCAAAAAACGTTCATCAAGTTGATTCCTTTCGATTTCACTAACATTCATTACGATAGTATTGAAACCAAATTTGAAAGGCATTTATATCCAATTTACACAAGTACACCGTGGCAAAAATAGCTCTAAATTATCACGGCCTCCGTAGCCATAGAGTGGGAGTGCTGCCAAACCAAGTAGTGTATTTGAGCCTGAAATAAAGGCAAGAAGATAGATCCAAGGAATACTGCACATGAGGTGATAGATAAAACCATCATGAAAAATCCACTAGTCTGAACAGGAACGCCAACTAGAATAACATGCCGTTGATATATGAACTAACAATCATTCCATTTTAGAGCTTAACATGCATCCGGGTAGCATAACTGCATTCTCAGTTAAAACTAACACGTTTAATTTAAGAGCTTAGCTAACATCATTTTGCAGGTTAGAACTAACGACGTTAATTATAAACCTGATTGCCTTACCTCGGGTGGGAGGCGAGCTCGACAGCTGGCGAAGGTGCGCATGAGCCGGCGGCAAACACTGAGCTGGGGAGGCAACAGCGCAGGCTGCCGGCCGATTTCGATGGAGAGGAGTGGAGCAGGGCAGGAGGTCTGCCAGTGTCTGAGCGGTGATGGCGAGGCAGACTGTCGAGGGCATTTGCTGTCGAGCTCGGAGGCGGCGAAGATGAACCTGAGGACTGGAGGCTCGAAGTGCCGTCGGAGGCGTGGCCTGATGACGAGGCGCTTCGAGCTCGAATGGGAGAGGACGTAGACGGGGCATGACCGCGGCAAGCGTACGCTCAGCGGCGGCGAATCTCGGGAACGCTGTGAGGAGGAGGAGAGGGGATGTGTGTGGTAGGCGCAAGGGGACGGCGACGAGCGCCTGAACAAGCGGGGAGTCGAGGCGAGCGTTGGCCGAGCTTGGGCGGGCGGCGCTTTCGGGCGGGTGGTGCAGGAGGCAGGCGGGTCGGTGATGTGGCGACGAATTCGGCATCTGATCCGCGGCGGCGACGCTGATTCGGTTTCAGGCGGCGAGCTCGACGGCCGATTTCGGGTCCGGGCTGAGAGGAGGGAGCGGGAGGTGATCTGCCCAGGGAGAGATGAGGAGAGAGGGTAGGGATTTTGTGGGTGGATGGAATTATCAACGCAAGGGCTCAGATTCTCTCTGAGCGGTTTGAATAAACGGGCCCAGAGTCGCGCATCTCAGAGCCAGGCCTACGGAGTCAGCCGCCCAGATTCACTTGACCTATATATATATATATATAAATATATATATATATATATATATTATATATATATATATATATATATATTAATATATATATATATATATTATATATATATATATTATATATATATATATATATATATATATCACACACAACATATTTCTGGGTTTGCAAGAGAAATACAAATAATCTCATAGAATGTTTATTAAAAGTTAGATCTCACACATCAGTATCAGTATAAACAACATTTTTCTATATATCTTTTAAGCTCAACTAATGCATTCAGAGAAAGTAGCCAGTGAACTTGATTCATTGCATTTAATGTGCATCAAATGAACGTCAATCTTTTGATATCTTTGATGCACATTTACTGTTATGATTTGAGAACCATTTGATAACTTCTCATTCAGCTAGCAGGTCACTCCAGCTCAGATGTGTGAACATAGACTAGAAAAGAAATTTCACTTAACTACAAGTGTAGGAATCAAAGAAATAATGAAGGCTAAGATGCCACAGGAGTCCCAAGAAAAATTGATACAGATCTAAAACTAGAGCCGCCTCATGATTCAACAAAATTTGAGAACATCAGAAAGAGATTTTAGGGCACTGAAGTGCAAAAGTGATCCTCGCTCTAGTGTTGGCCTCTGTAACTCGTCCAATCTCAACCTTCTTCTTCATAGCATAACTGTCATAGAGACCATACGATATAAGTTTGACACATTTTACACGAAAAAGTTGGTCCCCATATATTTGTTCCGTAAATCTTCCACATTCTGTAATTAGCCCCTCAAATAATTGAAATTTATACCAGGTTTTCCAGTTCTCATAAGTTGTTTCAAATTAGTCCTTCCAATCAAGAGTAGAAGCAATAGTTAGATTCCAATCAAGAGTAGAAACAACAGTTAGAGGGACAGATTTGAAACAACTTATGAAATCCAGAGCATAACAACAATTTCAACTATTTGGGGAACTCGTTTGAGATAATAAAGAATGAGGGACCTGATGGTACTTTTCACTATGTGGGACTAATTTTGAAACTACGAAAGATTTAAGAGACTCCTTATGTTTGACCGTCTTGAGCATTTGTTGATCCCAGCCTTCGAAAGGGGGATTCTCCCTAGGGTGGCACTAGGGGCACACCACCAACCACAATCTTAACCACACCCTCTCTCTCATTTGCTACAGTACACCGGATCCCACTTGGAATTTTAAAATTTTAAAATCCCAAGTGGGACCCGGTGCACTGTAGCAAATAAGAGGGGGTGTGGTTGAGGTTGTGGTTGGGGGTGTGTCCCTATTATTTTCCTTCTCCCTAACACCAAGGATTCCATCCTCACCTGTTCACGGGCGACCGACACAGCGGACTTACCAAGCCAAACAGTCTCGAGGCCGAGTGTACTACTAGCTAAGTAAAACCCCGGTCCTTGCCCACCACCCTTAAAACTCCGACAAGGGGGTTTAGAAAACAACCCCTCAAAGTTAGGAGCAGAATCCTAATTGTCAGCGGGGACAACTCAATTTTGAGTTCTTCTACAGGACTCAATTCCCTTGGATGGTGAAGATAGAAACTTCATATTTACCAAACGATTGACCTTGTTACAGGAAGGCCACTGAAGCAGATAATTTGATCATGCTAACACCAAGACTTTATTTGCCATCAGGTCCATTTCCCCCTTTTTTTTAATATATCACATAAGAATTTAACATCAAAGGTACTATTATTATTCGCAGAAGTTTCTTTTTCCAACGCTGCGAATTATAGAAATATAACTAACTCAAAATTCCAAAATTACGATAGTGAAGATAGAACTCAAAATTTCTTTCACTTGTGCACGCTAGTATTCTAGAATTCCTAAGTTGCCCTTTGTTTAAAAATCCAAATCTTGGTTTTACTGTTTGTCATGTGCAAACCATCTGCTCCCGTGACCTTCCTGTAACAAATGCAATAGGGAGGCTTTGCTTCCTAGTATTTCTGCAAATTGTCAACAAAAAATTGCGTTAGTGCCAGATATCTTAATCTATATCTAAGTACTTAAAAGAAACATGTGGGGAGTTCACCTTAAACAAGAGAAAGCACAACTAAGGATATCATTGGTAAATATATAATTTATGCTTTCGTATCACTATTTTTACTTATCTTTTTATTGCTAATGGAGATACTGTCTCGATCCAACGCAATGCAAAGGAATAGTGTTATATATAGAGTTGGCGTAGACTATGTTTAATAGGATCCAACATGCGTATACTATCAACTCAACTTTGAAATTCGTGATGCAAAATAAAAGTTCAACCAGGTGGATGTGATCTACTACACATCAACTATCTAGAGATGAAAATTCAAAAGATTTAAGCATCACTAACACATTTATCACATGTCATCAAATTTAACGTTTAAGAATTTTTCATAAAGTTGCTTAATTTTTTGCTACTTAGTACATGATTTATAGCACAATGAAATCCTTAATTTTTTGCTACTTAGTACATGATTTATAGCACAATGAAATCCTTTAAAATTTTATTTCTAATTAGTTCATGTGTAGTAGATAACATCCTTGAATTTCAAATTTGGTTGATAGTGTCTACATGTTAGATACTATTAATAGTAGCCTAGCTCAACTTATATAGATGTATGTGCCTGTGTGAGGCCACATATGCCCTTAGAGAATTCCAACTAATGTTAGTCCAAATAACAGGAAAGTCAAATAATATCACCTAGACCCAACCTTGATCCCCTACCCAAACCGATTAGGAAGAGAGTTTGCAAAGGCCTATGAGCTAGACTAATCTATCTGGATCATAATTGCTTTTAAGTATTTCATATTTAACAATACATTCATCCAACTGTCAAATATGTAAGTAAATGATGCATCAAAAAATAGTTGATAGGAAAAACCTTCGACAGTTCAATATCTGGAAAAACAAATATGTATATTGGCTACATAACAAAATCTAAATACATGAAATGCTAGGACGTCTAAACCTCAGTCTCTGTCTCCCTTCCTATTAATAGCAAGCTAGACGCGACATTAGCTTCTATTCTTTCTAATTGCGGTGCTAAGGACCTGATTCCCCTGGATGGGATGGCTCGTCTCAGAGCTCTAGAAATGGAGCGAGCAGGGTTGGCCTCCTAGACCTCCTGCCCCCAGCCTTATGTCGTTCCTCTTCTTGTTTTGTGATGAGTTTTGGTTCATAGAATGTTAGAGGGCTTAATGACCCTACTAAGAGAAGATTAGTTAGAGATAACATCCACCTGGCTGCCACTGACATCATAGGTATTCATGAATCTAAACTTGACACTGTTAGACCTATAGTCCTCAAGAGCATTGGAGGCCAGAGGATTTCATCTTGGCTTCATTTACTGGCTACTAAATCTAGAGGGGGTGTGCTATTAGGTTGGAATGACTCCATCATGGATTGCATAGATTCTTACATAGGTATCTTCTCTATCTCAGCCGTCTTCCACCATAGAGCTCTTAATTGGACCTTCTTAGCCATGATATGGGTGTATCTTCTCTTCGGAACTTAGTGATCCTCATGGGAGCTTGAGGATAGATGATTCTTATGGTAACTTGAGAATAGATGTGTAAAACAACACAGGGGAATGTGGGTTGAAGCGTGAAACGAGATGGCGAATTGAAGAATCGAAGAACCAGTTTTCAGCTTCATGAGTCGACTCGACATGTTATGAGTCGACTCATAAATTCATCAGTCAACTCAACCTGTCATGTGAGTCGGCTCAAGAAATCAAGCCCAATTAGCAAAACGATTCTGACTAGTCGACTCATCATTTCATGAGTCGACCCATGTGTCATGAGTCGACTCATATATGCACATGAGTCGACTCATCGAGGATTTCCTGGTTTGTTTGAGTTTCTGTTTACACGTTTTTCTGTGGGGTTTAGGCTTGGTTATTTACAACTTTGCCACCCACGTTGTTACACCTATAAATAGAGATTGTTTAGGGTTTCTAAACAGAGGAGATTGTTAGAGATGTAGATCTAAGGAGAATAGATCTAAGAGAGATCAGTTTTGATCTAAAGAGAAATCAGATGTAATCAAAGAGAGATTCTAATCAAGAGAGATTAGGGTTTAGAGAGAATCGAGAGTTTGTTCTCGTTCTAGTGAGATTGCGGGAGAGGGATTGTAATCTTTTCATATCATAATCTAGAGAGGGTATTTTCCTTCGTAATATACTGAATTATTCTTGTGTTTCTGTCATCTTCTTCTCAACCCACCTTTGATAATTCCGTGATCAAAGGGCTCGCCTGGCGACTCGTATCAAGTTGGTATCAGAGCGATCAGATCTTGTAAAAGGGGCATCCTGTGTATGGTCCTGACTCGATCACAATACAAGAAGCTACGCGAGATCCTTATTTCATTGGAAGGAGTCCAGAAATTAAGGAGGAAGAAGATGACTGAAGGAAATTATTCGAGCCTCCATTGCTGGATGATGAAGGTGACGACAAGGTAATCTTGCTGCATGTTGAAGACTTGTGATTTGATAGAGAGGAGCCGCTGAAGGAAAATTACATTTTGGAGCGGAAGACGACCATGACGAGGCGGGGGAAGAAGGAGTCGTTTCTCCTTGGACATCAAGGTCAGGTTCCTAGCAAGGCTAAATGGTTCAACAGGGAATGAGGAGCTCGCGAGTTTCCTCAGCTGAAGTTCTAACTTGAATGAGACTTTAAGTTCCTAAAGGGGGACTCATGATACAAGTGTATCTTCTCTTCGGAACTTAGTGATCCTCATGGGAGTTTGAGGATAGATGATTCTTATGGTAACTTGAGAATAGAGGTGTAAAACAACACAGGGGAACGCGGGTTGAAGTGTGAAACGAGATGGCGAATCGAAGAATCGAAGAACCAGTTTTCAGTTTCATGAGTCGACTCGACATGTTATGAGTCGACTCATAAATTCATCAGTCGACTCAACATGTCATGTGAGTCGACTCAAGAAATCAAGCCCAGTTAGCATAACGGTTCTGACCAGTCGACTCATCATTTTATGAGTCGACCCATGTGTCATGAGTCAACTCATATATGCACAAGAGTCGACTCATCAAGGGTTTCCTGGTTTGTTTGGGTTTCTATTTACACGTTTTCCTGTGGGGTTTAGGCTTGGTTATTTACCACTTTACCACACACGTTGTTACACTTATAAATAGAGATTGTTTAAGGTTTCTAAACAGAGGAGATTGTTAGAGATGTAGATCTAAGGAGATTAGATCTAAGAGAGATCAGTTTTGATCTAGAGAGAAATCAGATGTAATCAAAGAGAGATTCTAATCAAGAGAGATTAGGGTTTAGAGAGAATTGAGAGTTTGTTCTCGATTCTAGTGAGATTGTGAGAGAGGGATTGTAATCTTTTCATATCATAAGAGTTTGTTCTCGATTCTAGTGAGATTGTGAGAGAGGGATTGTAATCTTTTCATATCATAATCTAGAGAGTGTATTTTTCTTCGCCATATACTGAATTATTCTTGTGTTTCTGTCATCCTCTTCTCAATCCACCTTTGATAATTCCGCGATCAAAGGTACTCGTCGAGCGACTCGTATCAAGCCACCACCGTTTATGCCCCTTCTAACAGGTCCGACAGGGAAGTCTGTTGGTGGGAGCTCGATAGAATCCACCTTATGTTTCCCCTCCTTTGGGTTTTGTTTGGAGATTTCAACGTCACCCTCTCGACCCAGGAAATGAGTGGTAGATCTGCTTCTCCTAGATACATGCACCAATTTAAGAACCTTGTCGACTCCCTATCTTTGATGGACCTACCATTCAATGGTAGGAAATTCACTTGGTCTAATATGAGATCCTCTCTCATCCTAGCCAGGCTAGATAGACTCCTCATCTCACCTGATTTTGAATCTAAGTTTCCCTCTTCAGTCCAATTCTCACATCCATCCTCCTGTTCAGACCACTCACTCATCATTCTAGATACCTCTCAACCACCTCCTAAGCATTTCTTTAGATTGGAGAAGGCCTAGTTAGCCCACCCATCCTTCAATCCCTTTACTACCTAATGTTGGTCATCTTTCACCTGTAGAGGATCCCTAGTTGACACTTTCCATCTTAAACTCAAACTTCTCAAACGTAGACTCAAATGGTGGAAAAAAATTCGTATATGGCTCTCTCAATACTCAAAAATCTAGTATTCTCCACAAGATCTAATCACTCAATACCTCTGAAAAATCTAGACCCCTTATAGAATCAGAACTTCTCCTAAGATCCTCCCTCAGAGACTCCCTTTCTGACCTAGCTAAGCAGGAGGAAGTCTATTAGAAACAAAGGTCCAAAATGCTATGGATTAAGGAAGGGGACTCCAAAACGTCATTCTTCCAAAAAATAGCCTCTCATCACAAAAGAACAAACTTCATTCCCGACCTGACAACAATCGTCATCTCATCAGAAACTGATAAACAATTAGCATTCTTCCAACACTTTTCCAACCACTTCAAGGCCAACCCCCATATTTATTCAAAGTAGCCTGGGACTATCTATACCCATCCCCCTATGTAGGTCTTAGCAATCTAGATTCCCCTTTCTCAGTGGACGAGATCAAAGCAGCAGTCTTTGGCCTTCATTTTGAGAAAGCTCTAGGTCCAGATGGTTTCCCTATTCTCTTTTATCAAACCTTCTAGGAAACCATCAAAGATGACATTATAGCCTTCTTCTGTCACCTCTACAACGATGCACTCTCTCTCCACAAAGTCAACCTCTCCTACATCTCTCTCATTCCCAAATTAGACTCCCCCTGCCACCTCTCAAATTTCAGGCCCATCGGTCTTCTCAATGGCATTGTTAAAATCTTCACCAAAGTCCTAGCTAATAGGCTAGCTCCTTTTTTATCTTCCCTCGTAGACAACTCTCAATCTGCTTTTCAATCGAGAAAATCTACCATTGAATCCATTGTTCTCGGTCATGAGATGCTGCACCACTGCTTTTCTAAGAAAGTGGAAGCCTGCATCCTCAAGATCGACTTCAGCAAAGCATTTGATTGTGTCAGATGGGATTTCCTCCTTTCTCTGCTCAGAGCTAGGGGTTTTGGAAGAAGATGGTGCACGTGGATTTCTAACATCCTATCTTCCTCTAAATCCTCTATGCTAGTCAATGGGCATCCCACCAATACCTTCTAATCTTCCAGAGGTCTCAAGCAAGGGGACCCTCTATCTCCTATGTTATTCCTTCTAGTAGTTAATGTTCTCAACAGATTGCTATCCAATAGTATTGACCATGAAGATCTCTTTGAACTTCACCTCAAAGGCAAACTCAACGATATTAGATCTCTCCAGTTCGGTGATGACACTCTTATCTTCTATAAAGCTGACTTCCCTAACATCTCTAACCTCAAATTTATTCTTTACTACTTTGAGGATATTTCAGGTTTGGGTATTAACTTCTCCAAGTCCAACCTTTTCTATAGTGGTAAATCTGTCAGTCGGGGTCCCATTCTTGTTAATTTAATGAACTGTTCATTCATATCGCCCCATTCAAATACCTTGGCCTTCCTCTCAAGAAAGGATCCCTCTCTAAATATAATTGGCAACCACTTATAGTCTCATTCCATAAGAAACTCTCTCTATAAAAAGCCAAACATCTTTCATTCGGTTGCCGTCTAGTCCTCATCAACTCAGTCCTCTACGCTCTACCTCTATACTACATGTTGTTCTTCAGGCTCCCTAAATGGCTGATTAAGACCTTGGACAAAATCAGGCATAACTTCTTGTGGAGGGGAGGAAACACCAATACAGGAGGTAAAGCCCTTGTTAATTGGGAGAAGGTCTACTCCCCCAAGGTTTACGGGGGCCTAGGCATTTCTAACCTTGAGAACTTCAACATCTCCCTCTTGGTAAAATGGTTATGAAAATATTTCTCTAACAACAACCACGTTAGCTTGGTCCTTCAATCCATCTACCCTCCATACCCTCATAGCACACCCCCCAGAGGTAAGAGCACTAAATTTTGGAAAAATGTCCACTTTACTTATCTTGCTTTTGTGGCTATAGTCAAATGGCGTCTAGGTAATGAATCTAGGATTATCTTTTGGGAGGATAAGTGGACAGGTAACAACTCTCTCGCTAGTCTCTTCCCCTTGGCCTACAATCTGTCTTTCTCTAAGCAAGCCTCCATTGAGTCCCAAGGGAGACTCATAGGAGGGATCTGGTAGTGGAAATCAATTTTGAGGCGCCCAACTAGCCAGCATGATAGACTCCAAATTCAAGACCTTCTCCTTTGGGTATACTCTACTAATCTCTCCCCTACCCTTGTTAAAGATGAAGTTACTTGGCCCCTAGATTGCTCGGGTAGTTTCACTGTGAATTCCTTTTACACATTCATCTCAGATGGCGGCACCCGCAACCCTTATAACTCTATTATTTAGCATAACCCTCTCCCTAGCATGTTCAAATTCTTTACATGGATTCCCTCTATGGCCAAACTTATGCCAATTAAAACTAATTAACAAGTTATCCTAGTAAGTATGAAATACAACATGATATGTGAACTAGGATAAGCAATATGAACAATAAAATATATCCTAGCAAAGAGATATACTATGAGATATATATGCAAGGATATGAAACTAACACAAGGGTAAACAAAATGAAACAAGATAGTGGGTGATATAAAATAATGAGCAATGAGCACAAATAAGAATAAACGCCAAAGCATACTCAAACACAATCAAATGATCACGGAGTTCGGACCTTCCGTCCTACGTCTCCGCTCGCCACTCCCTGGGAGAAATCCATTATCACGACCGGGTTTTCTACGTTCACCCGAATAACGTTTACACCACACAATACGGTTTTCTAGTTTACCAAAAACTCTACAACTAACACACTCTTGTAATCCCACTCTACACCCTCTCAAGTGTTGAACTAGACGTGTCTCCCTCAAGTGCTCGGTTACAACCTCTGTCAACCGATGCCACTCCTCTTGGGACGATCCCCGACTCTCGCCACACACTTCTCTCGGTGTACAAGTGTATTACAAAATGATTCTCACAATAAGCACAATTACAATAAATGATTTGTTCTCTAATATGGATGAGAACACAATGAAAGCTCACACTTAATTGTTACAACTCTCACCAACCCAAATATACTATGTATGA
Source organism: Asparagus officinalis (assembly GCF_001876935.1). Classification (NCBI taxonomy): domain Eukaryota; kingdom Viridiplantae; phylum Streptophyta; class Magnoliopsida; order Asparagales; family Asparagaceae; genus Asparagus; species Asparagus officinalis. The sequence continues at coordinate 11,342,420 of NC_033803.1, read as the reverse complement.
AAATACAATAAGTTTAATGTGGGTGTGTGTAAACAATAAGTAAAATCAAATCTAACTCAAATAGTAAACTAGCAATAATAAGAATATGAAAATCAATAATAATATTGCTAGAGAAAAGAGTTAGAAAACTTCTCCATAAACACAAAGAGAGGATGAGAAGATATTGAAGATGAACTCCTCAACAGATGATGCAAGCTCCTCTTTGTAAAAGCAAACCCCAAAAATAAACTAAACAAACTGTAAAACCCTCTGTTAAAAACTCTTTTAAACTTGCTTAAAACTTCTTAGATGGGATATGAAGGATGAGAGCAAGGAGGGTTTTATAGCCTCCCAAAACCTCAGCCAAAAACCCAAAACAAAAGACCAAAAAACCCCACACAAATGGCTGCAGAAAATAGCCATTGGGATTGAAAAGACAGAGCGGCGGTCGACCGTGGAAAACTCGCAGTCGACCGCGAGCTACTCCAAAACTCACAAAATTTCCAGAAACTTTGGCGGTCGACCATCGCGGTCGACCGCGAGAAAAAAAACTCAAAAACTGCACTCTGGACTGCGTGCGGTCGACCGCACTGTAGCAACGTGCACAAGCAATTTTCAGGTTTTGACAGATTCTGGAAATTTGCGTATCTAATTTTGTAAAATCAATTAAAAATAGTAAATCAACTCCAAAAATCATGATATTTTGAGGGAAGGTTCTAGATATGTAGATGAACAAGTTAGAGAAAGAATTTATGAAAAATCACTTCTCATTTGAGAGAAATAAATGTTTTAACATAGATAAACAGTTTCTAAAAAAACTGCTGAAAATATGGTTTTGTAAATTCAATTGAAAATAACAAAACAACTCCAAAAATAGTAAAACTTGGGAAAATGTTTGTATATATGATGATAAACATGTAAACGAAGAAATTTTTTAAATTACATTTTCCAATTGTGAAAACTCATGTATTTTGTAAGTATGTCCAAAACATGAAAAGTTGATATACATGAAATTTGATGTTTTGACATAAACACAACTTTAAAACATTTTCAAACATTCTTATAGACTTAATAAAAGATATAAAAAGTTGTTATGAAGTCTATAAACTAGAAATATAATATTTTCACAAATATGCATATTCTGTGCAATATTTTCTAAAGCACAAATATGTAATCTCATATTTATAAACATGGAAACCCAAAAACATTTATGTATATATATATATATAACTATATATATATGCATAGAAACTAAAAACTTGTATGTATATATAAAACTATATATACATAGAAACCAAAACTAAAATGTGTGTGTATATGATATCGAGCTTAAAGTATTGAACACACATAATATAAATCTAAACTAATATACCCAAGCAATCTTGATCTTCAATAAGCTTGACTTGGTAATCTCGCGGATGAAGCTTGAACTTGATCTTTAACTTTAAATTGCAAGGCTTCACTCTACTATTCCGTCAACCTCCATTGAATATGATCGTTGAGGCTCTATTCCATCCATCCTCCAACTCGTTGTTTGTCTACAATAAATAGAAAACACAAATACTAGACAAACAACATTAGGAGTAAATTATTTGTTAAACCATCATCAAAACAAGAAGGCCAACAAAACTTAATACCAAGGACATGCTCATGGCTAAAGGGTGGACCGATAACCTATCTTTCTCCCTCTGCTCTAGCGACATAGAATCTCACAATCATCTCTTTATTCACTGTTAGTTGGCCAAACAGATATGTGACATCTTTCTCCCAATCAATGGTATCCCAGTTCCACCTTCATCCATACACCAATGCTTCGATATGTGTATCACTAAAGACATAACGCTAGCAATGAGGCTACTGTGGAGAATTGCTTTTCCTACCATCTGCTGGGTCATATGGACTGCTCGCAATAATCTTATATTCAATGGTACCATGCCAAATCACCATCTTCTAGCATCCAAGATAGCTTACTTCCTCACTTTCTGGACAGGTTCGGTGACTTCCAAACGAGCTCTCAAGCTCAAGGCTATTGTTCTAGAAAGGGGGATTTCCGACCTAATCGCCTCAAGTGAAGACATCAACGGGGGAGCAGCAGACCTGTAGGAGTATCCGCAGCTTCGATGTGTGACAGTTTTTGTTTTTTTTGTGTAGCCTCGGCGTTTGACAGTTTTTTTGGGTTTTTTTTTTGCACAGATAGCGTCCCATAGTGGATTAACTAACTAGTTTTTGGTGTGCTAAACATTTAGGTTGTGGGTGGTAAACTCTTTGCTTTATTGTATATTCTTTTGTATATCTATAAGTGCTTTTACTTTGTTCATCGATTGTGTAGAGTGACGACATATGTCTGCTCCTCTACCAATTCGGGATCTATCGCTAAATCACAACTAGATATAAATATATGTAAATACTTTTAACTTCCTATTTATACGACTAGTTATTCAAAGTTTAGCTATGCAAACATGCATGCCTTCGATCGGTATCACTAAATCTCGATCTCTACTTGAATTGAATGGATGTACGACACTCCTTATCCCAATTTTGGTCGAAAAAGAAAATTGGAAAAATTAAATCTATGATGTAAATTAGAATATAGGACTATAGCGATAATAATAATAATAATAATAAGGAACATGAAATCTTACGTATGGATTTTGCGAGCTACAAAGAGCTCTAACATTCAGATCTACTATACCAAACTACAATATCACTAACAAAAAAGACGAATCTTGACATAGATTAAAGGAACAAAGAAGCATACAACATAGTATTAAAACTTACTTGGCTACATATGATCTTGAAAATCATAGATTGCGTGCATGTATCTATGGTTGCATGAATCAGACATCATCTGCACATTTTAAAATTAATAAATAGGAGTGACGTAATCAAGGAGTCATGGTATATAAATAGCCTACAGAAGTGAAGGCATATCGTCTATTTAAAACTCAACAGCTTGAGGAATTCTTAATAATTTAGGTGTAACTTTAAATGATTAATAATTTAGGTGTAACTTTAAAAACCCCAAAGGGACTTTCGAAGTTTTGTGATGAACACCAGTAACTTTAAAAAGTTGCACTAAATCCCCAATATCTTTTGGGTAAATTACACTAAATCCCAATAACTTCAAAATGCCTTGTTACATTGTTTTTCAATTAAATTAATGGGTTATCTATAGAAATGCGAAAACTTATTGAGAAATTTCTCCAATTACAAAAATTATTGGGGTTCATTTGTGATTTTAAAAGTTTTTGGAGCTTTACCACAAAATGTTAAAAGTTTTTGGGAGTTCAGAGTAATTTACCATAGGGTTAACTCTTGAAAGATCCTTTGCACAATCGCCCAATTGCGAATAGAACCCTAAAGTTCTAGTGCTTCAGATGGAGCATTCAAATAAAATATCTTTGACTCTATTGCACACTCAGAAAAGAGAATATTGTTCGTTGACAAATAAAAGAGCGAAAAAAAATCACTTGGGTCTATTTGCAAATTACAACAACACTAATTGTAACGCACTCCAACAGGGAAGGACTTGAATTTGATATATCATTCGTTTATACGACATTCTGTGCACATTTGGACTCAGGATTCGAGAGATATACTTCTTTCATTACACTAGATTTGATGATATCTTTAAACATCTTTTTCAATTCGAACTCAAATACCTCTGAAAACAAAACTTAAAATAGTTAGTTATTTATCCATACTTACTGCGTAGCGTAAAGTTCATGTAACCCCAAAACACTTTTGTCCATTTTGAATTAACCCCCAGCACCCTTCAGAGTTAGCATAATATGTAAAAAAAAAAAAAAATCACACAACCCAGAACTTTTTTCAGTTGCCGACATTGGATTTGGGGTCGGAGATCGGAGGTCTCAGGCTAAGCTTGGGTTTACGTAAGTTGCATTAAACAATGGAATGGGTCGGTCTTCTTAATAAAGTGAACTAATAATTGGCTGGGCTCTTAAAACGTAAAACATCTCTAAGTCCCATAAGTCAATGCTTCACAGTTTCTAGGTGGGCTTTTAAATAGATGATAATAGGAAATTAGGCCCGTGATACTAGAAACTTAGGCCTGTACATCTTTTTCTTTTTTTCCCCTCAAACACACATTTAAAGAACGTCGTACATGTCCTTCCGCTAATATTTTCCTTCAAACACTTCCCCTCTGGAGCTTTACCCCATCATTATTTTTGTTACTTTGCCATAAAAAAAATAATATTGTGCCGCAGAATTACTTTTATGTCAAAAATTCCTTTGCATATACAAATGCCTAGAAAATGAAGGATGTAAACAATATAGTATCGAAGCGTTTTAAGAAAGCGACATAATTATCACATGATCTTTGCTTACTTAGTCAAACTAAATTGCAATATTATCTTATTTTTGTTGGATAGGAGGTTCCTAATATGTTTCCTAATATGTTTCCTAATTTGTTTTGGTAACAGGCTATTGGGATTCCTAATCTGTTTTGGTAACATGATTCCAAATCTGTTTTGGTAACATGTTATTAGGATTCCTAATCTTTTTTTTTGTTTGTTTTTGAATTCCTAGTATGTTTATGATTTTAGGATTTCTATATATATGGAACAATTGGAAGAGAGAATTGAGAAGAAAATTGCGGATATTTGGAGCAGAGAAAAGAAGTATTTTCTGAGCTATTGGTTAGGGTTTTGTTTGGAGAGAATTAGAGATTTGTTGGTGAGATTAATTGATGAGTTTGAATGATTTGTAATCTCAGTTTATACTTTTCTTCTCTATTAGTGACAAACTCTATCCCCTTCTTGCCTCGTGGACGTAGGCAATTTGCCGAACCACGTTAAAATTGGTTGTTTGTATTTGTGGCATTGATTTGGTTCATTTGGCCTTCTCTCGATGTTTGTTTGATTTGGTCTCTCGAAGCACATTGGTTTGGATTTGGTTTCCGCCGTGCTCAACAAGTGGTATCAGAGCTCGGGCTACGCTTAGACTATTTGGAGGAGTAGATCGTTTTGGAGGCTCGCCTAGGACTTCGTTTGGTGATAAATGTGCGATCTTTTTGGTAAAGACTCTATCTTTTCAGTTTTCGATCTATTATTCATTTGTTCCGCATTTGTTTTGGTGCTTTGAGAAAAATGGTTAGGAAAGGAGGAGTTGTGGAAGGTACTTCCAGCGTGAAGACCGTCCAAAGTTTGAATATCCACTCTATGAAGATAGATGTGGAGAAGTTTAATGGCACAAACAATTTTGGTCTTTGGAGATGTGAAGTCTTGGATGTGCTCAATACGCAAAATTTTGAAGATACTTTGGAGTTGGACGGGAAACCGGATGACATTGAGGAGAATGTTTGGAAAAAGATGAATAGAACGACGTGTGGTGTGATTAGATCTTGTTTGACTCAAGATTTAAAATATGATGTGATCAATGAGACTTCGACTAAGAAGATTTGGGAGATCCTAGAGGGTAAGTATTTGACCAAGAGTGTAGAGAACCGTTTGCATTTGAAGAAGAGGCTTTATCGCTTCTAATTGAAGAAGGGGACCTCCATTGGTGATCACATGAACCACTACACGAAGCTTCTTACGGATTTGGCGAATGTAGATATGATGATTGAAGATGAGGACAATGCGTTGTTGTTGTTGAGTTCCTTACCCGATGAGGAATATGAGACCTTCGTTCTTATTCTTATTAATGGGAAGGCATTTCTTTCTTATAGTGAGGTCACCGCTGCATTTGTGAATTATCAGCTTCGAAAGGAGGATAAGGAGATTTCAGTTGAGTCGGTAGCGGGGGCATTGGTCGTAAGAGCAAAGAGTCCAAACCGTGGTAGGATGTCGCAGTCTAGAGGGGCACATTTTGAAGTTCGTAGGAATCAGTGTGCCTTTTGTAAAGAGGTTGGACATTGGAAAGCCGAATGCCCAAAGTTGGTTGATCGAGCCGGGAAGAATAAGGGGAAAGCTATTCAAGCTTCAGAGATAAATGTTGTCAAGGCTAGTGATAATAATTCAGATTCGGATTCTTCGGGCTACTCGTTATCTGTACTACCGTCAGTTTGTGTTGCCGACTCTACAGAATGAATGTTGGATTCAGGTGCTTCTTACCATATTTGTCCTAGGAGGGATTGGTTCTTCAGTTTTCAGGAGTTGGAAAGAGGGGAGGTCGTGCTCATGGGTAATGATCATGAATGTCCTATTGGTGGTATCGGTACCGTTCGGATTAGGATGAGTGACAGAGTGATTTTAGAGTTGGTTGGAGTGAGGTTCGTTCCTCAGTTAAAGAAGAACATCATTTCACTTGGAGTTTTGGAGGCAGCAGGCTATAGGGTGACCTTGGTCGATTCACGTTTGAAGGTCACATTAGGGTCCATGATTGTGATGAAGGGCGTCAGGAGGAATAATTTGTATTATTTGATTAGGAGCACAGTATTTGATAGAGAGCTGACGACTTCTTTGGATTTGGCTAGACTATGGTATTTGTTGAGGCTGGGTTATTTGATTGGTTATGCCGTGCATGGTTTGTTGAGGAGTACTTTGACCTACAGATTGAATTCTTTTGAGCACATTGGTATGAGCAAGAAGACCGAGATAGAGTTTGGTACTTTTATCCATCGATCGAGGGGTCTTTTAGGTGGTGTTCAGTTAGGCATTTGGGGGCCTTCTATGGAGGCATCATTGGGAGGTAATCGGTTTTTGGTTTCTATAGTTGGGGATTGTTCTAGGCATTGGTGGGTTGCAATCAGGTCTCATTGGTGTGAAGTCCTAGAAGTCAACAATAATTGGAAGAAGTGTATTGGCAGAAAGGTAACCCGTCGTTCTAGCTTTGGTAGGGGTTCTTTATTGCATTTGTGCTGAGCTCATGGTAGTTTGAGATACTTCATTGATGTGGAGACATTGGGGCGACGAGATGAGATGACAGTTTTGATGGGTCGTTTCTTACTGGAGGGGGATCGGTGTTGGTTGTCGAACATTAGTTTTGTTTTTGGAGCTTCGATATATTTGGATTATCTTGGTCATAGGTTGCCGACTGCTGTATGTGGAGATTTTGGATCTGGTGAAGCTGCTTGATTTTGTGTTGTGTCGGATATTTGGTTGTCCAGCACTTAGTCACATCGAGGATGTGAGATTTGACCCAATTGCACGTTTGGGATTCAAAGGTTCGTTTGATTATCAGTTAGGAGCTTTTGATTTTGTTCTGAGCAGGTATAGATTATTTGACTCTCGGCAGGTGGAGAGTATTGATCAGATCATTGGGATATCACAGCGGGTGGAGGGTGACACCACTTCACATTGTGTGGAGATCACTCCACATACTTCAGATTATACTGCATCGTTTAGGATTCTAGCTGAGGTGACACAGTTTGGAGATCATTTGGATTTGGATACAGATGATGAGTTAGTTTTGGATTCGAGTACAGCTGGTGGACATGTTTTGGATATGACCATTGGTTCACATCAGGTGGATGTGTTTGATTTGTTTTAGTTTGGGACCATTGGGAGCGATATCAGTTGCAGATCCGTTGGTGATATTGGTGAAGAGTTGCAAACTTTTCTATTTGATTGAGGGGCTTTGGAGGCCGTTTGGGTGAACTACGTGAAGGCTTGATTCCTTGGGCAAGAGGATATGTAGGCAATCATTTATGATGCAGCCGGTTTGGTAAGTTGATACCGACATTTGAAGTTTGTTCGCATTCTCATTTGGGTTCTCGACTTGTTATGTATTGAGTCCGTTGTCGTGGATTTGTTCCACTTCGTACTGGACGCAACAAGTGAGACGTTCGGTTGGTATTGGTGTCGGCTCAGTTTTGGGAAAACTTCGTCGAGGTGGAGAATTCTTAGATAGCAGGTTCCTAATATATTTCTAATTTGTTTTGGTAACAGGTTATTGGGATTTCTAATCTATTTTGGTAACATGATTCCAAATCTGTTTTGGTAACAGGTTATTAGGATTCCTAATTAGTTTTGTTTTTTGTTTTAGAATTACTTGTATGTTTATGATTTTAGGATTTCTATATACATGGAACAATTGGAAGAGAGAATTGAGAAGAAAATTAGGGATATTTGGAGCACAGAAAAGAGGTATTTTGAATTGAGAAGAAAATTAGGGATATTTGGAGCACAGAAAAGAGGTATTTTCTGAGCTATTGGTTAGGGTTTTGTTTGGAGAGAATTAGAGATTTGTTGGTGAGATTAATTGGTGAGTTTGAGTGATTTGTAATCCCAGTTTATACTCTTTTTCTCTATTAGTGAAAAACACTATCCCCTTCTTGCTCTGTGGACGTAGGCAACTTGCCGAACCACGTTAAAATTGGTTATTTGTATTTGTGGTATTGGTTTGGTTCGTTTGGCATTCTCTCAACGTTTGTTTGATTTGGTCTCTCAAAGCACATCGGTTTGGTTTTGGCTTCCGTCGCGCTCAACAATTTTTTCATAATCACGATTCTAGATTTAATTATGGATTTATGCCTAATCAAACCATTTTTTCATAACACAACATTTTTTGGTAAATAATGAATTCGGTAGACAAATGATTTGTTGTTTATTATAGTAATTAATACCCCTCGTTTATGATCTTATTCCCAAACTAAATATTAAATCATTCCGGATTAATAACTTGGATTTTGAATTTAGGTTATTAAATTATAGTTTGATTTTTGTATTTACTAGTTGACATGCAAGTGCATATTGCACTTGGTCAAATCCTTTGATTGTTTCAAGGTACAAAAATTAGAAAATTTTTGGGTAAATTTTACTAAACCCCCAATAGTTTGAGTGTTTCACACTAAACCAAAAATATATTACCGAAACTCTCATTAGTATCTAATAGTTGTACCACATTACGTAATTTGAACATGTATGAGGCCGTTTCTTTTCAAGGTACAAAAGAAATTAAGTTGGACCAATTTACTTCTCTAAAATTTGAAATTTACAAATGCAGCCTAAAAAATTCAAGATTTGCAAACATCACAAAATCAAGGAATTAAAACAATGCATGAAAATTTTTAAAGCTTTTAGCGTATACTTTGTATTGATTTATTTTATTGTGTTTCTTGTAACTTTTTAATTTTTGAGGGTTCTTTTTTATAGTTATCAAATCCTTGTCTTTTATCATAATGTTGTAATTTAAAAATTTTCAAAATTTAAGGGTTTTTTAAGTTTGTAGGGTACTCTTTGCTAATTTCAAATTTGTAGATTTTCAGTGTATACTTTGTATCTTTGATTTTTTTAATTGTTTTTTTATAAATTTAAAATTTTTGTGGGTGTCATTTATAATTATCAAACCCTTATCTTATATCACAATATGTAATTTAAAATTATCAATGCAGGATGATAACTTTTTATATCTTTACTAATACTATAGATAATTAAATTTAAAGATAAAAACTAACTAGCAATTATCAAGTTCTTATCTCCTAATTTAAAGATATTATGATAGGATAACAACTTTTTATCTCTTTATTAATTGGCCTAGATAATTAAATTTAAAGGTAAAAACCAACTTCTAATCATGAAAATATTTTTATAATAATTAATTAATTAATTATATTAATTAGAATAGGACAACAATGTAATATGGAAAAGGATCAAGTGTGTTTTTGTCTATGAAAACTTTTTTTTTCCAAACTCATACTTCAAACCAGGGGGGGGGGTTGTAATTTTCTAAGTTTGTAGGGTATTCTTTGCTAATTTCAAATTTGTAGATTTTCAGTGTATACTTTGTATCTTTGATTTTTTAATTGTGTTTTTTATAAATATAAAATTTTTGTGGGTGTCATTTATAATTATCAAACCCTTATCTTATATCATAATATGTAATTTAAAATTATTAATGCAGGATGATAACTTTTTATATCTTTACTAATACTATAGATAATTAAATTTAAAGATAAAAACTAATACTATAGATAATTTTTTATATCTCATAATTTAAAGATTTTATGATAGGATAACAACTTTTTATCTCTTTATTAATTGGCCTAGATAATTAAATTTAAAGGTAAAAACCAACTTCTAATCATGAAAATGTTTTTATAATAATTAACTAATTAATAAATTAATTATATTAATTAGAATAGGACAACAATGTAATATGGAAAAGGATCAAGTGTGTTTTTCTCTATGAAAACTTTTTTTCCAAACTCATACTTCAAACCATTATCTTTTACCATGATATTGTAATTTAAAAAATTTTAAAATTTTAAGAGAGTTTTAAAAAAATTTCTAAGTTTGCAAGGTTCTTTTTACAATTTTAAATTTATAGATTTTCAGTGTATACTTTGTATCTTTGATTTTGTTATTGTGTTTTTTATAAGTTTTGAATTTTTGAGATGTTTTTTATATTTATCAAACCATTATATTTTAACATGATGTTGTAACTTAAAAAATTAGGTAGAATAATAACTTTTAATATCTTCATTAATTAGTATAAAAATTAAATTTAAAGATAAAAACTAACTTTTAATTATCTCCTAATTTAAAGATATGAGGATAGGATAACATATCTCTTTACTAATTATCATAGATAGCTAAATTCAAAGATACAAACCAACATCTAATTATGAATTTCTCATCTTTTATCAATTTAATATTTTACGTACGTATGATATATGCTGGATGGGATGCACATGCATTGTACGTGGTCAAATATCTTAAATTTTCTTTTAGATTTAAATTTTTATTATAAATGAGTTGTGAAATAGTTTGTCGTTACTATAAATGGAAAAAAATGACAAAAATATCTGTAAAAATAAAAGTACAGATTTGAACTACAATATCTGTTTAGTATGATATTCATGTAGTTCTCTCATAATTTGTATTTTGGTCCGTTCTTGAGATTGATATAAGTTGTAAAACTATAAAATCTTATTCCTTTTAGGGGCTGTTTGGTTCATTTCCCATGTATTGGGAAATACAATTCCATGTAAAGAAACTAAAGTTTTGGATTTTCTAAACTTTTCCAAGAAATAGATTGTTGGGTTTGGTTCACACATAGAATGTGGTGGGAAACCAATGTATACACTTTTCTTTTGTTTGGTTGGTATAAAAAAGGGAAAACTTTTTTGTTGATTAGATGTTTCTCACTTTTCTTGTGTTTGGTTGGTATTGAAGTGTGTAGGAAAAAATGTATACAGTTGATAAGTTTATCACTCACTAAAAACAAATTAATTTGTGATCGTTATGGAAGATAATCTTACAAAAATAAAAGTGCGAATGTAACATGAAAAAAATAGTAAATAACCGAATTCATTATAAATATCTGTTTGACATAAAAAAATCATACGAAACCTGTAATAACATGATTATCGTAACTTTTGATATGAAAAATTACACGAAACCTATTTGACATGAAAAAAATCATACAAAACATGTTTGACATGAAAAACTTAGACGAAACTTGTAATAACATGATTATTCATAATTTTATGAAATACATATCGGAATTAGCGAAAAATTCTTATGAAACCTACAAAAACCTACATAATTAGTTATAAATATATATTATATATATATATATATATAATTATATATTATATATATATATATATATATATTATATATTATATATATATATATATAATATACTATATATATATATATAGTATTATATATATATATATATATATATATTATTAATTATATATATATATATATAGTATATAATTAATATATATATATATATATATATATATATATATATATATATATCATATATATTAATATATATATATAATGACATGGAAATCGCATCAAACCCGAAAATACAAACATGTACCATTAATTGAGACTGAGTAGTTGAGTCAACTACAAGAAACAAACCAGTTAGGTTCAATAGAAGCGTGTATAATATGGGTGGGTTTGGGTATTAAATGGACGAGTCACAAATGAGTGAACATGTTTTGCCCATTTACCCATTTATGACTAATTTAATATTTTCTAAAAGGGCGGGTTTTTGCCCACCCATTTAATAAATGGGCCACCCATTTGCCCATTTAACTATAGTAGCTATATATGTAATACTTTTGGGGTGTTTTTTGTAAACTTTTAGGGTTTTTTTGTAAACTATTATTTTTTTTTGCAAAATTTTGAGGGTTTTTTGTAATTTTTGGGTGTTTTTTGCAAACATTTTGGGGCTCTTTGTAAACTTTTTAGGGGCCTTTTGCAGAATTTTTTGAGTATTTTTTGTAAACAAATTTTTTTTTTTTTTTTTTTTTGGGGGGGGGGGGT
>NC_033803.1:11329005-11330234 GCF_001876935.1 Asparagus officinalis | reverse complement strand
TTTTTTTGGGGGGGGGGGGTTTACAACCTTTTGAGGTTTTTTTACACTGACAACACTGTTAGATTCCTCCTATTCTTTTAAGTTATTAAACAAGGACATAAATAAAGGAATTTATATACTAATGAGAAATAAATGCATAATAGGCATACATCCAAATCTCACAAAATCCACCATGAATAATTATTTTTTTGTAAGAAAAATACTAGTAAAAGTAATTTTTAAATAATTTTGCACAACACAGTAGTTCACAGTTGGTTTACCTCACCTGACCCTCTCCAAATTATTGAGCTTCGTCGCTGCAGCCTGTAATCTCTCGCTCTCCTTTAGAATCAAACCCTCCAGGTGCTTCAAATTCAACATGCAAAGCATCACCCTGTTCTTTGCAGCCAGAACCTTCCTCCTCCACTCAAGCTGCCGTAAAGCTTTGACCCTCTCAAACCTAAACCCTAGCAGAAAAACATTAAAAATCCACACTTTAAAATTAATAACAAGGTTTATTTGCACTTTAATACCCATCGTAAATCTTTTTCAACTTTGATCCAGTTCTATTTGAAAAGGGTGAATCTTTGGAGTATTTGAATCCAAAAATCCTTAAAAACAAAAGGAAATTTGTATCAATTGGATAGGATCGTTAGTACCTGAGCTTGTACATGTATTTTGAAGGGGAATCTGAAGAGGAGGAGGAGGATAAGAAGAAATCGAGGGAGAGGAGGTTTGAGCAGACGAGAGAGTCGTTGGAGAGGCGGCAGTAGGAGATGGAGATTGAGCATTGTAGGCGTATAAAACTACCTATAGGTCCCTTAACACAGCTCGGCATGGTGATTCAACAAACCAACGAACCATCGGGTGACGTATCTAAACACGATCGTTAGTCCACAACACCGAAGCCAAGTGACACGCGACGAAGCGGATTAACGAGGCGACGAGGTTAACGAACCGCACGCGAACAACGGAATAAATCCACTCGCGTGCGGAATCAAGCTAACGGTTCGGTGAGTCAATGAGTCATCCAACTGTAGAACGGATTCAAACTCGAACACCGAAGCGGATTTACTACCAAATTAGGATCCGGACTGCCAAATCAGAGTTCAGATCAACGACGAAGCTCGGATAAACCGATAAACCGTGAAACCGGACAAACAGACACAACGGCGAACACCCGGCCAAAACCAAGTCACTCAGGTGGCTCGGCCATGGCTGAGCCACCCCAAGGTGGCTCGGCCATGGTC
>NC_033803.1:11274379-11328994 GCF_001876935.1 Asparagus officinalis | reverse complement strand
CATGGCCGAGCCACCCAGGGGGGGCGGGGTGGCCGAGCCACACTCTGATCTGGGCTCAGATCTGAGCCCAGATCCGCTTTGATTGCCTATAAATAGAGGGGGTATGGCTCATTGTTGAGAGGTTGGAATTTTGAGAGCCGAAACTCTGCTGGATTGAGAATTGGACTTGAACTTTCGGAGCTTTGAAGACTCAACTTCCAGATCTGGTTCTTGGCGATCATCCACGCCAAATAAGGCAAGAGTTCGAGAGAGATCAGATCTGAGATCTACACGGTTTTCCTCCGGATCAAAGCTTGGCCTTTGATCCCGAGAAGAGTCTCGATTTCGCTTGGTCGATTTCGATAACTAGGGCTATTATTTCCTTGGCGAAATAATCCCCTCGGCTGTTATTTCCTTCGTGAGATAACACCCGCTATACCGTGTAGATCCGACCGGATCAAGATCACGCGGTGGTCCACGGATTAACCCCGGCGCAGGCAAAGAACCCACAAAAGCGAGAGACCGCAAAACAGGAGCTCGCGATTCGTTCGACATAAAAGGAAAGTTGTAATTTTTATTTCTTTTGTTGATTTCGTTGTAACCGGATCTTATAAAAAGACCGGATCTTTGTAACCGATAAACAGTTGTCAAAGAGTGTGCAATGACGTCAATGAAAACTACAATTTTTTCCGCGAACAATCGGTAGCTTAGTTGGGATGATGAGGTCACTAGCTCCATGATTCTGGTCTAGATCTCATTAGGGAGGAGGCGACGATGGAAAGAATGAGAGTCGAGAGAACGAGGGTTTTCTGTTTTCACCTGGGCAGGTTTAAAGCGGGTGGGTTAAGGCGGGCACGATGCCCGCCCATTAAAGGCCTATTTATCCACTTTTCAATAGATACCCACCTATTTAGACCTATTTAACTAAATGGGTGGGCTTTGGGTGGGCCAAATGATGGGCGGGCCAAGTGGGTAAATGGGTATGTGCAAAAATTACCTTCTCTAGGTTTCAAAACCACGAGCGCTTCAAAACCATGGACAAAACCAGCAGAAAATTTACTGATCCAAATAAATAGTGTCAGATTCAATATCCAACCACCAAGTAAACGTACTAATCCATATATATATCTATAAAATGCAATATTTGCATACCAAATTCTAACCAGAAAAAATATGAGTAAGGAAAGTAAGATATTGGTGAATTTTTATCCACACTATCATCAAAGGTAAGAACATTTAAAGTTTTAATCATAAAAAATGGTGTTGTTTATTTTAATATCAATTTTACTATGTTTTTTATTAGCGTGCAAGGATTACTAAACCTAAACAAACCTTTGAAGAATGGATTGCCTATACGGATGTAGATCGAGAGCAAGAAAAAATATGGGATATCATGGAATTAGCAAAAATTATGCTAAGAGCTAATGCTGTAAAAGATATACCCAACATAAACTGAAACAAAAATCAACTCTTAACACACGCCCATAAAGTTGGTTACAATGAAATTGTTACCAATCTGAGTAAGGAATGTTTTGGAGAACATCGTAGACTAGAACTCTATTAAATATCGCTAAAACGAAAGCCTAGACATGTACTACTTTAATATTATCATGTACTACTTTGCTAATTTATGCATGTTTAAATTTGAATGAACTTTATGATTAAAAAACCATTTGAAAACATTTGTTGATATCACATAAAATAAACCATCCACATGTATATGAAAATTATGGTTGAGGGCTCAGAACTTAGTCAATATCATCATTGTTAGCCATCAATTGTAATATCAATAAATATTGCAAGTTGCTAATCTCAGAAAATTTGACAATCATTATAGCCTAAAAGTAAAAAAGTTACCAATTAAAACTCATGGCATGACAACCAAATACCTTAATAGCACACAGTAGTAGCCATCCAATACAATACGTATACATTGTCGGTTACTTGCATACAATTTTTTCAGTTATCATGTATATGGTGACTTATAAAGTTCCTGCAATCATAAGTTCATTGTAAAAATTAGTATTCTACTATTCACATCATCATGGTAAATATTCATATGAAACTATATACTCAAAGTGGAAGTACAACTAAATTCTAAGGCATATAAATAATTACTACATATTACAATAATATATTCCATCATCATAATGTTCCACAAACCCAAAAAATAACATCAACATATTGTTCAAAATCAAATGTAGTTTCCCTAAATTAAGCAAGACTAGTCTTTCACCAAAAGTAAGTGGATTTAACAAGTATGTTAGAAGAGAGAATCACAAAATACCACGTGAACCCATATTCATATTGTTCTTCAACCCTCATTGTTGAGAAATACATCAATCATTTCTTTTTGACTAACCGGAGATATGCCCATAAATAGTCTTGATTCATGCTCATTCAAAAAGAGATGACAGTAGTATGCATCTAGCTTATCAACACTAAAGTCTTGTAAATGAGCATATAGGACCGTGGATAACTTCTTGGTCCAATGCATATTTATACACTTCATGTTTGCGCTAAATACATCTATCTTATCCATCATTTTTTGCATGAGCTCATTATCTAGGTTGGTCCTACGAGACATTCCCTTAACAACACATGACTTTGCCTTAGAAGTTGATGTGACAGGTGCTTCCTTAGGCGGAGGAGTGTTCTCGTCATCTAAAATGTGTACTTGAGGGGATTGGGAGGTAGGCAAAGGTGAATCATCATCATCTGCAGGATTTATGGACTTGCTACGACTAAACTTTTTCCAAACATTGCTAGAAAATTCCCCTCTAGCTTGATCATCCACGATGATAAGTACAAGATCATCATAATACATCAAGGGTTTATTGACATATTGTCTAAGCTTAGCATTCTTAAAGCTCTTGTCCTGAAAAGTATATGTGAATTAATTCAATAAAAACGAGAGAATGAGATAATTAGTCAATGAAAATGCAACAAGAGTTAATTTACCTCAATCTATCTATCCAAACACTCAAGATTCATGATGATAGTCTTGGTGCTGTCATCCCATCCGGCATCACTAAGATTGTGATAAGTTTCCATATCAAAAAATTTTGTACGTAAAGTTTTGATGCGGTGCATGATGTTATCCCATTTAAATATAGTATTAAACTTTTCGTTAATATGTTGGGAAGCCATATAATAAGCGGTTCTCTTAAAGCTTTTGTCGGGTTTGTAACAATTTCTTACCAAGTCAGCAAGAAATAGAATGAGCTCGTCATCATAACGGGAATCCTAAAAAATGTTTGTTCCCTTGAGAACCGCCAGACTCACTATTTTTTCTTTATTCAGGTGTTTTTCCTCTTCTTCTTTGGATTTGGTGAGCTTGCTTCCCCTTCTTCTATGTGTACACATTTAGAACCTGATTCGGGAGTTGAGCCATAACCACTAGTGGGAGAAAGTTGCAACCCACTAATATTAGGACTATGAAATTATGGAGGCAAAGTAGGAGAACTTAGCATGTTTGTAAATGGCCCTAGTTGGTGGTGCACCAGGAAGTAATTGCTATCATGGAATAACATGTTAGGAAATACATGAGGTGGTTGTCCAAAGTATGATTGCTAAAATAAAAAATACCCACTATTGCCTTGATGCATAGACTGAGGGGATTGAGGTGGTGAAGGTTGAGATGGAATTGCACCATTGGCTTTATGTTTTTCTCGTCCACTTAATGATGTATTATCAGCCATTACTAATTCAATAGAGAGAGTTAGATACCATATAATTTGTAGAATAAGCAAAACATGAATATATGAATGAAAAGCAAAACATAATAACTGAAAAAACAAAACATAAAGTTAAAGAGTACATACATGAGCACAAATAGTACAACAAATATGAAAATTAAGTCTTAATGGTTACACCATGATTATACTTATCACAGTAGTCAACCCACATCGCCCAAGCATTGTCATCCCTAAGAGTCTTCCACTCATTTTTTGATTCAGTTTGCTCTCTTTAGGTTTGAGTTTGAGTAAAATTAACTAAGTTATTGCCATTATCATTTGTCACCTCACCATCAATATCTTCATTAAAGTCGGACTCGTTGAGTAGTTCATCACTTGGATCAACAATTGTAATAAAATTAAGAAGTATCGTGCATGCCAATATGATATCTACTTGTATAGAAAATGGGTAATGTGGCTTAGCACATAAAATATTGAAACGATTCTTTAATATGCCAAATGTAGATTCAATTTTAGACCTTAAAGAAAAATGTCTTAGATTGAATAATTTCCTTCTATTCTTAGGTGTTTTACCCGAATATTTTTTTCAAATGATGACGAGCACCTTGGTATGGAGAGATGAATCCTGGCATGGTGGGGTGCTCAACATCACATAGATAGTATTTGCCTATGATTTTAAGATAATTGTTAAGAAAGCCAAGTTTGCATATTAAATCAAAATTTTAAGTTAAGTTTTTATATAATTACCATCACAGATTCTCAATTCATGTGGTTGTGGTCTAGATAATGCATGTTGGAGAATCTTAAAATCATTTACAGACCCCTCCCAACCTGCTTAAATATACGTGAATAACTTATTTGGGGTGCAAGCTGCAAGCACATTCTGTGAAACCTTTGCGGCCTCAAAATCGTGCAACAAGATTAATCAGTATCATTGCGTCAACATGGTCCCATCTATCATACCAATGCAATCCTATAATATGTGTATCACATTACTAAGTTAACGTTTGTTTTCATTGAATTTACATATAACTGTGCTTAAATTGTAGATATACCTTGAAATAAGGGTAGTACAACGAGTTGTTAAAGATCTCTTGGGGAATGTCATTAGGGGCTTGTTTCATGTAGCGTCCATGTAGGAAAACAATTGCTATTGATACCTTGTTAAAATATCTACCGAGTGTCTCCCCTAATCTTATAAAATAAGACATCACAATGTAATTTTTAGATTTATGAACCAAAATGTTCAATGTCATAATAAGCTGCTCTTCTATTGTTATATTTCTTGAGTCTTTTAGCAGCCCATTATTCCTCGTTATGCTTGCTAGTTTCACAAAAGCACCACTCCTCATTCTAATGTAGTTTACATAACTATCACTAAAACCATTATGTATATGCTCTATTAGTTCAATTCTAGTTTTCTCTAGTTTTATTTTTTTCCATCACTTGGACCCCTACGAATTAATTTATGTCTAGCTTGCATTCTCCTCATGAATACAAATATTATAATAAAAACAGATAGCATAGCCTCTTGAACCATGTTAACAACAGTTTGTTTATCCATACAATCTCCATCACCATCCATCTATGAAACAAATATCAAATTCAAATAATTAATATCGCTAGCATGCATCTATGAAAGTAATGGTAATGAAGTAAAGTGCGAATGAATAACATATGAATTAGAAAGATTATATGAATTACTTGAGGGGGACATCGATATAATCAATGAATGAAATTTTCAAAAAAGTTGAGTAACATATCGACAATATCAAAAGACACACATATACCAACATATAGCAAAGAATATTAATCATCAAATAGTTGGATACCAATGTTTCACTGAAAAATAGTTGGATATTGATGTATTATCAGACCAAGCATCCCTAAATGAAATTCCCAAATAAATCCAAAAACTGGACCAAGCATCCCTAAATGAAATATATCAAAGAATATTACTCATTAAATAGTTGGATACCGATTTTGATATGTGATCATGAAGGTTGTATATCCTATTTAAATATAAAAGAGTATTTGGCTTCTTGTGGAGTCTATCTGATGGTATTTGGAAACAAAAGATGCTGCCACCTACTATTTAAATAATTTTTTTTTCAAAAAAAGATACTACAAATTAAAAAATAGGGTCAAATATATCTGATACTCGTCAAATATGTAAATAAAATGTCACAAGTTTCACAATAAAATGGCTATATGAGGATACTATAGACACTCACTATAGCCTCTTTGCTGATTGCATAATGAAGCATTTTGAATGGACTTGAATTGTGTTTGGCAAAAACTAGACAAGAATTAACCCAGTTATTTTAGTTTATTTGCTCCTCTCTAACCAGCTTACGGTTGATCTACCTCTTACCTCTTCTCAGCTCAAGAGGGATTTTGCCAAACACAGCCTTATAGCCAGCATGCATAATGGAAGAAGAGATGTAAAAGACTTGGTTGTCAATTTCAATTATTTCAAAATCTCGACCGTTATCCAAAGTTTTAACCTCATATGCTTTTTCTTTAGTAGTTCTTTTCTATCATTTTGATGGTAACATTTTCAGGCTGATATACATAGAAGCAAAATAGGACTCTTATAGACAAGGCAAAGACCTTTAAACATAACATAACATTTAGAAGGGGGAAAACCGTAGGATCAAAGACCTATTTATCTTAAAAATTAAAAATTATACAAATAATACCTAAAATTGCCAAATTTGCATAAATCAAGCAACTATCACAGTGATTCCCTAAGAAAAGTGTTGCCTTTTTTTTGAGATCCAACAAAAATCGAAATAAATTAGCAGCCCTACTCAGATCCAAGGCAGGCTAAAGGGGAAAATCACAAGCATAAAAAACTAAGGCGTGAAGAGAGAAATAGCAGGAAGTGGTGGTAACCATAGCCAACAATATGATTTCCTAATTTTTTGTAGATCTGACAAAAGGACTCAAGTGATGGGGTTTACATCCATTTCCGCTCAATTTGGAAGGAAATCGGAGGAGGAGAATAGGCTTAGGTGGAGTTTTTTTTTCTGTCACTTTAAACCCTAGCCCCCTCCGTGAACCAAACACAAACAAAGAAACGATGGGGAAAAAAAAAGTCCTATGTGGACACTGTGTCAGGAGAAGTAAAGTGTTTCGAGGGTCTTTTAATCGAACTAAACGACCCCTTACAGTGAATTGTATGATATGAATCGGTAACTCTAAAGATTTTGTATTTGAAACAAGTTAAAAATTGGGTACCGAAGAGCAATTTTAATATTCTGAAGGATATAATGTACCTTTATGGGCACAAAAATTTAAGCAAGTGCATTTGTATGATTGTATCTCAACCTCAAGAATCTTCACTTTTATGCACTTATACATTAATATCTCATTTTCCTTGTATCGCTTCTGAGTAAAGCATATCCAAACAAGTGCCTAACTAAAATCAAGCAACATATCAAATCATCCTCAACTCATAACCCAACTTCATTAAGGTTCAACATCAAATTAAGTGAATATTTGAAACTTTTGAAATCATATATCAACCCAACATTCCAACTGAAACCACCATAAAATTTAACATATCAAATACATCACAACTCTAGAGTCTTGGGGCCGACAACTGCCCAAGTCCGAGCTATCCAATAGTTCACCCTCCCGAAGGACGAGGGGTTCTTGAGGGAGATGAAAACTCATCAAGGGGTATAGAACTCACGGCGCCAAGCAGACAACCTCTATTGAGAAGCTCCAAGGCGAGGTGCCCAGCTGAGGGAGGAGGTTGGCCGCCTCTAGTAAGGAATTTCTGAGTGGGACGTCCGACTATCTTCTCTGGAGGGGGAAGTTGAGTCTGAAAGGTGTCTTAAGGTGATGGCTCAGGATGATGCTCGATCTAGTCGTCTTTCGGTCGAGCATCTGAAGCGGGACCTTGAGGAGGAGCGATCAGCTCACCAAATGTCTGCCACAATCGTCAAGGACCTGGAGAATAGGCTTGCTCGCTTAGACTTGGAGCAATACAAGGCAAAAGTGATCTATGACTGGTGCCAGGGCCCCTTAGGAAAAACTGAGGTGACCTTGGCTTGCAAGGCTGGTGTCGACTACCTAGCCCCATTGCTTCCTCTCGTCTCTTGACTTGTACCAGACCGCTTCTACCCTCCTCAAGTCTCTTGCTGTCTCAACCTCCTAAAGGAGATCAAGGCGAGTGGAGGGGGGCTGGAACTGGCGTTGGGCGACGATGATGACGAGTCAAGGGACGACCCCGGAAAAGTCCCTCCCGCTTCCTCTTCTGCCGCTCCCACTCCTACAGCCTCCGTAGAGGACCTCCCAAGCCCTACTCCCGGATCTGGCCGAGAAGTCTGAGAGCTTGTATCTTTTCTTTTCTTTTTGTAAATATCAGTGCAGACAATGTAATAAATTTTGTTCAGAGTTTGGAATAAAGATTTGTACTTTGCTCTCACTCTGGAATTTACCTTCAATTATTCATTGTTTTTGCTTTGGTTATCTGTAATTCTAATCTAGCTAAGAGAACAAGTGTTGATTGTCCTGAATCGGTCGCACTTGGGCGACCCGAGTGTCGATTGGGTCAAGGCGATCGGCTCTTTTTACTCTTTTTGTTGGCGAGATGTACGGGTCTTTTTGTTGAGAATGACTGGCAGGTTAGAATGCCTAGGACACCTAGGTTTTTGTCAAAGTGACAACTTAGAGGTTGGGTGCCTAGGTCTTAATGAGGACACCTAGATCTTTTTAGCAAAATGCTAACCCAAAGGTTGGGTGCCTAGGTCTTAATGAGGACGCCTAGGTCTTTTTAGCAAAATAACAACCCAGAGGTTGGGTGCCTAGGTCTTAATGAGGACGCCTAGGTCTTTTCGCCCTGTTATGATGGTTGAGTTGTAAATGTGGGAGCCGACCGAATAGAGAGTGTGCCTTGGGTTTACCCGGAGAAGGCACCAAGAGCTTAGGATTTCTGCATAGATTTGGAACTATGTGAGTGCGACACAAGAGTCAGATTCAAAAGGATTTCATTTATAATGAATGAAATTTTGTACATGATTATTGAAAGTATTTTTTAAGATGCTCCTAGCGAGGTTCCCCAGGGTAAGTTAGCCGATGCGGCGGCGGGGCCATGTGTTCGATGCAATCCCTCTGCTGCTTGGTAGCAGCATGAGGAGTCCAAGGCGGAACTATTCGCTGGGCTCCAGAAGGGGGGGTGAGTCCCTGATCGTTGGTCTTCAAAAGGCGGAGGGACAGCGAAAGTGGCTTGCTACTGCTGTGGGAACTGGCTGAGGAGCTCACTAGTGAAGGTAGCGACTTGTTGTTGGAGGGATTGAGAGATCTTCTGAGCTGTTTCTTTAAGTTGAGCTTGAGTAACGTAGCTCTGGTGTGGTCCTTCAAGGTGAGACTAATCATCCATATACTCAGAACCAGACATACTTGCTCGAAAAAGAAAGAGGCCCCACGATGGGCGTCAAACTATTAATGTTAATAATCACACAGATAATATAATGAGGGTGGGGTTGATTAGGGGCCGCTAACTTATCTGAATATTTGGTTTTGAGTTGAGTAACTTCTGCCTACATAAATAGCAACTCGTAAGAGGACGAGGAGTAGTCCCCTATTGTTCATCCAATGATCAATTCAGTGATGGACTTGAGTGAGAAAGTGATGAACTATGTGAGTTTTAAAGTATTGTGGAGAAAAATTCTGAGAAATTTGCTTGCTTACCCTGTATTTAAAATAGTACGCCTATTTATAGTGATGGTAAAAGGGTAGAATGGTAATTTTGGATGAGTATGAGATGGCGGCTACGCCAGTGCCTGCTTTACAGATGTCGGTTGACGAGTAGAGTAGATGTCACCTCAGTATTTAATGCGAAGTGATTGGGGGCATGACGGTGCCGACGTGGTCGATGTATCATGAAGACTATCTGGGCTAGAGGAATGATGGCGCCTGCTAAGCATTTAATGTAACGCTGACATGCTGTCAGTGGGGAAGGCTCAAGATTGAAGTCGTCATTTGGCTTATAGCGAGGGTTGTTGAGAAGGAACGCCTTTCGAGTCGACCCTGTAAGGTGTCGAATAACTGGTCAAGTGGGCTTGTAGCGAGTTGTCTTTGAT
The DNA here is from genome assembly GCF_001876935.1 of Asparagus officinalis. Taxonomy (NCBI): domain Eukaryota; kingdom Viridiplantae; phylum Streptophyta; class Magnoliopsida; order Asparagales; family Asparagaceae; genus Asparagus; species Asparagus officinalis. The sequence goes on along the minus strand of NC_033803.1, from coordinate 11,319,222 downwards.
AAGAGGACCGGTAAGTACCATCATTCGAGTCGATCTAAGGAGATGTCGACTAGATGAGTCGGCTAAGTTGGGATTCTTGGTGGTCCTGACAGTCACTTCAATTTGAGTGGTGCATGTAGGGGGACACCTGTCCAAACCTGGCAAAGGGTCATACTTTGGCGACTAAAAACACCATAACATTATGAACTATTCTCTTTTTATCATATTTTACTTTAGATTTATTAATCATAGACTATCAACCCACTTAAATAAAGCATAACTGATTAAATTATCATCCAAGTAAAATTAACATTCATGAAAAGAACAACAATTAGATAGTAATTCTAGAATTCATAAGCATAAACTATCAAACTACTCAAGATAAGAATAGATTATCAAATTCTTCTTCTACCAATTAGTTTTCTAGTTGATTATCCTAAGCATGATCATTTTTAGGACAAGAGAATAGTTCGCAAATTATAAAAGAAATCAAACTAGTTTTATACAATTCTTGAATTCATATAAGAATTACTTCCATATCTTAGAAAATAAAAATAAAGAAATAAAATCTATACTAGAGAGAATAAAATGAAGAGAATAAAAATAAAAACTAATTCCCAAAAGGATTCTAACCTCTTGGAGAATTAAAGGAAAAAATTAAAAATAAAAACTAATTTCCAAGAGGGTTCTAACCTCTTGGAGAATGAGAGGAAAAGAAAAAAAACTAATTCCTAAGAAGGTTCTAGCCTCTTGGAGAATAACACATGAAAATAAAATCTAAACTATGCAAGAAAATAAATCTATATTATAAAATATAGGAAAATAAAGACATGAAAGTAAATATACTCTACAAAACATTAAAATAAATCTAAAATAATAGGGTTCTAGCCCCTTGAATATCTAAAACAATTACAAGAAAATAAAAGGTAAAAGAGAAAATTTACATTGCAAGAGGGTTCTAGGCTCTTGAAAGCAAATGTTCATCTTCATCATCAAACAAAGAGAAGAAAAGAAATATGAAGATGTGAAATTTTTTATTAATTACAACAAAGTTACAATTTTGGAAGGTCTCCTCAATTAAGAGTAACCTTCATCTCCAAATAGAGTTATTACAAATTTTTTCACATTCAAACCCCTCACCCTCTATCTTATTTATAGCATACAGCAAGAAACAAAAACCATTGGATTTTACTTGATCTCCAAGGATTAAATCTTAGCCATAAAACAAGTTTGTTACGAACCAATCAGTTGACCAATCGATTGGCCAATCGGTTGACCAATCAATTGACCAAACGATTAGAATTCTAAAATTCTGAAAATGTAGTTAGCTCCATCTCGTCGAGATAGGCGATTTTTATATATTATATGTTAAATTTTACCTTCCGGATTGAGAGATATTGTCGTTTCTTTGTGGCTAATCATCTTGAACATAATTTTAACTTGATTTCTTTTCATATTGGATCCTTGCTTCTTTGGCTTCTGTAAATTGCTTGGCTTGATCCCGAACTTCAATAAAATGTTAAAAAATCAAGAAATTTGAGTTCTTTTTGAACTTTTATTCATTAATTCTTTATTAACTTGCAAATTAAGGTAAAACATGTTTATTAATGATATTTTTATTTAAACAAAATAGATAATGATGATATAAAAATATAATAAAAATATGATTATTAAGAACTCCCTTCACTTCAGAATGCTTTACGAAATTTGTAAAAACCAATAAAAGGAGCTTTCACATTGAATAAAAGTTAAAACCCTAATCTTAATAACAAAAGATAGATAAGAAGACAAAGCGTCAAGAGGTTTGAGAGACATCATGTTTATTGTAGCCTCTTATTTATTTAATTTAATTTAATTTAATTAATTAATTAGTGTTAAGGGGTAATATTGTCACATGAAAAGATTTTTCCAAACTCCCACTTTTAAAGTGAGTATATATATATATATATATATATATATATATATATATTATATATAGTATATGGGAAGAGGTTCTAATAAAACTCCTTGCTCTAAAAATACCAGCCTCATTCATCATTGGATCTAGGATGAATGCCCATGGCTGAGAATTCAGTCAAACAATCAACAACACAACTGGCATTATTACCTGCATTAATTACGGCCTCAAACGTAGTGAATCCAGATTCACTACCTCAAGCGTATCTCGACATCTTGCAGTGAATGCGATTCAGCTAGTTGATGTAATTAATGCATGTGTTTTAATGAGGTAAGTTAAAGCATGTGTCTGTTGATCTGTTTGACTGAATCTAGCCATTGGATGAAGGAGGTTTTTAGTTTTTAGGCTAAGGAGTTTTTATTAGAACCTCTCCATATATATATATATATATATAATATATAATATAATATATATATATATATTATATATATATAATTATATATAATTATATATATTATATATATAATATATATATATATATGATTTAAATATTTTTAGCGACATAATTTCTTATTTAATTAATTATTTATATTAACTAAAATAGGGTAACAACGTAATGGGTTACATGATCAAGAGTATTTTTGTCCATGAATTTTTTTTCCCAAACTGACATTTTTATAAAGAAGTATGATATAATATGCTATGATTTAATACAATTTTGACTTTCCCGACTTCCCCTAAAAAAGTAGTGAAGTCACATGAAAGTGAAAAAAAATGGTAACCAAATTCAATTAAATAAATTTAACTATATTTGCTAGTTAATTCTATTTTGCCATATCATGTTTACATTATACTATCATTAATAATTTTATTTTTCAAACAAACATTGTATTTCACTTGCATATTGACATCAATGTGAAAATCATTTGAGAAAAAAGAAAAACTAAAAAGCACTCCAAACTCACTTTCAAACTATCAAACACCCACTAATAACGAAAAAGAATATAGCACCTTTTGCTTATATACCCCTCAAAGCTTTCATATTTACAATTCACCCATCAAATTTTAGTATTTACAATTTCTCTTAGATTTTTTTTCTACCCTTCTCACATAACAATTTTACTTTCTGATGGGAAAATGCTGCAACATATAGAAAACTAATGTAAAATTTGCATTGCTTTGTTAAAAACCGGCTTCGTTTGGATACCATAGCGTTTTCCTTGTTGTGTTTTTTAAAAAAGAACCATGGTGTTGTGTTTTTCCCTTATAGTATTTTTAAAATACCATGTTGAGTGTTTTTGTTCAACATTAGTTTGACTTATTACAACATTAGTATTAAACATATTATTAATAGAATATAATATTATTAAGAATGTTAATAGTATTTTATTACTACTACATTATTAATAAATTCACATATTACAAATATTTTAATATTATATAATATATTATAGTTTCTAATATGTTAGGGTTTATTAATAATACTTTAATAATTTATGATATAAATCAATTATTATATTATGAATATATTATTTTTACATTATTAGATTATTATATAAGATATTTTAATTATTATATATTTATATTATTTAATAAATTTTACTAATATGTTAGATTAATTATAATATAATATAGTATAATATAATAAGAATGTTGATAATAACTATATATTACTTATATTTAATATATTATGTTAGATATTATATTAACATCTTTTCAAATTCAAAACTAAAACATCAAACTTAAAACATCTAAAAGATGTTTTGAAATAAGTGTTGTATTTTTTGTTTGAGGATGATTTAACTCAAAAAACACAATGGTTTCCAAACGCATGGTGTTTTTTTTAGCAAAAACATCATAGAAGCAAGTGAAACACCATGGTATGCAAACGGAGCCCCATCATGGAAGCAAGTAAAACACCATAATATCCAAACGGAGCTAAAAAAACCATAGTTTCCAAACGCATGATGTTTTGTTTTTGGCAAAAACATCATGGAAGCAACTAAAACCACATTTTTAAGTTGGAGCGGTAGAGAGACTCAATATGTGAGTGTTGGGGGCTAACTTTATAAATACGAGGATATGAGGGATAAGTTCGCAAATATGGAAGATTTGATTGGTATTTATATGCGGTCATGCAAATCACCTCGCCTAGCGTCTCCTCGCTATGATAAGGGCGACCCTTCTTCGTACCAACGGTCTGAATTCAAATTTCCCGCGTTTTTCCTCTTATCTGAATCCAACCATTTCCCTTTCACCTCCAACCTCAAACTCTTTCACCATTTCCTCACATCTCCAAGACCCTCAATGGGCCTTCATCAATCTGCTCAAAAATTCCTCTAAACCCACTCCGATCCTTTTGGAGGTCGAGAGTCTCCATTGTAGAGCCATCAAATCTTGCCTCGCCGTAATTGGGCAGGTGGGCACTATCCTCCTTAGCCTCTATGCTAAGTGTGGTTATTTGGATCTTGCGCACAAGTTGTTTGATGAAATGACTGAGAGAGATGCTCGCTCATGGACGACTCTAATTTCGGGCTATTCTCGAATTGGTAGATACGAAATGGGTCTGAGCCTATTTGCTTCGATGATACATGAGGGAGATTTGCCCAATTGCTTCACTCTTTCTACTGTTCTCAAGTCTTGTATGAACATGGGTAATCTTAATATGGGTAAGGGAATTCATGGATGGATTTTGAGGAATGGCATTGAGATGGATGTTGTGTTGGAGAATACGATGGTTGATTTCTATGTGAAATGTGGGGACTTTCGATGCGCGGTGAAAGTATTTGAGATGATGACCGAGAGAGATGCTATCTCGTGGAATGTTCTGATTGGTGCTTACTTAGAGATTGGAGATGTGAATGGTGCAATGGAGTTATTTAGAGATTCACCCTTTCGGGATGTTTCGAGTTGGAACACAATTGTAAATGGGCAAATGAAAATGGGTTTTGATTTGGTGGCTTTAGAACTTCTTTATGAGATGGTTGGGATAGGCATTGGGTTCAATAAGTTTACTTTCTCCATGGCTTTGACTTTGGCTGGTAAATTAGTTCTTCTTGAACTAGGGAAACAAATTCACAGCCAAATTTTGAGAAATGGATGCGAATATGACGCATTTATTACGACCTCGTTGTTAGATATGTACTGCAAATGTGGTAAAATTGAGGCTTCCTTGGTTGTTTTTTATAATTCATCTCAGTCTACTGATGGGTTGATCGCAAAAACAATTCAATGGAGTTCCATGATTTCTGGATTTGTTCAAAATGGGAGAATTGAAGAGGCGCTCAAGCTCTTCTCTAAAATGTTACAAAAGGGGTTAAAGGTTGACAAATTTACTCTCACTAGTATCTCTTCTGCTTGCTCAGATGCTGGAATTCTTCAACAAGGGCGGCAAATTCACGCATGTATTGAGAAATTAGGATACGGATTTGATGTTTTCTCGGTGTCAGCAATCACAGATATGTATGCTAAATGTGGAAGCTTGGATGATGCTTGCAGGGCTTTTGATTCTATAGAGTCACGAAATGTTGTGATTTGGACTTCAATGATAAACTCCTATGCTTCACATGGACATGGGAGGAAAGCGATTCAACTCTTCGAAAAGATGTTAGGGGAGAAAATTATGCCCAATGAGATAACCTTCGTAGGTGTTTTATCTGCTTGTAGCCATTGTGGAGAAGTTAAAGAGGGATGTAAGTATTTTAGACTGATGCAAGAAGAATATGGAATTTTTCCCAGCATCGAGCATTTCACTTGTATGGTTGATCTTTTAGGAAGAGCAGGGAAACTCGAAGAAGCAAAAGACTTCATTTATCAAAACAATATCGAGCATCATGATGTAGTGTGGAAGGCATTATTGGCATCTAGTCGATTTGATAACAATATAGAAATGGCAAAATGGGCTTCTGAACAATTGGTTAGTCTCAAACCAAAAGATGTTGGATCCTATGTTCTCATTTCTAATATCTGTGCAACCAAGAGAATGTTTCTGGAGTCCAACAAATTAAGAAATTTGATGCGGGAGAGAGGAATGAGTAAAGAACCGGGTCAATCTTGGATTGAGTTGAAGAACAAGGTCCATGTGTTCACAGTAGACGATAAGTCACACCCAGAGTCAGAAGCGATATATTCTTACCTGGAACATTTAATGGAGAGATTGAAAGAATTGGGGCATAAAGAGAATCAATGCTAAATTTCCACAGCGAGAAGCTGAAATCAGTATGCTTGACAGACTTCAATGACAAATACTTACCAACAAAGGAGGTATGTACTTGTTTCATTATCTTTCATAATTACACTAATTAGTATAGAGCCTTATCCATTCAACTTTTAACTAAACTTTATAAGGAAAGCATTCATTTGGAATAATCAATGATAGGAGCAGTTTCAACTATCAGCTATAATTAGCTTCTATTTATAATACATCATATGTATTCGGTTATGTTCTTTTCCGCAAACTGATGATAATTATGGATCAATTTGTATTTTTATGACTTGAATAAGGACAGCATATACACATGATTTTGTCTCTTGACTATGCGAGTCAATAATAAAGGGTTAATGGCATATAAACCCCTTGCAGTATCGCTGTTTTGAACTTACTACCCTTGTAGCTTCATTTTATAGGTAGACCCCCTGGATTATGTTTTTTTTTACTCTTTTACTCTATAGGTCAAAATTTCACCAAGGGTAAAAGAGACAAAAAGATTTAACGGAAGGGCTCTATGTGCAACAATGAAACTGCAAGGTAATAAGTGCAAAACAAGGATACTGCAGGGGTTTTATGTGCAATTAACCCTTCAATAAATTGTTCTTTTAGTTTCTTTTTTCTTGTCTCTCAAGTACTCAACCACTTCATATAGTGGCAATCGTAATCCACACCTAAATCAATAGACCCAAGCTGAAGAAAAAGAGTGTTTCACAAACCTTACTCCAAGTACTTAAACCTTTCTGAACAAATTCACCCCCATCATAGATGAAGTGCTCTGTGACTTTAGTTGAGATATTGGATGAGGAGCACTTTAGTATGAGTCTATTAACATTAATACCATTTCATTTATGTATGTCCCTATCAGAGATCATTCCATGTATCTAAGTTTCCTTGGATGCAAAGATAACGCATGGTGCTTATTCTGAGTGTCACATTAAAGTTTTCCGTGCTTGACATAAAGCAAGTAGAAGAGATCCATCAGAACTTTTATTGTTTCTCTGGATGCATCAATCATCAGTAAGTCACACTTACCTTTCTCTCTCTTTTTCTGAGAGTGAACCCAACCACCATATATTCCATCAGGGTATGAAGTAATTCAGAACACTTTGCATGAAATAATTGCATCACTTGGAATTTTTTTTGAGTTTTGGTCTTGTTATTGCTCACTGAGTGGAGTATTTGAGTATTACATTTGTGTGGACCTTTTCGATTAAGGCCTACTAATGATGTTGTAATTCCTTGTGTTTTACTCTTGGGGTCAATTTCAAGATCCCAACCTGGGTGTAGTTGGAAAGCCATTAGAAGACACAAGGAAAAAAGGATGGGGGTTTAACATGATGTCTTAATGAACAAGGGAGATTATGAAATAGGGAAAACTATCCTAGGACCCTTGTGAAATAGATCCTGTCCACTGGATAATTGGTATACAAAGGGATGAGAACCTTTAAATCAGTGCACTAACCTTCTAATTCACTGATTCACGGGTAAATTGTCATTGGTGCATCAACAAGACAGTGACAATTGAACAGCTTCTCAGCGAAATAGAGGAGAGTACCCAGTGGACGGGATCCAGCGGAGATGTGGTGTTTCAAGGGTTGAGAGCCCATGAATCAGGCAAACAGAAGGAATTTGGCGGATAAATGCATTAATGCAAGAGTTGTCTTTTTTTTTTTGGCACACTGTGTCAATACATCTATTTGTCAAAAAACAATTCTCTTTCTATAAGGGTAAAGGAGCAAAAAAAAAAAAAACACTCAATGGGTCTATCTGCAACAATAAACTAGAAAGGGTCTATCCGCAATTAACCCTTTTAGATATTGAGAGCTAGGTCCACTGCTCACAAGATGAAGAGGCTAAGGTCACAAGAGAGAAGGTTCCCAGAATACTACAAAAAAAGCACTTGGTGGGGGCTAAGATTGGCCTACAAATTGGACTTGCAATCAGCTAAAAGGTGGGTACCAACCAACCAATTCAACCCACCTCCATAATTCTATCCTCTTAACCCCCCCTCTCTCCTCTAATCCTCACACACGCACACACTCTCTCACCAAACTTTGGGAGTAAACCCTCCTATACGTGGAAAATCATTCATACTTGCTAACAAAGCCATCACCACCCAATATAACAAATCCACTCACCCTCAATCCCTTTTCCCTTGCTCATAACCACACCTAGGGCCATTTTTTCATGAAGCAATGAAGGATAGAATGGAAAAGTTTGCTTCCTTCCCCTTCTCCGTTGGCTGCGTTTCTCATTCAAGCGTTGATGTCGTCGAGAACCATCCGAAGAAATCGCAGAGCGAATCGAGTCCTACACCAACAAGTAAGCCAATTTTCTCATCTCTTCATTGTTCTAGCCTTATAGGACTGTGTTAATGATATTTGTTGTAGGACACAATTACACAGTTTTCCAACGCAAACAAATTTCTGTAGTTTTGCTAATATACTAACAACTCTAATACTCTATGAAGGCGAAGTCCAAGCAAATGGGAGGATGAGGAGTTCATTCCTCCCTCTTCCAAAGCCAAACATCTCTGCAGGGCTTCAGAAAGTGATCAAGGGCTTCAAGAACTTATCCTCTCTCTTCCAATTCTACAAGGAGGATGACGACGACGACGACGAAGAGATCGAGATGGAGATTGGATTCCCTACCGATGTTCAGCACGTGGCTCATATCGGCTGGGATGGCCTGAACAACGTGAACACCAACATGAAGAGCTGGAATAACTTCAATAAAGGCCCAGAGTTATTGTCTCTGCCAACAATATCCCTAAAGCAGTTTGAGCTTGCAATGGCTTCACAAGCTAACAATAGTCCCCATTGAGCTGAGCTCTGAATGAAGAAGATTTGGTATCATTATTTTTCTGTCAGTTTTCTGTAGCCTTTTGTTCTTCCTTGTGTCTTTTTCGGGTGAAGAGTGCATGTGAACTTGTATAGCCTTTCTCTGATATGGGAATCTTCCAACAATTTTTTTTTTACCTACAGACTGCTTTTGTAAACACATGATATTTAGCTTGGTGTGTTTGACTGTGAGTGGAAGTAAAAGTGTAGGGATTTGTTAGATATTAGTGCCTCAAATCTTCAATAATTCCATATTAGTTCCTCAAATCTTTAAAATTGTTCATATATCCCTCAAATTCTAACGGGTCTTGAGGATTGGTCCCTCAATTACTGAAATACCCCTGATCATCTTATGTTTTCCTCACAAAACCCCAAAATTCATGTGTTCACAAAAACATGAAGGGTATTTGGTAAGCTAGGGGCCAAATTGCAAGACCCCTAGGGATATGAGGGATGTATGAACAATTTGAAGATTTGAGGGACTAGTATCTAAAAATCCCATGAAAGTATGGGGCTCACATGAAATTGATAGGATGCCTCACCCTAAATTTTTCACCCTTATTTTATTTTATAGAGTGTGAACTGAATTGTTGCCTGTGATATGTACAACTCATACTTTGTCCATGTCCTAAGAGAACAAATTGACATTTTTAGATTCTTTTTTCCTTCTTACTTTTATGTTTATAACTTTGTCATTATGCTTGGTTGCTTGTTTGATGCATGATTTAGTTTAATATTTGTTATTTTGACCACCGTCACATCATTCTCCCGTGAACAATTAGGGATGCAGATCTTGGGTAAACATGTAAATTAATCAAATGTTGTTCAAATTAGGTAGCAATGCCAAGGACGTTGTCTAGCTTGGATTTGTTTTAGGATAAAATTCTCGAAACCCCACATGCTGGGTTTGCATCGAACTAATGTAATCTTTTTATTAGAGAAAATCATCATTAACTTTTTGTCACTATACTAGTATGTCTGATGACAATCAGAGTAAGTTGTCGCCGGTTGCAAGTGACGTATTTTGAATAATTTTAGTCTTATATACTTTATATATCATCTACATTACCCTTACCCCTCTTCTATTTTTAATGTTAGTTTATACCTTTTTGCTGCAATTGATGCTATTTGTAACAAATTTCTTTTTTTAACTCTTTTTTTTTTTCTAAAGATTTTATAGTAGTTTTCTCTATGCAAGAGGGTCTCACCGAGTTGATAAGCTGCTTATGAGCAGTATTCTAAGGTCTCGGGTTCGACTCTCCTTAAAAGCATCCACGAGAATTTAATTTCCTGAAATAGCAGAGGCCTCGCGTTGGGGTGCCCTTTAGCCACGCCCCAAGGTTAGATACTGGTCCAGACGATCGTGGGGGAAGTTCCTTCATCGATCAGACCGAAAAAACAGTAGTTTTCTCTAATTAAAAAGGTTTATGATAGTTATATAAAAAAATCCAAAATTCTCTTACCCTTTGTTTTAAGTAGGGTTTTTTGGCTTCTTTTGTAACTTTGGCTTTTATAGATTGTCTTGAATCCTACTATTAATTGAATATATAAAGTCTCAACTACTGTTTAGATGACCAGAAAAGCATATGCCCATCTCATAACTACATGACAAGTTCAGTAGACCTAACAGGGTTAAGCTAAATAAAGCATTAATTTGAAGTTGTTTACAGGCTTTTTTCATAGTACAATGGTTGTTAGTTATGTGGAGATACATTTTCTTTACTTTGTCTTCCACTAGACCTACTCTTGTAATTTTGTGCTCTTATATTCTTCTGTCTGTCTTAAAGTTCAAAATTTTCAATGTTGGAAACCTACCGCTTAGATTGCTGTAAAGAATGGCATGACAGTGAAATGGAGGTGGCATCACAGAAAAGATCAGGTCACATCTTCTTGAGTTGGTAATAGTGTTGAATATCTCTCGGCCATATATAGTTTCATTTCAAAATTAATTATGAATATTTTTGAGTTAAGTACTGTGCACGTTGCTTTCTTAGCCATTAAAAAGGCTAATGAAAAGCTGTTACATGCTTCTAATGCGCTTATCTATTATAGAATTGAGATGTTAGAAGGAAATTGATTTCAAAAGTCAAGTTTAACATAACAGGAATATGTGAGAATAAAAACTACACCTAGTTGAATTTCAAAACTAAACAGGAAAGCAGAAGAAACAGTAATAAACATTAAAGGAAAATTAAAAGAAAAAAATTATGAGTACGTGTTGCAAGAAATTCTCCAACATGAAGTCAAATCCAGTTGATGGACGAGTACCCATGTGTTAATTTTATTGATAGATTATTTGCTTGATTTTATGTGCATCGTGAAACTTGAAAGTGCTTAGGTGCTTTAGAATTCATGTTTTACTTTCGTTCACCACATATGGTCTGAGATTTCAAAAAAATAAAAATAAAAAAAAATTCCAATATCTATCAGATTAATAATATAATTGTATCTATAAATTGTGTTTTTTTTTTCATATGTGATCCTAAAGTCATATACTAATCTTTACCAGACAACTGGGCAAAATAATGGCAACTAATGAATTATAGTAAGTCTGTTGCGCGCCGTGCGGAAGCGTGCTCGACAACCAAACGAGTCGGTGAGCGATGAGAAAAGAAAATCAAAACCAAACACGAATGCAATTCACAAAATAACGACCAAAATCACACACAAACACAAGAATTTACGTGGTTCGGCAATTGCCTACGTCTACGGGGAGAGGATAGGGAGATTTCACTATATGGAGGAGAAATACAATGGGTTACAACTCACAAAATCACTCAAATATAACCCTAACCAAAGCTCTCAACTCCCTCACAATATCTCCCTCTCAAAGTACTCAAAACAATGCTAATTCTTTCCTTTTCTCTCCTTAAGAAACCCTAAAAACGTGGTTCTATTTATAACAAAACACAATCCCAAATATATTAGGATTCTAAAAACGAGTCTGTCACACCCTGGTGTAGCACACACCACATCCATGACAAACATGACAGATTCTGCCACACCAGGGTGTGACAGACACCACACCCATGGTAGATTCTACCACACCCATGGCAGACACCACACCAGGGTGTGGTGGAGTCTGTTTTGCTTATTCTTCACGTTTTTCTCAATTCCTTCGCCGTTTTCACAATTCTCCACCTCGGCGAAGTGTTCTCAACACTCGTTTTTCTCAATTCCTTCGCCGTTTTCACAATTCTCCACCTCGGCGAAGTGTTCTCAACACTGAGCCGATACCAACATGAGCATCAATGCGTCGTCTCTCCAAACTCGGCTGCACCAATGTGGTTGACTACGTACCCCCTCTCCCAAGGGATCAAGCCGCCCGTAGTTCATCCAAATAGCCGTTAATGGCCTCAACAATCACGAATATGCAACAAGTTTCGACAATGATTAAACTTGTTACTCGGAACCACTTTAGTGAGCATATCCGTCGGATTATCCTTCGTGTAACTTTCACAATCTCCACATCGCCATCTTCAAGAACATCCCGAACGAAATGATAACGAACGTCAATATGCTTCGTCCTCGCATGAAAAACCTGATTCTTTGCCAAATAGATAGCACTCATGCTATCACAATGAATAGTGACGGACCGCTGCGATATACCAAGTTCCTTCAAAAGTCATCGAAGCCAAATAGCCTCCTTCGCAGCCTCCGTAGCCGCTATATACTCTGCCTCTCTCGTAGACAAAGCTACCGTAGACTGTAAGGTGCATCTCCAACACACCGGCACACGGGTCAAAGTAAACACATACCCCATAGTAGACCGACGCTTATCTAAATCCCCGACATAATCTGAATCAATATAACCAATGCATAACTGCCAACCTGTAGTGTCCCGCTCATAAACTAAACCAATATTGAGTGTACCTCGAATGTACCTCAAAATCCATTTCACGGCGTCCCAATGACCCACTCCTGGATCGTGCATGTATCTCGAAACCATGCTCACCGCCTGTGACAAATCCGACCTTGTACATATCATCGCATACATCAAGCTCCCAATTGCACTCGCATATGGAGTCTTTGATATCAACTCTCGATCTTCAACTGACTTCGGTGAAAGACCAGCTGAAAGCTTCAAATGGGCTCCCAATGGTACACTAACTGGTTTCGTATCCATGCTAACATGAAATCGTTGTACTACCTTCTTCAAATAAGCCACCTGTGTCAAATAAATTCTGTCATTCTTCTTGTCTCTACTGATCTCCATTCCCAAAATGCGTTTGGCCCCACCCAAATCCTTCATTTCAAACTCATTTGAAAGCCGAACTTTCAACTCATCTATAGCCGACCTGGAAGTTGAGGCAACCAACATGTCATCGACATAAAGTAACAAATAAATATACGCACCTCCTCTCAACTTGCGAAAATATACGTAAGGATCAAACTGGCTCCGAGTGTACGAATGACCAAGCATAAAACCATCAAATCGCTTATACCACTGTCGAGGAGACTGCTTCAAACCGTATAACGATTTCTTTAACCTGCAAACCAACTTATCTTTCCCTGCAGCTCGGAATCCCAATGGCTGAGTCATATATATTTCTTCATCAAGATCACCATGAAGAAATGTCGTCTTCATATCCAACTGATCTAACTGTAATCCATACTGTGCCACCAAAGCTAGCAGAATCCGAATCGAAGAATGCTTCACTACCGGAGAGAAAACCTCATTATAGTCAATACCTTCCTCCTGTGCATAGCCCTTCGCAACCAACCTAGCTTTGAACCTCAATGGAGTGCCCTCAATGCCCTCCTTCTTCGTGTACACCCACTTGCACCTAATCGCCTTCTACCCCTTTGGAAGCTCAACAAGCTCCCATGTATCGTTCTTATGAAGAGACTCCATCACCTCCTGCATAGCTACATGTCACGAATCAGCCTCCGAACTCTGCTCGGCCTTTCTGAAAGTAGTAGGTATCATCTCATCGATACTCTCCACCGGAAATGCATATGCAACTGTGTCGGCATACCGTGCTGGCACCCGTATGTCTCTTCTCTGTTTTCGAACCGTAATAGAATCCTGAACCTGAGCCATGGGTCCTAGATTCTGCACATGAGTACTCATATCCTCCGCATCATCGTCGTGCTCTCCTGGCGTCACCTCAGTCGGCACTCTAATGGATATTGCACCATCTGGACACTGTGGAGCTGTATCAATCTCCACCACCTGTGATATCTCCTTTGTCGGGTCGCTCTCCACCTGATGAGAGCTGGGAAGCTTCAAGATAGAAACCTCATCAAATGTGACGTCCCTACTCAGCACAATCTTCTTATCAACTGGATCCTAAAGCTTGTATCCCTTGACACCACGCTTGAATCCTATAAATATGGCCTTCCTAGCTCGATGTTCCAACTTATCAGTTCTAACATGATAATATGCAGGGCAACCAAATACCTTGAGCTGGTCATAGTCATGTGCTGTCTCTCCTGACCACATCTTCATAGGGGTATTACCCTCAATCGCAGATGAAGGCAACCTATTAATGAGGTGACTCGCATATGAAAGTGCCTCAGCCCAAAAGATCTTCTCCAAACCACTATGCGCTAATAAACATCGAATCTTCTCCAGCAAAGACCGATTTAACCTCTCTGCCACCCTATTCTGCTGCGGTGTATGACCAACTGTGAAGTGCCTCTCTATGCTCTCGTCTCGACATAACTGCTGAAAGGGGTCTGAAGTATACTCGTCGTCGTTGTCGGATCGCAACATCTTGATCTTTCTCCCAGTCTGCAGTTCCAATCTCTTCTTTCACTCCACAAATATATCTAGGACTTCACTCTTCTTTGTCATGGTATACACCTAACAACGCCTAGAATAGTTATCAACAAACGTGACGAATCAATGTCGACCACCAAGTGATGCAGTCTTGGTGGGACCCCAAACATCTGTGTGCACGTAGTCTAATATGCCCCTCATCCTATGAATGGCCGTCCCAAAATTCACATTCGTCTTCTTACTAAGAACATAATGTTCACAGAATTCTACTTTACCACTCTTGGCTCCCTTCAATAACCCCTGCTTGCACAAAGCCTGCAGTGACTTCTCTCATGTGTGCCCTAACCTGTAATGCCAAAGCCTACTCATGTCCGCCTCTGAAGTAGCCGAAGCAACCTGGCCAATCTCGGTGCTCCCCTTCAGATAGATTAAATTTCGACTGCGGACTCCCTTCATCACCACCAAAGATCCCTTAGTAACATTCGCTACAGCGTTCTCAAAGGTCACCCTAAATCCCTTAGCCTCCAAAGCTCCAACTGAGATAAGATTCTTCTTTAGTTGAGGAATGAATCCCACATCCTTCAACTCATAGACTACTCCATCGTGCATCTGAATCCTCACAGTACCTATCCCACAAATGCCACAGGATTGATTATTTCCCATGACAACAACACCCCCGTCGAGTCTCTCAAACGATGAAAACCAATCTCGCCTAGGAGTCACATGATAAGTAGCGCCAGAATCAAGCATCCAATCCGATGCATCCAAATGGTTCACCTCCGGAGTAATTAAAAGAGAAAAGCTCGAATCATCAGAATCATCGCCTTTCGCAACATTCACATCATTGGCCTTCGGGCCTTTTTTCTTGCTATTCTCATTTTCCTTGACCTTTGGGCAGTCTCTCTTCCAATGTCCTAGTTTCTTGCAGAACGCACACTGGTTCTTAGCTAGCTGGTAACGACCTCTTGACTTTGACCTTCCTCGATTACCACCTTTCAGATATGAGCTTCTACCTCTCGTCGACAAGGACTCTCCTGAAGTACTAGCGCGGGAAGTCTCCTT
Organism: Asparagus officinalis; assembly: GCF_001876935.1. Lineage (NCBI taxonomy): Eukaryota > Viridiplantae > Streptophyta > Magnoliopsida > Asparagales > Asparagaceae > Asparagus > Asparagus officinalis. The sequence continues at coordinate 11,303,509 of NC_033803.1, read as the reverse complement.
ATCCTTCCTCCTCAAATCGTAGTTCGTCAATGTGTTAGTCACTTCACTATAAGTGATAGAAGATCTCCCGTTCAGCAAAGTAAGCACGAAAGTATCATACTCCTCATCCGGTAAGGAGCCTAAAAGAATAATAGCCTTGTACTCATCCGTAATCTTCTCATCCACGTTCGCCAAGTCCGACAACAACTTAGTGTAGTTGTTCACATGAGCCGCTAGCGAGGTGCCTCTGGACATCTGAAATCTGAAGAGTCTTCGCAGCAAGTGCAACCTGTTCTCAACACTCTTTGTGAGATACTTATTGTTGAGAATTTCCCACATCTTCATCACAGACATCACCTCAATCACATCATATTTCAGCTCCTGTTCCAAACAGGACCTGATCACCCCACAAGCGTTCCTATTCATCTTTTCCCATACCGCCTCTTCATATTTAGGTGGTCTCACATCGACCATGATGGTCTCCTCTAAATTTTAAGCATTAAGCGCATCCTGTACGTCTCTCATCCACAAACCAAAATTGATTTTACCGTCATATTTCATTACACTAATCTTAGTGTTCTGAAAACCCACTTGAACTGTACCCGTCATCTTGCTGCTTTCACCAGCTTCTTCACCCATAATCACAAACTCCAAATTGCAAAGAAAAATTCAAACTTTATAGAATTTAGACGTTACCCAACTGAACCCTAGATTGGATTCCAAATAGAACTCCGAACCACACGAGGAAAGCAAGATCTTCAACGGCAACTTCAAACCCTAACTCCACCAAAGCCTAGAACTCCAAGAACCAAGCTTCCAACTGAATCTTCCTCCACCTAATCCAAAACCCTAGATCTGAAATCTGAGCTCTGATACTACTTGTTGAGCGCCGTGCGGAAGCGTGCTCGACAACCAAACGAGTCAGTGAGCGATGAGAGAAGAAAACCAAAACCAAACACGAGTGCAATTCACAAAATAACGACCAAAATCACACACAAACACAGGAATTTACGTGGTTCGGCAATTGCCTACGTCCACGAGGAGAGGATGGGGAGATTTCACTATATGAAGGAGAAATACAATGGGTTACAACTCACAAAATCACTCAAATATAACCCTAACCAAAGCTCTCAGCTCCCTCAGAATATCTCCCTCTCAAAGTGCTCAAAACAATGCTAATTCTTTCCTTTTCTCTCCTTAAGAAACCCTAAAAAACGTGGTTCTATTTATAACAAAACACAATCCCAAATAGATTATGATTCTAAAAACGAGTCTGCCACACCCTGGTGTGGTACACACCATACCCATGACAAACATGACAGATTCTGTCATACCAGGGTGTGGCAGACACTACACCCATGGCAGATTCTGCCACGTCCATGGCAGACACCACACCAGGGTGTGGTGGAGTCTGTTTTGCTTATTCTTCACGTTTTTCTCAATTCCTTCGCCGTTTTCATAAAGTCTGTGTTTGTTTCTTGATAGTCCTGATAGAGTTTTAATACAGTAATATGCAACATGAGGAATGAATATTCAATCTGGGTTAAGATTTTCCCGATGAAAATGCCACTTACCTGAGGGATGAATATTATTGAGTTCACTGAGTATTTTCTCACTTGATATGTTTATCACTCTTCCCTTGCCATTTCTTATCATAAAAATGTGTGAGTTCGAGCTCTAACTAGTCATCAACAGGACCTCCACCTGACCAAGTAAGCCCAAGTAATACTAATACCAAGCAAACTCCGGGGTACATTAATACTATTAACTCTAGAAATTTACTCCTCTGTACAAATGGAAGAACTTAAGATTTACTATTTATGCTATAGTAAATGATACAATAGCATTTACTATAGCAAACATGAAGCTGGATAGCGTGTTTTTTTTCTAAAAATATTACTATAGCGCACGGGAATACTATAGCAAAAGCGTGATACTATAGCGGGAAAAAAATATGTCCTTTGCACGGTGTTCACACTAGTATAAAGTAATGTGAGAATGGAATCGAACCTAGGCATTTGGACGACACATTGATCACTCTCAAACATCTCACCTTACCTTATTGACTGATATTGATTGTATGCTTATTTATTCCTGCGTTATGAGCATATAATTTACTTTGATTATGTTTATTACGTGCACCGTGTAATCCTGCCCACCTCCGTCCTCCGCCCCCCCCTCTCGAATTACGCGAGAACTATACGGTTTTTTTACTAAAAAGTTGCAAGTAGGGGTTTAGAGTGATTTTAAGCGTTTTCTTTTTTCCGGTTGTTGTATTTCTTAATATTTGGTATATTTTCAATCAATTTTCACCGATAGAAAACAAATCGAGTTTGCTGAAGGTAGTGGAAGCGGATAACATTTTCCCTCTATGAACCGTGTGGCATGTGGAAACTGGGTTATTTGAGTAACCTTTGGTATGAAACCTTCATGGTTAATTAGTCATTTTTAGTTTTTATTTCAAAAACACTGCATTTTTGGTTGAGATTATCACGTTCAAGCTTTTCCTTTCAAGATCTTTTTCTTTTCAGGAATGGTTCTTGGAATTAATTGCATGTGTATCCTGGATGAAAAATTGGCTGTAAAAAGAGAATAATGTCAGGTCATGATACCAATATTACCATTTGGTTTTCTGGATCTGAACTACTCATGAATAATCCATAAATAAGAGCTTGGGATTATTAATTAATGGCTAAATGACCCTTAGTATCTTATTGTTTCACCAACTTTGCACTTAAATATTCTCAATTGTAAAAAGTAGCACATAAATACCCTAGGTTGTCCATTGTGAGAATATTGTAAGTACCACTAAAAAAACCCTATTAATTATGACCGTGAGAATATTGTAAATACCATTTAAAAAACCTATTAATGATGACAAAGATAACTCCTCATAAAAATGAATGTAAACTTTAATAAAAAGACATAGGGTAGTATAGTGGTAAGTATGACAATAAATGGGTTGATACAATTATAAAAATGTCATGTGCTAATTGCATGAGAATATTCCTAAGATTATCCCCATCTACAACTAACAAAATGTACTAACATGCCAGTGTTTTGCAACTTAGGGTATTAAAGTGCTACTTATTTACAACTTAGATATCAAAGTGCTGATTTTACAAATTAAGGTATTTAAGTGTAAATGTGATGAAATAATAGGGTATTTAAGTGCCATTTAGTCTTAAATGATATAGACAATGAGGATAATTTGCACTATAATAATACCTCCTTTGACATGATGTTTACATACAAACATAAAGATGCAGACGTGCGCACATATGCATGCAAAAATAGCAATCAACAATTTTCTTTTTTCCATATCAATAATTTCATTATTCCTTAACTAAAAATTAAACATCCATCGAACTTTTAAAATTGCTTCTACACTTAAAAAAATTGTACTTTGGGACCCCAAATCATTTGAGATCCCTCTAACTAGCTTATCTAATTGGAGGATTAGTCCTCCCGCATATACAAGGTAAATTGTATTTAAAAGGTGAATTTTGATAACTTAAGGCTTAATTACACTTAAACGCCCTATAGTGTCCCCTACTTAGCACTTACATGCCATCACTTGTTTTTTGCAGCATTTATGTGCCCAGAAGTTTTTAAAACTTACACTTATATACTATATAGTCTCACTTGTTTTTCACAGCACTTATAATATGTGTTTAAAACTTGCACTTATATACATTTTCTTAATTTGTAAGCACTTACATACACTAAAGTTATTAGAACTTGCATTTAGCTATCCTAAATTTTTTAGAACTTGCACTTAAACTACTCTCAGCTATGCAAATTTTGAGGGTATTTACGCGCTAGTAACTCTAGGATATTTAAGTACAAGTTTTAAAAACTTTAGGGTATTTAAGTGCAAGTTTTAAATACTTTTGGGAATATAAATGCTACCATAAACAAGTGAGGATATGTAAGTGTGAATTTTAAAAACTTTAGGGTATATAAGTGCTGCAAAAAACAAGTGTGAGTATATAAGTGCCGTAGTTAAAACTATATGGTATTTAAGTACAATTAAACCAATCTCAAGTATCTTTTAAACATAAGCTCAGGCCTGTTACTCACATACAAGTACCATAACCCTGATAAAACCTCATGTATGAAATATATAAATAAGGTTTCCCTTAGATATAGACATTATGCAGCAGCACAAGAAACATGAATGAAGGTAAAAGAAGAGTACTATAAACAAACCTCAAAACATCTACATTATAGAAACACTCAATGACTCAAATTTCTCCAAAGAGCCCCAGTTATAAGCAGCAGAAGATGAGAACAAATAGTTAATTTTTAAAACATGCTTCTTCCCCAAATCAGAAAAAAATCTGGGAAGCAATCAAGGTGAACAATCCCTAATCGCACATCTTAATTTGTTGGTACCAAACCAAAACGACCGCTTAAGCTCAACACACACTATATACTAAAATTACAATGACATCGCAGAAAAAGTAAACTGGATGCTTTTAACCCCAAGAATATATCCTCAGGAATCGTCATAAATGTTCTCTCTTAATAGACAAGTTTTGGGGCTTGGGAGCCACATTCTTGATATTGATAGATGACACCAAGAACACACTGATTTGTGTATGAGACATCAAAACTCTCAATAAACTTGAGGTCTGACATTCTGGCCTTAGCAGCAGCATAACGTACATACTCCTCAAAAATAGAGTTCAAACACCAATTCTGTAGTTTCCTGAAACAACCAATGAGACATCCTGTTCGGTGCTGCATTCAGAAATAGAAGAGTGGAAATGCTCGAATGTCAAGCGCACGTGTGGTTTATGAAGGCATAAGAGGATAAAACAACAAAAGAGTTAATTGCAGATACACCCATGTTAGTGTGATGAAGTCACTTGTACCCCCTAAATTTTGTTATTAGCACTTACACCCTAAATACTCAGATGATGTTACTATTTTGCCCTTAACTTAGATGGCACTTTAATATAATTATTATTGTTAAATTGACGGAAAAAAGTGACTTATTGTCACATGATTACCACATCGCATCTCAGCCTAACATTAGAATTTAGAAATAATGTCGCCTTGAGTTCAGGGGGTGTAAGTGCTAATGAAATAGTTTGGTATTCTACGTGCTCGTAGCGGGGGTATGTTTGCAATTATAACCAAAAACAATTATATGGATATGTACTTCATACCTTTCCCCCATTGCAGTGAACCAGGACAGGATGGTTTCTTATATCTGAGAGAAAAAAAGAATGGGGATGTTAAAAAATTGGTTGGTGACGAGAGCAGGACTATTTGGCAAAGAGAGTGGAACGGCAAAAGGAATAACATGATATTTAACAAGAAATTTGCTTGATTGAGTATGTACCAAGCAAGACTCTCAGAGCCTCCATGATAGTGTCCTTGGGTATGTTCCCATATGGCTCCTGCAGGAAGCTGGCACTTTTAAGAGACATTAACAAGTATTATTGCGGCAACTAAAAAGTCTATTTTCACCTAGCTATCACACAGTAACAGACGCATCAGAAGTTGCAGATGAATTCTCTAACATTCCTTGGTGTAGCATACAACTTCAGAGCTATGATTCAATGTTTCAAGCTTTAAAAAAAATTGTACAAATATTGGAAATGCATGTTGTCATGATCCCGCACTATACCAAAGACCACTATGGACATTTGTTGATTATCATATCTAACTCTCCAACATAGCATGTAAACTAATGAAGTTTTAGGTGATACGAAAAATGTGTAAAGTAAATTAAAAGGTTTTTCCAAGAAACCACCTTTAAACTAGGTTCCTTCTATAGACTATGATGCACGGATACGGATACGGGACACAGATACGATACGGACACGGATACGGGATACGGCAAAATCCAAAAAAAAAAGATACGGAGATACGGCAAGGATTTTATTAAAAAAATATTATTATATATAGAAAAATTTATAAAATTCAACTAACAATCTAAAATATGAATCTATCACAAAATAACAAGTTTGTAAACAAAAAGTACCTCAAGAAGAAGTGGAAGCTGAGAGATTGAGAGAGAATCACAAAATAACAAGTTTGTAAACAAAAAGTACCTCAAGAAGAAGTGGAAGCTGAGAGATTGAGAGAGAGGATTAGGGTTAGGGTTAGGTTTTTTTCTTATTTTCTTTCGTTTGAGTCAGTTGAGGATCGAATCGAACGGGAGATTGGAGAAATAGGGATGGGTTTTTTAATTGAACGGTTCGGGTTGGATATTAACAACCAATCCTGTAACCCGAATGAATCGGCCTTCGGCGAATCTGAGCCGTGTCCGAGCTCCTTTGACCGTGTCCGAGCCGAATTTGACCGTTGACCCGTGTCGGGCACGGATTGACCGTGTCCGACATGTGTCATGCACGTGTCGTGACGAATCCGTGTCCGATTCGAGTCGGACACAGATTCGTGGTCTCTGGGGGCGAATCCGTGCTTCAGAGTCTATAGAAACCACCTTTGAAGCTTGATTAATACATAAACCACCTTCAAAGAGAAATTTGCTGCAATCAACCATCTATTAGTCAAATTTTCACTAAAAACCCAAAAATACCCTTAAAAACTCACATCCAAGACACGTGATTTGTTTCGCTAACATGACCTAAAAGTTAACTAAGCAAGTCATGTGTACTGAATGTGAGTTTTTTTAATATTATTGGGTTTCTAGTGAAAAGTTTGATTGAGAGTTGGCCGATGGAACCAAATTTTCCTTAAAGATGGCTTCTGTATTGCTTAAAATTTATAGGTGATTTCTACAGAATAACCTTCTTTTAAAGGTAGTTTCTTTTGTGGGGGGGAGGGGGGGGATGACCTAAATTAAAGTAGTACCATAGTAATGGCTTGCTAACTAACAGTTACAAACAAAGTTTCCAGATGTTAAGAATGAAGAAAAGGTAACACTAACCAAAATGGATGAAATTTCCATGTCAAAGGACAGAGGAAGAGGAGCAATATCTACTGATTTTGGTGATAAGAACTTATCTTCCTGGATAAAAGGATAACTTTAAAAAGAATCAGTGATGCATCAAAACTCAGGTTAAATGGTGAAAGTAACACAGTTTGGCAGTGAGCCCCTAATTTCTTTTCTTGAAGTAATAGCTCCTATATAAATATTTGGTTTGGAGGCATGTTTGACATACCAAGAAAGTTTCAGGTGAGATTGAAAAGGGTATAAGATATGCTTAACGCACCTTCTCATTCACGGAAACAACGTATCCAAGATGCTCATGCTATTGAGTAACGGTAATTACACAACAAGAGTTATGGTACTCTTATACACAAGACACAAAAATGCAGGGTCATTCCTTGAGGAATAGAAATAAGAAATCACGAGTTTCTACAGATCTTACATTTTCTATCTTGTAGTACAAAAGCACTGCAATTCCTGCAGTCTAGTTAGCATTTTCCTATACTATTTGTTGGATTTTTTGGTCAAAACCGTTTTCCAAAATGAGTTTTCAAACTATATATATATTAACTACAAGTATTTTTCATAAATGCTTAGTAGCCTAGTGAAAAGTTTATGTTTTGGTGTTTCAAAAGATCCCTTGTTCGAGACTTGCCAACGGCAAGCCGAGAAGTATTTTATTTGAATTAATCCCTCATAAGTTCTAGTGGGTCGTGAGCCGTGGGTCGTGGGCCAATGGGCCTGGGATCGGGGCTAATCGGGCTGAGGCACTAAGTGACACTTTGTTAGGCGCACTTTGTTTGGAGGATAAGTTTATCAAAGATAAATGATTATTACTAAAAGATATAGCAAAAAATGCTAGTACTTCAGATGCACCAGAGGAGCCAGTTTCACGAGAAAGTGAAAATATCAGTGATGAAGGAGTTACTGAACCATCTTCCAAGCGTGTCAGGAGACAAAAAGATTTTGAAGATGATTTCATCACCTATAATGTGGAAGGAGACCCACAGACTTTTCGAGAAGCAATGCAGTCAACAGATGTTCTTCTGTGGAAAAAAGCTATAGATGATGAGATAGATTCATTAATCCAAAATCATACTTGGGAGCTGGTGGATGTACCTGAAGGTGCAAGGCCTATCAGTTACAAGTGGATTTTCAAGAAGAAGCTTCGTCCTGATGGTACTATTGAGAAGTACAAAGCAAGACTGATGACGAAAGGATTCTCTCAGAGAGAAGGAATAGATTTCTTTGATATCTATGTACCAGTTTACAGGATCACTACCATCAGAGTGCTTATCGCATGGGCAGTGATAAAAAGGTTCGTCATACATCAGATGGATGTGAAGACTGTCTTTCTCAATGGAGACCTCACAGGAGAGATCTACATGGAGAAACCAAAAAGACTTGATGCTCTAGCTGGTAAAATTTGTAAACTTATTAAGTCTCTATATGGACTTAAGCAGGCACCGAAACTCTGGAATGAGAAGTTCGATGGGGTTGTTCGCAACAATGGGTATCAAGTCAGTGAGTCCGACAAGTGCTTATACATCAAGATCGCTGAAGGAAAGATGATGGTTATCTACCTCTATGTGGATGATATGCTCATCGTCGGGTGTGATTTGGAGATAGTAACATCTATCAAGAAATTTCTATCAGCTCAGTTCAGCATGAAGGATCTTGGAACTGCGGACGTGATTCTCGGAATCAAAATCATATACTCTGAAGAGGGTATTGGATTGTCCCAATCTTGGAACTGCGGACGTGATTCTCGGAATCAAAATCATATACTCTGAAGAGGGTATTGGATTGTCCCAATCTCATTAGTGATTCTCGGAATCAAAATCATATACTCTGAAGAGGGTATTGGATTGTCCCAATCTCATTATGTCAAGAACATGTTAAGGAAGTATGGCTACTACGACCTGCTAAGGAAGTATGGCTTCAACCGAATACTGAAAGACCAATAGAGCAGCTAAGGTACTCAAAGATAATTGGAAGTCTTATGTACGCGATAAGCTGCACAATGCCAGATATAGCATTCGCTATAGGAATGCTTAGTATGTTCACAAGTAATCCTGGAAAGCTTTATTGGGATGTTGTCTAGAGATTGATGAGATACTTAAAAGAAATTACAGTTCTGTGTCTATTCTACACTGGATATCCGGCTGTAATCGAAGCCTATTCAGATGCGAGCTGATGCTCAGAACCAGATGAGTACAGATCTACTGGAGGTTTTATCTTCACTATGGGCGGAGCTACCTTCTCGTGGAAATCTAAGAAACAAACTATGATTGCACAGTCATCGATGGAATCTGAGTTCTTCGCACTCTGTGCTGCAGGAGATGAAGCTGAGTGACTCAGTTGTATTCTCCGAGACCTTCTATTGACAGAATTGCAATGCGTAATTACAATCTATTGTGATAATCAGGCAACGGGTGCTGTGACAGCGAACTCGTTGTTCAATGGAAAGAAGCGGACCATTCGTTTGAAGCATGACTATTTGAGAGAACTCATTTGCTAAGAAGTCATCTCGGTGATCGATGTTCGGTCTTCAGAGAATGTGACTGATCCTTTGACTAAAGGTCTGAAAAAGGATATAGTCGAAAGAACGTCTGCTGCAATGGGTCTCAAAGTTTTGTGAGTCTTACAAATACTTACTATGTTCATCCAATTATTAGTTTAAAGCTTATGCTACTAATAATAAAGATAACTGGTTCAAAAGTCAAGTAAGATTTACAAAGTTTGGTGAGTCTTACAAATACTTACCATTTCGTCAAGTTATTAGTTCAAAGTTTACGCTACTAATGACAAGATGATTGGTTTAAAAATCAAGGAAGATTTACAAGTAAAATCCTATTATGTAAAGATGTTGGTTGTTAAGTCTTAATGGGTCCAAAGCATTTCGTGTGCGGGATGTTTGATAGGTAATATGCCTAAAGGACTCACCGATAATCCTATCATGTAAAAGGATTGGATGTTAAGCCTTAATGGGTCCAAAGCATTTCGGATGTGGGGTGTTAGATGAGAAACACGCCTAAAGGACTCTTCTAGAATTCTATCATGAGAGAGGATGACTCTTAAGTTTTAATGAGTTCAAAGCATTTTGAATGCGGGATGTTTGATAGGAAACATGCCTAAAGAACTCACCTATGCCTGGGTGGAGATTTGGTCGTCTCCTATGATGTCTTGTGGAAAGATACCTAGAACCCTAGCAGAAACCAGGACTAGCACAGGGCCATAAATGTGCAAAAGACAAAGACAAGTATGGTTCAAAATGAAAACTACCACAGATGAGTTTGATCTTGTGTGATCGCTGAATTTTAGACATGTGCTGGTTCAAGTCTCTGCGATACTATGCATTTATCTTCTATTCAGTTGGTCTAAGGGGAATTCAAGTCCTTGCGACATCTACCTTATGCACAACGATTGAAACGACGACTCCATAACACGACACTAGTTTAAAAACTTGTGGGGGATTATTAGATTTTTTGGTCAAAACCGATTTCTAAAATGAGTTTTCAAACTATATATATATTAACTATAAGTATTTTTCATAAATGCTTAGTAACCTAGTGAAAAGTTTATGTTTTGATGTTTCAAAATGTCCCTTGTTCGAGGCTTGCCAACGGCAAACCGAGAAGTGTTTTATTTGAATTAATCCATCATAAGTTCTAGTGGATCGTGGGTCGTGGGCCAATGGGCCGGGGATCGGGGCTAATCGAGCTGAGGCGCTAAGTGACGCTTTGTTAGGCGTACTTTGCACTTCGCACGGAGGCATCGGGATGAGGTGGCGCTGTTTGGCGCCACGTTGGCTGCCACAAAGATTGCCTCGCAGGTTGCTTCGTAGCATGCGGACGAGCTACGTATTCGCACGAAGGTGACCCTAGCGTTCTCGTAGTTTAATAAAATTCGCTCGTTCGACGAGGTTCATCTGTCATACGAGGTTCGCCTGTTTGACGATGTTCGTTCGTTCGACGAGGTTCGTCTATCATACGAGGTTCGCCTGTTTGACAAGGTTCGCTCGATCGACGAGGTTCGTCTGTCATACGAGGTTCGCCTGTTTGACGATGTTCGCTCGTTCGACAAGGTTCGTCTGTCATACGAGGTTTACATGTTTGACGACGTTCGTTTGTCAAACAAGTTCGTCTGATTTGCTGAGACGTGACCCTCGCGTTTCGTAGCAACGCATCCATTGATTGCCTCGTAATGAGGAGTTACTGTATGTAGCAGTTACAACACCAATTAGAGCAATTTAATGCATGATGTTATAATCTTAATTGTCATTGAGAATTGTAACAGTCACATTAATTGCTAGTGACTCTTGAGCTGGCCTTAGAGGCCTATAAATAGCGTCCTTGGGTAGCTCTTGGTTGCTGCTGAAAACTCTCTTGCGAGCGTGGAATACGAACGTCAGTATAGAATACGAATGTCGGATCCACGTTGTTGTTGCTGTTGTTGTGCTACTGCTGCAGAACTGTGCCCGCAGGAACCCTGAAACCGAAAGAACCGAAAGGTTCTGAGATTGAGCAGATCTTTTGTCTTGATCGAAAGGTCTTATAGATCGAGGAGATCTTGACAGTACTGGGTTGGTGCATACAAGAATACTGTACTGCTGTTCCTGGAAGCAGTTTGGCATTAAGATCCTTACACCGGAGTAGGCTAAATATTGCTTTAAGCACAACGTTTCACAAACACACAGTAGTTAATTAAAAAAGTTTAAAATTACAGCATATCATCCTTCACTGTTTAATTCCAGATTTAACCTCAATTTCCAACACTATTAACGTAACCCAAATCTCTGAAGTGATGGATTGAAATCTACAGGTCAAGCAGCAATGTCAATTGAAAATGAACTACTTCAGTATTAGTCTGATATTCAAACTTTCTGTTCAAACAAAATAAGATACATCAAAGTGAATTATTATGAATCAAAACGAATAAAAAATTCTGCTTTTTGGAAAAAGAGAAAAAGATGAAGAAATCACCTTGCTCCCTTCAATCGGGAACTGAAGCAGCCGGATCCCACGAGACGTCACAAACTCCGCATTCGCCTCCGGGTACGGCTCCGGACACAAATACCTACACCCGAATCCAATAGCCATCATCAAGATCCGAAATCATAACCCTAATGTAAAAAAAGAAAAACTTGGTAATTTCGAAGGATGGAATCCTCACACAATGGATCGAAGATTCAGCGCATCAAGAAACGCGAGATTCTCCGCATTGGGTAACCCCGACCTGTAGATACCCCGATCCACCATTGAGAAGTTCGGCGGTGGGATCAACGACTCTGGCGGAGCTTGATTTTCTTCGCTCAACTCCAGTCTCATCTCTAAATTTAGGGTTAGGGTTAGGTTTTGAGCTAGGTTTTGTTGCTGGAACTGGAACCCTAAGCCAAGGGAAGGGTGTAGTAATAAAGAGAACAGAAGGAAGCAATGGCGGGTCGTGCGCCGTCGCGGACCACGCCTCCCCTTGTTATTTCCGAATTGGGTTTATTCATTCTAAACCCAAAGTTTTACATTTATACCTTTTAAAACCCACGGGATTCCGAAATTACTCTTAAACCGAGAACGCTCGACGGAATGGTTTTCATACCCAGATCTAACGATCCAAAGTAGCTACTTACAATAAACAAACTATACATCAACTTTGGGCCAATTCTTGTTAACAAAATAAAAGGGGTCAAATTGTTCATTTTTTTGTGCTTTCGTAATTTTTTTTAAGTAGTGGTCAATAATGATGCTTAGTAAAAAAAAGTATGCTTATCAAAATTGTTTATTGCTTTTAGAAGTAATCTAAGTATAGTTTTAAAAATAGTTTCTACTATAATTTTTATAACATAAAAACTAAAGTTTTGTGTATTTTGATAATGTTCACTTCAAGTAATATTTCAGTGAACATCTTAACTTATCGGAGCAGCTTTTGATACATAATTATCAAATAACAGTTTTTAGTAGCCTGCGTAAGTTGCATCTATAAATTGCTAATAGGAAACTTAGATAAGCTCTAGCAATATCGAATGGACCATTAGGGTGTGCCTACTCCTTAACCATGTTAGTGGATTCTAACATGATAAAAGAGTTAAACTCATGTTTGATAAAAAAGAGGACTAGAATTGGCCTATTTTTTTTAGCTTATTTCCCCCTTTTAATCAGGTTAAGCCCAAGCTTAACCAGGTCAAAATAAATTTTTCCAAACACACCCTTATGGTAACTACGAGACATATATTTTGTTTAACAATCATACAGCATCAACATTTGTGCTTGGAAATAATTGAAAGGGATAGGTTTAAAAATAATTAAGATGAAACTTTCGGTACATGAAGAGAAACTTCCACTTTTTTATGGGGGATTGGTAAGGTGGATCCGCTTCGGATCCGAAAAGTGTCAACCGGTTGTTTTGGACTCTGAGTCAGCGCTGATGCTTGTGGCGCCGCGAGAGGACAGGATTTTCTTCCCTTTTGCTTTCCGGGTAAGCTGTTTGTTTCTAAACAGCAAATATCTATATTTTATTAAGTTAGTAGTTAATTGCACTTTAGTACCTCATAGTTTACTTACCTTCGCACTTATATGCATTGTATTTTATATTTTACATTCATTATTCTATTCTTTAAGGGGTTTCCACATATATACCTCTCACATATTCGATATTTGCAAAATTGTCCTCAAATGTTGATATTTTGAAATTGATAGATAAAAGAGGTAGAAACTAATCACTATGCGAGATTTTTTGGGGGGGTGGCGCTTTTGCAAATACTAAAATTTTGAGAGTAATTTTGCAAACATAGAAGACGCTAGGGGTATATATATGCAAAACCCCTTTGTTTAAAATAGTATGTTTTTTCTTGCATGCTTTTGGAATATTTCTCCAAAAATTCTCAAGTTACTTTCACATGATAAATATATTTACATAAGAGACAAATTCTTAGAAAATTAAAGTATTCGTTAGCCATAAAAAGCTGCAAAATATTTAATTAATATAAAATCAAAAGAGATTAAATCTATTTTTGGTTTGATGGCTTTCATGTATGTTTTAGGATGGTTTTACTATGACACTTCTGATCATAAAAAATGCTTTTATATTGATTAATTAAAAAACTATAATTTACTAAGTAGAAGTAATATACTTTAATTGCCTTAGGTCACCTATGAAAGGCTATTTTGTTGGAGGCATGTAATTTTCCTTGACACTAATTCTCCTTCACTCATAGAGAAGGCAAATAAGTTGTGTGTGTGTGTGTAATATACTTTAATTGCCTTAGGTCACCTATGAAAGGCTATTTTGTTGGAGGCATGTAATTTTCCTTGACACTAATTCTCCTTCACTCATAGAGAAGGCAAATAAGTTGTGTGTGTGTGTGTGTGTGTGTGTGTGTGTGTGTGTGTGTGTGTGTGTGTGTGTGTGTGTGTGTGTGTGTGTGTGTGTGTGTGTGTGTGTGTGTGTGTGTGTGTGTGTGTGTGTGTGTGTGTGTGTGTGTGTGTGTGTGTGTGTGTGTGTGTGTGTGTGTGTGTGTGTGTGTGTGTGTGTGTGTGTGTGTGTGTGTGTGTGTGTGTGTGTGTGTGTGTGTGTGTGTGTGTGTGTGTATATATGTGTGTGTGTGTGTGTGTGTGTGTGTGTGTGTGTGTGTGTGTGTGTGTGTGTGTGTGTGTGTGTGTGTGTGTGTGTGTGTGTGTGTGTGTGTGTGTGTGTGTGTGTGTGTGTGTGTGTGTGTGTGTGTGTGTGTGTGTGTGTGTGTGTGTGTGTGTGTGTGTGTGTGTGTGTGTGTGTGTGTGTGTGTGTGTGTGTGTGTGTGTGTGTGTGTGTGTGTGTGTGTGTGTGTGTGTGTGTGTGTGTGTGTGTGTGTGTGTGTGTGTGTGTGTGTGTGTGTGTGTGTGTGTGTGTGTGTGTGTGTGTGTGTGTGTGTGTGTGTGTGTGTGTGTGTGTGTGTGTGTGTGTGTGTGTGTGTGTGTGTGTGTGTGTGTGTGTGTGTGTGTGTGTGTGTGTGTGTGTGTGTGTGTGTGTGTGTGTGTGTGTGTGTGTGTGTGTGTGTGTGTGTGTGTGTGTGTGTGTGTGTGTGTGTGTGTGTGTGTGTGTGTGTGTGTGTGTGTGTGTGTGTGTGTGTGTGTGTGTGTGTGTGTGTGTGTGTGTGTGTGTGTGTGTGTGTGTGTGTGTGTGTGTGTGTGTGTGTGTATCCATAATAAGACTTAACATGTTATTGGATAAAGGTGATATGTTTGATATAATTCAAATCTTTAACTTATTTTAGTTTGCATAAAAATTTAAAAAATATGTTAGTTAACGCCTAAAAGTTTTTGAACCTTTTAAAAAATACCCTCTAAGTTTTTAAATTGCAAAAATACCCCCTATAAATTCAAAATTTTATTTAAAAATTATAAATTTTACTTATTTTAATTCAGTGAGAAATCTGAAAAATATATGCTAACTAAAAATGAAAGTTTTTGACATTGGAGAAGTATCTTGTAAGTTTTAAAAAATATAAAAACAAAAATTTGTAAAAAATACCTTAAAAATTTTAAACCTATAAACACACAAAAAACCTACAAATAACACAAACAACCCCCAAATATTTATAGAATTTATAATAAATACTCTAAACATTTTATAAATTGAAAGATAAAACCCTCAAAATTATAAAATTTATAAAAATCTTGATAATTTCCAACCTAACAGTACATTGGAAATATATGAGTTACAAATATCCCCTATATAATTTATAGAAAACACCCTTAAAGTTTAAAAACTATAAACAAACACTTAAAATTCAAATTTCACAAACACACCCTGAGAATTTCAAACTCATTAGTAAATTAAAAATATAGGAATTATAAATAGTCTATAAACAATTTACAATCTATAGAAAAGACCTATAAGTTTACAAAAATACAAAAAACCCTAATATTCATAATTTACAAAAAACACCATTAGAATTTCTAACCTATAGACACTAAAATGAATATAGAAAATTACTAGCAACCCCTAAAAAATAAAAAATTTACAAAAAATATCATATTCCCTTTAAAAGTATGGGTTCGGAAAAATCTTTTCATAGTCAATATTACCCTTAACTTTTTTTTTTAATTTTGTATTGTTATCATAATCTATTCTAATTATACTATCTTCGTTGAATTGGTAATTAAATAATTTATCCTATTCATAATAAGACTTAATATGTTATTGGATAAAGGAGATACGTTTGATATAATTCAAATGGAAAAATCTTTCCATGTATTACCATTAACTTTTTTTTAATATTACATTGTTATCCTAATCTATTTTAATCATCTTGTATTTTTTAAATTGGTAATTAAATGATTTATCCTATTCATTTAATTCTTTAAGTACAAAATGTTGCTCATCAACTGCTTCTTAGTAATATTTTTAAGGTGTTTATAATTTGCAGTTTTACTTCGGTCTAGTAAAAGTTTATTTACGTTTTACTTCTATCAATCCTACAAAAAACTTTATTTTATTTTTTATTTTTATTCTATTTTTAACAATTTAAATAATCATAATATATATATATGAGAATAATGGGTATCCTTGTCATAGGAGGGGATTTCCTCCTTGACGCCTATGTGGCATAATCTCCACTATCCTCATAAAGTAGGAGAGAGAGAGTGAGTGAGTTGGTGGGGATTTGTACATACTTTATAAGGATGGTGGAGATTGTGCCACATAGGCGACAAGGAGATAAATCTCCTCCTATGACAAAGATACCCATTAATCTCTCTCTATATATATACATATATATATAACACATTGTTATGGTGTTTTCAATCATCAAAGTACGGCGCCAGCAACAGACATGTGTCGCCCTACATGCACCGCTCAAACCAAATTGACAGTCAGGACCAAGTTAACATCTCCTTGGGTCGACTCGAAAGGCGGTACTTGTCGGTCCTCTTATCAAAGACGACTTGCTACGAGCCCACTGGGTCAGTTATTCGACTCTGCGTGGGGTCCACTCAAAAGGCGTTACTTCTCGGTCAAGCTAAAGGATGACTTCAACCTCTAAGCTCCCCCGCTGGCAATGTGTCGACATCACATTTAATACTTGACAGGCGCCATCATACCTCTAGCCCCAATAGTCTTCATGACTCATCGAGCCACGTCTGCACAACCATGCCCTCAATCACTTCACACTAAATGCTGAGGTGACCTCTCTTACACTCGTCAGCCGACACCTGTAAAGTAGGTGTTAACGCAGCTGCCAGGCCATACTCATTTGCCGCCATCCTATGCTCAGTTGAGATTACAGTTCTACCCTTTTTCCATCATTATAAATAGATGTACTATTCCTAACATAGAGAGGGGATTTTCCATGCAATATCAGCAAATTATACTGCATTACACTTTAGAACTCTCGCAGTTCTTTATTTTCCCACTCAAGTCCATCAACTGACTTAATCGTTGGAGGAACCACGGGGGAATTAGGCCACATCCTCTCACGAGTTGCTATTTGTGCAGGTTGAAGCTACTCAACTCAAAACTAGATATTTAGAGAAGTGAGCGGCCGCTAATCAACCTCACTCCCACTATATTGATTGTTTAATTATTTAACATCAATAATTTGACACCCATCGTGGGACCTTCTATGGGTGAGCATATTTGGTTCAAACCGAACAAACCAACCGAACCGACCAAAATTTAACAGTTCGGTTCGGTTTTTGTTAGAGTTTGGTTTGGGTCAAGTTAAAGTTTTTTCAACCCGAACCGACTGAACCAACCAAATTGTATTACTCATTCTAATTACTATTTGTATCCGCTTAAACCCGACCCAATACAGTTCATATAGAGTTACTTCGTTTGCAGCCAGATATCCTTTTCTCTCACGTGACCTATTAGCGATAAAATACCCCAACAATGGCGTGCTCTCCAATTCTAAGGCTTTTTATTATCTCTAGTTTTCTATCCCTCTCTATTACATATTCACTTCTTCTACTTTGGACCAATCCACTTTAGAGGTAAGAAAGTTAAACCATAATGTTTATTCTAACATTTTCCTGATTTTTCTCCTCGATTGATACATTTTTGGATTAGACTTCACTTTAACTCTTTATGTAAGTTTTCTTTAAAAAAAATTATGTAATCTTTGGTAGGAATTAGATTTTGATTTCTACATCTAATATTTAGTAGCATTTAATAGTTTATGAATTTTAATAAATTAAAGTATAAGAGACTTATTTTTCATCAACAGATTAGAGGTGAAGTTGAATTTGGACATAACATTTATACCAAAGTAAAACCTGAACAAACCGAACCGAACCGAACCAATCTGACTTGAATCAGTTCACTTTGGTTTTGAATGATAGGCATTTTAGTTCAGTTTGGCCAAATTTGGCCAAAAACCGAACCGACCGGCCAATTGCACAGCCCTAGGGCCTTCTTTCTTTTTCGAGCAAGTATGTTTAGTTCTGAGTATAGGGCTGATCAGTCTCACCCTGAAGGACCACACCAGAGCTACGTTACTCAAGGTTAGCTTGAAGAAACGACTCAGCAGATCTCTCAATCCCTCCAACATCAACTCGCAACCTTTACCAGCGAGCTCCTCAGCCAGCTTCCACAGCCGCAACAAGCTACTTCTGGTGTCCTTTGGCCTTTTGAAGACCAGCGATCCGAGACTCACCCTCCTTCTAGAGTACAACAAATAGTCCCGCCTCGGACTCCTCATGCTGCTACCAAATAGTTGAGGGATTGGGTTGAGTACGTGACCCTGCCACCACATCTGTCGACTCGCCCTGAGGAACCTCGCCGACATCTCCTCCCTCATCCTGAAGTCACCGACGAGAGTCCTTTCCCTGGTCACCCTGGGGACCGTACTAGGGGAGCAACCTCTAAGACTCTCCCCCATCACCATGCCTCCCCAGTCCTCTCTACTACCATGGGGGCCTTCGGATACGATCGGGTCTACAGACCGATCGTATAAGCCATCGAGGGAAACACCACACCCCCTTCCGATGGTCTTATGAACACCCCATGTGAGAAGTTCAAGAACACCCCATGTGAGAAGTTCAAGATGCTTCATGTGGAGAAGTAAGAGGGCGAGTGAGACCCCTCCGAGCATGTCCAGAACTATTATGATGTGATGAGCATGCTCCAAGTATCAGAAGTAGTTATCTGTTGATGCTTCACCATCACTATTTTGGGAACTGCCAAACTCTGGTGGAACACCCTCGAGAAGAAGTCCATCAGCAGCTTCCAGCAACTCTGTCGGAAGTTTATCCACCACTTCCTGGCTGACACCAAGCAAAAGTTGCCTCCTCACGTGTTGATCCAGAGGAGGCAAGAGCCTGGAGAGAGCCTTCGAGCCTACTTCAAGAGGTTCCGGGCTAAGAGGCTAAAGGTCAATGACCCAAGGAGTGCGGTTGCTATATCCGCCCTTGTGGCCGACTTGCAGAGCAACGAGTTAGCCGACTCGCTTGCTAAGAAGCCGGTTGCCAATTATGAACAACTGATGGCCAAAGTGTAGGATCTGAAATAGATACACTAGAACACTAGAGGGGGGGGTGAATAGTGTTCTCTTAAAATTATTGCAAAGTAGATAATAAATTGCAAAGAAAAATGGCAATCTCAGAAATTTGCAAACACAAACACAAGGATTTTATACTGGTTCCACCAAACCGGTGTACATCCAGTCCCCAAGCAAATCCCGCTTGAGAGTTTTCACTATGATTTTGAATAAACTTACAAAATCAAACACAAACCTGACCAATTTGCAAGTCCCTGCAAATTGCAACACCAATTGACAAACTTCTTGCCAATTTGAATCCCAATCTCCTAAGCCAAGAGATTAACCCTCTCACAACCGAGAGAAAACTTGTTGAAGAAGAACACAATGATCCTATAAGCCTTGAATGTGTAATGAAGTGCAGCAGTGGCTTAGGATTCTTTTAATCTCTGTAAAATTGCCTAATTGATTTGTTTTTGATGAAGGTATATAGGCAATTTTAGAAACTCTTCTTTTTTAGAAAATCAGAATGTTTTTCACTTGAAAAATTGCACAAAAATCAAAGCTTATGGGTATGTATTCATGTACAATTTTTCTGAACAAATAACCTATATATAGCCCTTGAAAAGACAAGTTTTTAAAGTTTAAAAATATTTAAAAACGGCCAAAAACTGTCAGATATTCAAATTTTAAAAACTGAAAAACTGTCTCTTGTAGTCGACTACTGTAGTCATTAGTCGACTACACTGAGTTCAGACAGACTCTGTGTTTTCGGAAAATGTTCTCAGTAGTCGACTATAATGATCATTAGTCGACTATACTGTAATTTGACAGAAACTTGAAAACTGACATTTTCTTCAGTAGTCGACTATAATGTTAATTAGTCGACTATACTGTAAACAGACAGAAACTTGTATTTGAGTTATATACATGAGTAGTCGACTACTATCCTAATTAGTCGACTATTAAGATCAAATATTCAGAAATAATGAGTTTTTATAATTAAGTTTTAACTACTATTCTAATGGTTAACATAGGGGATTTCTATAGTTAACCAACACACTAAGCCTGTGTTAGTGTGTTCTAAAATTGTGTGTGTGTGCGTGTGTGTGTGATCAAGGCTTGTACAAATATTCTAAGCAAAGAAAAATTCAAATACATTATCTTTTGTTCTTCATTTTCTTCACTTCAAAATGCCTTGATATCCACTTGCACTTGTACATATTCTGATATTGAAATCTGCATATGAAAGTTAGTGCACACACAATATAAATTGTTATCATCAAAACATTATCATGGAGAAATGATATTCAACATTCTCCCCCTTTTTGATGATAACAAATAATTTTCGCATCAAATTAAAGGTTTAAAACATGTAATACTTACTCCCCCTGCATATATGCAAAGTTTTTAACATTCATAATAAAAAATTACATTCACATAATAAAAAAATATAAAACTTAACTATTTCTCCCCCTTTGTTATCAACAAAAAGAGGAACCTAAACATAACATAATTTCTTCAACATGAGCTAATACTTCAAACAAATCATCCAGGTTATGAACATAGTCCATAACTTCACCCATCCATATTGGTAGGCAAAGACTTGCCATAAAGACCACAAGTTCCATAATGTTCATCACCATTATCTGTTTAAAATATATAGCAGTTATATTAACTAACCAAAATAGTAGCAAACTTAACACATAATAGCAAACTTTTCATAATATCAAGCTTAACACACAGTCATATTGTAGCAAACTTGACATAAAAGCAACATAACCACATAGTTTTAAACATAATAACAACCACATAGTTTTAAACATAAGAACATAATTGTTTTGACCAAAAAACAGAAACAAATTCTAAGGTGCTGGAGGAGGTTGTTGGCCTTGAAAATATGAATTAAGCTTTGAGTCCAAGTCTTCAAACTTTTTGATTAGGTCTTCTTGATTGCTGATGATATATCTGTTCTGTGCATATATAGCTCTTTGACCAGTTTCCAGTTCTAGGATACGTGCACTCAAAGTATTGTATTGCACGTCTGAAAAACATGAAGGTTCAGTAGGAAATGGTGGTGGTTGACTTGAAGAGGCTCCAGCTTGAGTTGAGGTTTGTGGAATATCTTCTTGTTGAAGTTCAGGTTCATTTTGAACAGGTTCATTTTGAGGATTGTGATCTTGGATTTCAAAATTTGTCAATTTCATCCTAGTTAGGGCATTTGAATCAAAAAATTCAATTGAACGGACAACAGATTTTTCAGATTTGAGATCAACATGGAATTTATCAAAGATCTTAGTCAGGAATGCACCATAAGGAAGAAATCCTCTAGGAATGGTCAGAAAATTATCAAAATAAACCTCAGCCCAATTAACTTGAATATTTCCCATAATAGCATATATAGCTTTTGCTAATTCTAGGGAAATGAAATGAAAACTTCCAGTTTTTGGAAATAAGTTATAGGCTAGGATACGAGCAATGAACCTAGGAAATGGACGAAGTTTGTTTGAATTGTTCAAAGGTTTTCCATGTCCTGGAAGAAATATGTGATTGGATAGCAAGTCTGAATCATTCATCCTAACAGAGCTAAGAGAAACTCCTTGATAAGGAATGTTGAATATTTTACCAATTGTTTTAGTAGTTAATTCAATCTCCATTCCTTTAACAAGGGTTTTAATTTTTTCAGAACCACCAATTGTACCCACACGTTCTATATTGGTATAGAACAGTTGCACAAGAAATGGGTATGATGGTTTCTTATTTTCAGCAGAAAATAACTCAAGCAAGCCCACATTTTCAAAATAAGAACTAAAGTTCCATGGGATGAAATCATCGAACTTCACAAATCGTCCTGTAAGAATTTCTAAAGTTGAAAGTCTGTTAAATTCTTCCAATAATTCAGGACTTCTTAAATAAACAATGATTTCATCATTGAGAGAACTGTGAGTTTGCTTAGCTTTCTTAGATCTAAACATGATGAACTAGATAAATAACAAGAGAATGAAAGATCAAGTTTAGAAGTATACCCCAAACAGTAGAAACCCTAGAATAGCCGACTATAGCCTGGATTAGTCGACTAATGAGCCTGATAGCTTGACAAGATTGAAAGACAAATAAAGAAATTGATGAGGAAATTTTAGAAACAAGAAAAGCCCTAACCTGGAATCGGTGAAACTGAAGAGAAGAAGATGGGGAAGATGGGTTTTCGGTTTTGGGTAGAGTTAGTGGGTTATTTTTGCTTTTTAATTTATCTTTTAATAATGTAAGGTTTAGATTAGATGGTAAATAGAATGTAGGGTCAAGATTAAATTTTAGATGAATGGTTAGGATTGGTGCAGTTAAAAATGAATGGTTTAGATGATTTTTACTAAAGTAAAACGGGTAGGGTTATTGGATATTGGGTTTAAAACATAAAAAATCCACTTTTCTTAATAAACTAAAGGTTCAGAATTAGTAGTCGACTAATAGTCAAAATAGTCGACTATACTGTAAAAGATAGAAGGTTAAGTTTTAGTTTTTAACTCTGAGTAGTCGACCAATATGTGAATTAGTCGACTACACTGTAATCAACAGAGAGTATTTTTAAGATTTTACATTGAGTAGTCGACTATAAAGGTAAGTAGTCGACTATAATCTGATTTTTCAGAAAAATAGTTTGTAAGAATTGTGCATGTAGTCGACTATAAGTTAGATTAATCGACTACTTAAGGTTTAAATTTATGTATTTTTGTTTTAAAAATTAATTTAAATCTTCAATTGAACATATACCTAATTCCCTTCTTAATTTAACATAAACTTCTTCTTTTAGTGGTTTTGTTAATATATCTGCAATTTGTTTATCTGTAGGTATAAACTCTAATGATATGTCACCTTTAAGAACATGATCACGTAAAAAATGATGTCTAATATCAATGTGTTTTGTACGTGAGTGTTGAATAGGATTTTTAGATAAATTAATTGCACTAGAATTATCACACATAATAGATGATATGGGACAATTTATGCCATAATCAGTTAAAGTTTGTTTCATCCATAATATTTGTGCACATGCAAGACTTGCAGCAATATATTCAGCTTCAGTTGTTGATAATGATACTGAATTTTGTTTCTTACTAAACCAAGATACAAGTGAATGTCCTAAGAAATGACATGTTCCACTTGTACTTTTTCTATCAGATTTACATCCGGCAAAATCAGCATCACTATATGATATTAAATCAAAAGAACTATGTTTTGGATAAAATAAACCATAATTTGTAGTATCTTTAATATATCTAAATATTCTTTTTACTGCTTTAAGATGTGAAACTTTAGGATTTGATTGAAATCTTGCACATAAACATACACTAAACATAATATCAGGTCTACTAGCAGTAATGTAAAGAAGTGATCCAATCATACCTCGATAGAGCTTTTGATCAACATTCTTACCATTTTCATCTTTGTCAAGAGATGTTGTAGTGCTCATAGGTGTTGGTTTGCTTGTTGAATTTTCCAATCCGAATCTTTTAAGTAAATCTTTTGCGTACTTGCTTTGATTGATGAAAATTCCTTCTTTCAATTGTTTAATTTGAAGTCCAAGAAAGAAATTTAGTTCACCCATGTGACTCATTTCAAATTCATCCTGCATATTCTTAGCAAATTCTTGACAAAGATTATTGTTAGTAGAACCAAAAATAATATCATCTACATATATTTGAATTAGTAAAATATCTTTATTTATTTTCTTAATAAACAATGTTGAATCAACTTTTCCAATATCAAAACCTGAAGTTAAAAGAAATTTCTTTAATCTATCATACCATGCACGAGGTGCTTGTTTAAGACCATATAATGCTTTCTTAAGTTTAAAAACATGATTTGGAAAACTTTCATGTTCAAAACCTGGAGGTTGTTCTACAAAAACTTCTTCATTTATAAAACCATTTAAAAAAGCACTTTTAACATCCATTTGAAATAATTTAAAATTCATAAAACATGCAAATGCAAGTAAAATCCTAATTGATTCTAATCGTGCAACTGGTGCATAAGTTTCATCATAATCAATTCCTTCTTCTTGATTATAACCTTGAGCAACTAATCTAGCTTTGTTTCTAACAACTTGACCAAATTCATCTAATTTGTTTCTAAAAATCCATTTTGTTCCAATAATGGATTTATTTTGAGGTCTAGGTATAAGATCCCAAACATTATTTCTAGTAAATTGATTAAGTTCATCTTGCATAGCAATTATCCATGAATCATCAAGAAGTGCTTCTTTTATATTTTTAGGTTCAATAGTTGAAATAAAAGCATTATGAGCAATCAAATTAAAATGTGATCTAGTAGTTACTTTGTCAGATATATTTCCTATAACTAAATCATGTGGATGATTTTTAACTTCTACAAAATCTTTAGGTAAATCATTTTGTAGATTATCATCTTTTGTAATATCTATCATAGGAGTATCTTGTATGGTATCAATTACATCATCATCATTATTTAGTATAATAGGTATTTTTGAAAAACTTTCATTAAAAGAAACATGTAAAGATTCTTCAATAACTTGTGTTCTTTTGTTATAAATTCTATATGCTTTACTGTGATTAGAATATCCAACAAAAATTCCTTCATCGGATTTTGAATCAAATTTATCTAAGTTATCCTTTGTATTTAAGATAAAACATTTACAACCAAAAACTTTAAAGTAAGATACTTTAGGAATTTTGTTATAAAATAATTCATAAGATGTTTTCTTTAAAATAGGTCGTAATAAAACTCTATTTAATACATAACATGCTGTTGATACGGCTTCTGCCCAAAAATATTTAGGTAAATTACTATCACATAACATGGTTCTAGCACATTCTTGTAAGGTTCTATTTTTCCTTTCTACAACTCCATTTTGTGGAGCAGCTCGAGGAAAAGAGAATGTGTGTGATATACCATGTTGATCACAATAATTTGCAAATAATTCATTTTCAAATTCACCTCCATGATCACTACGTATAGAGATAATAGAAGTTGATTTTTGATTTTGAATTTTCTTGCAAAATATAGAAAACTCATTAAAAGCATCATTTTTATGTTTAAGAAAAATTACCCAAGTGAATCTAGAAAAATCATCAACAAGAACAAATGCATATCTACTTCCATTTAAAGATGCTACTCTAGATGGACCAAAAAGATCTATATGAATTAATTCTAATGGTCTATTTGTAGATATTATGTTTTTAGATTTAAAAGAAGATTTGTGCATTTTTCCTTGTTGACATGCATCACAAAAATTATTTTTAAATGACATCTTAGGCAAACCATTTACTGAATCATTTTTAGAAATCTTAGACATATGTTTAAAGTTAACATGTCCAAAACGTTTATGCCATAAAATAGAATCATTAGATGATGCAATAAGACAATGTTCATTTGAAATATTATTCATTGATAACACATATATGTTATTTTTTCTATAACCTTTAAAAATAATGGTTATTAAATCAATATCATAAATTAAGCATGATTCTTTTTCAAAAACAATTTTATAACCTTTATCACAAAGTTGACTAATACTTAGTAAATTATGTTTAAGACCATTAACTAATAAAACATTATCAATGATAGGTTTGTTTGGATTACCTACGGAACCAATACCGATGACTTTTCCTTTGTTGTTATCTCCAAAAGTAACGGTACCTCCATCCTTGTTTTGAAAAGATGACAACAATTGAATATTTCCAGTCATATGTTTAGAGCAACCACTATCTAAAATCCACCTATCTTTCTTGGGTACCTGAAAAAATAAACATTTACATTTTGGTACCCATACTATGTTGGGTCCTTTAAATTAGCCTTTAGGAAACCAAACCCATGAAGAGTTTGATTTACTTAAATAATTAGATGATAAACAAATATTTTTAATAAAATCAGAAATATAAAAATTCTTATTAAAAGAAGATAATTCTTTTGGAACCCAAATAGAAAAGAATTTTGATTTCTTTTTATACAAATTTTCATATTTATAATCATGCAAATCACAAGAAGGTTTTACAAAAATTGTATTCTTTGATTTGTTTTTATTAATTTGAAAACCTAATCCTTTTGTCTTTTGTGATTCTCTTTGAAAAGAAAGAATATTATTAAGATTTTCTTTTCCTTTATTAAATTTGCTTACATTTAAACATATATCTTCATATCTTGATTTAAAAGAAGAAATATCTTTATCTAAACTATTAATTCGAATATTTAACTTATTACATTCTGATTTTAAATATTTATTTTCATTAGATAAATTATCATTTTCTTTTAGTAAAGAAAAATTTTCTTCTTTTAATTCAACTAATTGAGAATTAGTATAAGTAGAGGAATTTAAATCTGAAATTTCTTCACGTAACCTTTTATTCTCACCTTTAAGAAAATTATGTGAAATTTTTAATCTTATAAAAGTTTCATATAATTCATTAAAAGCATCTAAAAGCTCTTCATTTTCACTTACATCATCTTGTGCCATGAAACACATGTGAGCACTTTCCTTTTCTTCAATTTCTTCATCTGAGGATGATTCATCACTATCATCCCAAGTGACCGCCATTGCTTTCCTCTTCTTGTTATTTTGAATATTGTTGAAGTTGTTGAAATAACTTGATTTTTGTTTATTCTTCAACATTGGACAATCTTTCTTCATATGCCCTGGTTTATTACACTTAAAACAAAGAGGGTTAGTTGAATTTGAATTCTTAAATTTAAAATTACCTCTTTTGATGAATTTTCGAAATTTTCGTGCAAACATGCCCATTTCTTCATCATTATCATCTGAATCTTCTTTATCTGAAGTAGTATTAAATGCAAGAACTTTCTTGTTCTTAGATTCTTCATCATTCTTCCTATCTTCAAGTTGTACTTCATATGCCATAAGATTACCAATAAGATTTTCAACCGTAAGAGTTGACAAATCATTGGCTTCTTCAATAGCGGTAACTTTCTTTTCCCATTGTGGAGTAAGTGAACGAAGTATCTTTCTTACCATCTCCACTTGAGTATATGTTTTTCCAAGACCAATAAGAGAATTTGTGATGTCGGTGAATCTTGTGAACATTTCTCCAATAGTCTCATTTTCCTTCATCTTGAATAATTCAAATCTGTGCACAAGAACAGAAATTTTAGACTCTTTAACTTTAGTAGTACCTTCATGAGTTACCTCGAGTGTGTGCCAAATATCATATGCGGATGTGGCCGTTGACACCCTATTGAACTCATTCTTGTCAAGTGCACAAAATAAGGCATTCATTGCTTTAGAATCCAAATTCGCATTGTTCCTTTGAGATGTAGTCCATTCCGCGAAAGGAGTTGTTGGTTTCTCATATTTTGTTTCAACGACGTTCCAAAGTTCGTAGCCAAGAGATTGGAGATAGATCTTCATCCTACACTTCCAGTAGTTGTAGTTCGTGCCATCGAACATTGGAGGACGATTTGTAGAGTGACCTTCCTTGAATTGTGATGTATTTGACAATGCCATCTTTCACCTTGCTCTGATACCAAATGTAGGATCTGAAATAGATACACTTGAACACTAGAGGGGGGGTGAATAGTGTTCTTTTAAAATTATTGCAAAGTAGATAATAAATTGCAAAGAAAAAAATGGCAATCTCAGAAATTTGCAAACACAA
Organism: Asparagus officinalis; assembly: GCF_001876935.1. Taxonomy (NCBI): domain Eukaryota; kingdom Viridiplantae; phylum Streptophyta; class Magnoliopsida; order Asparagales; family Asparagaceae; genus Asparagus; species Asparagus officinalis. Next base: position 11,275,530 of record NC_033803.1, on the reverse strand, counting down.
ACACAAGGATTTTATACTGGTTCCACCAAACTGGTGTACATCCAGTCCCCAAGCAAATCCCGCTTGAGAGTTTTCACTATGATTTTGAATAAACTTACAAAATCAAATGCAAACCTGACCAATTTGCAAGTTCCTGCAAATTGCAACACCAATTGACAAACTCCTTGTCAATTTGAACACCAATCTCTAACCCAAGAGACTAACCCTCTCACAACCGAGAGAAAACTTGTTGAAGAAGAACACAATGATCCTATAAGCCTTGAAAAGACAAAATACAGACATTGATTGATGTTGGTATTGTGACACCAAAGCCAAAAGAGAAGAAGGTAGGCGCAAACGCGGTCTCTATTAGCTTCGGATCGGTTCCTTTGTCCTGGTTTCAAGCCGAGCCAGTATCAAAGGTCAAGATGCAAACCATCAACGATGACCCTCATGGACAGCGCCAGAAGGGGCTCGTATCTCACACAGCCCCCAACGGCGAAATCCTTTGGGTTCATCCGGATTTGCTTGAAGATGAACAGTGGACGACACCCACATCAAAGAAGAAGTCAAAAGGCAAGGGAAAGGAGAAGTCCTGCTATGGAGCCTCGGCGATTCCCGAGAAGAACGATGAGGATATAGCAGCTTTATCACTTTCTGATGGAGAACAGGAAGTTTTCGCTACAAGAAGTGGGAATGAGTATCATTATAAATATCCTGAGACCTCTAACCCAAATGCTACAACTCTAAAAGAGCTAGGGATAGCTACAACTCCTCCAATAGCTGCTGAAAAGAGAGAGGTTCAAATTCCGAAGCAGTCTCGTTTTAGTCGACCGATTGGACGAGATAAACCGGAAAGTTCGAACGCACCATATCGTTTCGACGTTATGGCTCAGCTGGCCAATATCCCAGCAAGGATTACGCTATACGAGTTGTTGCGCCTCTCAAAAGAAACCAGAGAAGCTTTACAAGAAGCTTTGGCTGATTCTGAAGTATTCTTAACTCAGGTCAAGCCAGCTCCTGAAGAGCTAGAGTCGTCAGTGCAGCATTGCAATCTGGCAGCCACAAAATTCCCTTGCATCGCTTTCACAAAAGAAGATATACAAGTCAGGAATTCAAAGCATGATAGGCCTCTATATTTCACCGGATATATTGGCTCGAGCATGGTCAAC
>NC_033803.1:11251562-11273379 GCF_001876935.1 Asparagus officinalis | reverse complement strand
AAATACTAGACAAACAACATTAGTAATAAATTGTTTGTTAAACATCATCAAAACAAGAAGGCCAACAGGCCCATGACCATGAGCCATCTAGCCAATAATAGGCCATATAGTTACTTTGAAGGGTTTTTTAGATATTAGTCCCTTAAATATGAGCGGTTTTTATATTAGTGCCTTAAATCTGAGTATTTTGATATTTGTCCATCAAATTGTCTTAAGTTGTTGATATTAGTCATTCTGCTAGGTTTTATGTTAAAAAATCTAAACCATGGTTGAGTTAATATTAACTATAGATGATAAGTTACCAAAATACTCTCAGTGTAATTCATCCCCACTAAATGACATCCCCTCTCCCTCATTGCATATTTTGATTAAAGTTTAAAAATTCGGTTTTGTAGTAAACTTGGGATGAGTTAGGGTTTAATCTTGGTTAGTGTTTAATTATGCAATGATGAATTTTAATTTGATTAGATTTAACTATGTATTGATGAATTTTAATTTGGTGAGGGGCATAATTGTCCTATTAATATAATAGTTATGGATAATGGAATATTCCCCTATAGATTTTGTTAGGTCTCATATTTATGAGCCTACTATCTAATCTAGTTTTGATGATTAACAAACAATTTCTAACATCGTTTGTCGAGTATTTATGTTTGTTTGTTAGGTATTCTACACAAAGATTCTCGGTCAAAGGTTGGTTGGATTAAGCTTAACGATCATATTCATTGGAGGATGGAAGGATACTTGGAATGAAGCATGATGCAATTCAAGTTCAAAATTCACTATTGCTTCATCCACACTATGAAGATGAGGATTGCCCAAGATCAAACGTCATGGGATCATTTAGCTTGAGTATATCAGTTAGTTTAGTATGTTTATACTTTGTGTGTTTATACGTAGAGCTCAAACTATACACACACATAGTTTATGTTTTATTATTTTCAAGTTTAGCCACATAAATATGAAACGAATGGATATAGCTATTTACACACATATTTGTTTCATGTTTATATGTGCTTGAAATGATTTCATTAAAATAAAGCTTTAACAATTTCATATCAATAAAATCATGTTTATCGTTTTCATATTTTTTGAAAGTTTACACAATATGTGTTTACGGATTAAAAGACTCAATTATATCTTTTATACAATCTATTAATCCATTCAAAAGAAGTTTCAAACTTGTTTGAAATTATTTTGTCAAAATCATGTGTTTTTGAGATTTTGTATTTAGACCAATTTTGAAAAATGATGAGTTTTCACAAATGGAAAATGCAATTTGAAAAATTCTTTTTGTAACATGTTTATTTTCATATTTATAAACATTTACCAAAGTTTTATAATTTTTATAATTTATTTTCTATTTTTTACAGGGGTTCAAAGATTAATTTTCACTATTCAAATATTCACTGTGCACGTTATTAGTCGACTGACGACCGAAGAAGTGCGCTGGAAAAGCATAAAGTTTCTGCTCAGTCGACTGATGAACCATCAGTCGACCGAAGCAGGTCATCAGTCGACCGATGAAGCTTGAGCTGCTTATAACGGTCAGCTCATTAGTCGACTGATGATTAGTCGACTGGCACTGTTTATTAGTCGATTGATGACACTGTAACGACTAGTTTTTCAGCTTCCTGATTTTTTGAGTTTTTTGTCTTTTTACTTGGATTTTCTTGGTTTTTAGGCTCTGTTTTGTGATCCTATATATACCCCTTGCCTTCGATCTTCTGAACTATCTAAGAAAAGTTTAAATCAAGTTTGTTTAAGGTTTCAGGAGTTTTTAAAGTGTGTTTATGTGAAAAGGTTTTCACAAGAGGAGGAGATCATTTCTTTCGCGTTTGGGCTTCAATCTCAATCTCTCTCACTCTTGATTTTCAAAAAAGTTTTGCTAAACTTTATTTCTAGCTTTATATATATGCGTTGTTGATTATCTTTTTATTAAGCAAGATTTTAAATTGACTTTAGTTTTATTATTGCTCTTTGATCGCACACAGCCTATTGAGCTTTTAATAGTACACATTGAGTATAATTTGGGTTGTGGTGAGTGATTCATTGAGTGTGGGCTTAACTTAGGTCTAATCTTGTTTAGAGAACAAATCATTTGTATTTGTGCTTAATTGTTGATAGAACACGTTGTAATACACAATGACACTTAGAGAAGTGGTTGGTAATAGACAATGCCAATTTCAAGAGGAGTGATGTCGGTAGTAAATCCTAGGGAGAGGTCGTAATTCCGAGCACTTGAGGAAGTTGACATGAGTTAGGCCAACACTTAGAGAAGTGTATTGTGTGTTGTGTGATTATAATTGTGTGAGATTGTAAAAGTTTTTGGTGAGCTAGAAAACCAATTGTGTAGTTGATTTTTGATAGGCAAATCTACAAGCGCACGGATTCGTTGTAGCTATCAAGGTCGATCCCACAAGGACTAGGGGTTAATTACCAAATCTCACGTTATTCGACTAGCTAAATCAATGAGTAAATTAGAAGAGATTTAACAAAAGAAATAAAATAAACAACTAATCGGATGGAATTCAATATAATGAAGGACTAGGATTGGGTTATCACCACAACTTAGGTGTTCAATGATGGATTATTTCAATTTTTGGTGTTGGTTTAATCTAGAAAGGGTGAATTAGCCTAAATTAATCTAAAGCCTCTTTCAAGGTCTAAAGATCGTGCCTAATTAATCTCAATTAACCTACTTTCGTGGAATTAAGATTAAGCTAAACACATTAAGCCTTATGCTAACCCAAATCAAATCCCCAAGGAATCTAGCATACTTTCGTGGTTCGAGCTCCCTGCTTAATTTCTAGAGATCCGATATTAATCTTCACCTTTCAGTCCTTCAATTAATTACCTATGATTGCTAATACGGTGATCAAGCGAATCAACAAAATTAAAACACTAGAAATCAAGTTTAAAGATTTAAACTTTCACCAAGAACCTATATCAATTCATCATCAATCATCAAAAAGTTGGGTTCTTTCCCAATCCTAGACAAGAAAACTACTCACATATGATTGGAATAAGAGAATACATCAAATAATTATGCAAATCAATCATAAGAAGAAATAAATCAAAGAGAGGAAAGAATTAACCCGTCTTTCAATTGAGATCTTCAAAATCAAAACTTGCAATCCAATCTTGTACAAGAAATTAGTGTCTTTCTTCAATACTTAAACTCCAAAATAATTGCTATTTGATGGCTAAGAGAACATAACAAAAGATATTCAAAATCCTAAGTCAAAACATCTATTTATATGTCCCTAAAAATCTGAAAAATAACTAATTCCCGTGCCACATGTGTGGTCTGCACCACACCAGGGTGTGGTAGGGGCTGTTTTACTGATTTTGTGCTTGTTTCTTCAGTTTTTGGTATTTTAGCTATAACTTTTGCGTCCGACCTCGGAATGAGGTGATTCAAATTGCGTTGGAAATCTGTTGAAGAGATCTACAACTTTCATCTTTTGAGTTTTTCTTGATTCGAACTGTATCATGGTCTAAATTCCAGTTCGTCATACTCGTGCATCCATTTTCTTCACGAACCATGCCTTCGAAATCTTGTTGTTGCTTCAAACTCTTGTATAACTTCCAACGATCATCAAATCTTTCAATCTTGAACCAATACCTACATATAAGAATACAAACCACAGCAGTATCCTCGATCTAAACACGAAATATGCATTAAACACTCGTAAATCATGCTTGTAACACACTAAGATAATGCATATTTTTCGTGTTTATCAACTCCCCCAAGCTTAGACTTTTGCTTGTTCTCAAGAAAATAGACAATAAAAATTAGGAGGAGTGAAAGCCAAATAGAGTAGGGATCACCCCCTCATCAATCCTTTAACCAATATCAAACATATCACAAAATAAATACTTTTCATCGGGACTTAACAAATTAATTTCCAAAACTCTCAACAAAATCACATTTCAAAATTTATTTAAGATCACAAGCGTCACAAGTTAAGGATAACCATCCTATCCAATTCTCAAGTCAAAGTAGGAAAAAGAAATTCATGTAACTAGCTTCAATCCCAAAGTACTAAAATTGAGACCTTCAGGTAGTTAAATTGGTAGACCTCACTTTAGGATAAGTGGACTCTCAATCTCTCATGTGTTTAAGGATGGGATTGTATCGCTCAAAATTCTTCCGAATAGATATATTCAATCCATAAGCTTGCATTTCATCTCAATTCTCCACCACTTCGAAAACTAATGTATGCAACAAAATCATGAGGTCTTTTATTTGGTTGTAATGGGGCTAGGGTCAAAAGGGTAAGATAGATATTTGGGATTGGTTGAAAGCCTATCACTAGTGGAGCTATGATTGCAAAAGATTATATCTCAAAGTAAGATCAATGACATCTACACAAACTCCATCATCTATTAAAGAACTTCTTCCAACTACTCCTTTTAGTATGCCATAATAAATTCTTTCGACACCCGCAATTACATACACCATAAAGATGACACTTTATTCATCTTTTTTTTTGAATTAGTTTTTTTTTTCTTTTTTTTCGAAAGAATTATGAAAAGGAAGCAAACGCCTACTTTCACACCCCCAAGCTTACACCACATTACTCATATAACCCATTGTATCATAAAATGTGCTCCACTAGCTTAGGCAATGGGTAAGGAATAAAATCAGGTTTTGAAGGTTACATATGTGGGTTTAATCAAAAAAATTAGGCTCATAAGCTCAAGGGGGCTAATCAAAGGAAACAATAGTGCATGGTAGGCTATTTGGCAAATGTGGACTATAAACAAAAATGTGCCTCAATCACCTTTTATGCATACAAAAGTTATATGTGGCCTTAAAGAGATTCAATGCAAGTTCTAGTATCCTACACCATTGGAGAATATCACACAAGAAAAGAAAAGAATGGTTGGATGTGTAATGCATCCAATTTCAGGCTCAAAATCTCACGGGTTTTATTTGTCTACCAAATTTAATTCCCCTCTTGTCTCAATAGAGTAATGGTTATGACGCTAGCCACATAAATGCTAAATCCTATAAGACAAGAGAACATTCAAGTTTGGTTCTCCTGTATTGTTAACTTGCAATCAAAAGCATTTTAGAATCAATTGAAAGATGGTATAAGAAGTTGTCAAGTCCCGATTAATAAGCATCTATCTAGTTCAATGATCAATAAAGGTTGAGGATTCATGTCATCATCAGGAGATCATTTCCCTATTTTGTTTTTTTTGTTTTTTTGTTGTTTTTTTAATTAACAAAGCAAAGAAAAACAAAAATAAAAGAAAAACATGCAATTATAGAAAGGCAACCAATGAATAAACAACCCACACCCCCAAGCTTAAGATCTACATTGTCCTCAATGTAATAAGATAGAAATGAATGTAAGGGTGCAGAGGACATACCAACTCACTGGTCAGAACAGCAAATGCTCCATCGGGTATTTCTTCCTCTCCTTTGACGCTTTTAGCCACTAAATTGGTTGGTCGCTCATAAGATTTATTCTGAACAGTAAGCAACTCATCGACAACATTGACATTTCCAGCAACTTCAATAGGACTATAACCTGCCAACTTCCTAGATTTGCCTTCTTATGCAAAACGAGGTCAAATCGATTAAGGAGTGCTGATAAAGATGTAGCTGAGCCACCACGAATAATTCCTTCAGTAAATATATTCACTGCCCATTGATCAACTCCAAGCAATATTCCAAGGTATTTAGCTGAAGATTGCAACACTTGGTCGTATAGTTCTGCATTGCTTGATGACGGTAGACGAGTTCTATCAAGAAATGATTTTGCATATAATGCTCACTGGTTATCTCGTTGGCTGCACATCTCCAAGCCATTATTCCATCCTTTAATGCAGTATAATAGATCGTCATTATCATCGGTCGATAGAGCAAGATTTCAAGAACTAGACCGATGAAATAAATAATTTTCTCTGATTTAGCATTGTTCATCTCTTCATATCCCTGCTCAAAAGCGGTCCTCACCATAAAATCAAGATTAATCCAAAAAAAAGAAATAAAAAATGAGATCCTTCAGATGCTCATGGGAGTTGAGTAACAGAAGCATGAAAATTCAACAATCACACGAGATGGTGGTGGTGTTGATCGCCAAAATTGAAACAGGGGTAGGGTGATCGCTGAATCAAAGATGTGAGGAGTGGCGGTGATTTCAGATCTGCCTTTGTGCTCAAGAGAAATGGTAGTTCAGAAGTCATTGCCATGTATGATAACTTGGATTGTTCAGGTCTGCACAGTAGGAGCTCTGCACCAAGCTGACTTCACTGCACTTCGTGTGGCTGCTACAACGTGGCATGCTGAGCTATGGTCGGAGATGATGTGGAGGGTGGAGTAGGCGATGGTGAGAGATGACGGCGGTTGGTTGGAGGTGAAAGAGGGGTGGCTGCGGTTGTGAAGCGATTTGGGTGATGAGAATGCAGGCGGCCTGCGGTCGATGAAGAGTGGAGGAGGAGGAGGCGTGTTTGGCAGGTGAGGAGCGGCGGCAGATCTGGCACGCGATGGTGAATGTCGACGGTGATGATGTTGATGAAGGAGAAAGGCCGACGTTGTACTGCACGATGAAGGATGCGAAGGGAGGGCGCGACATAGATCGACGGAAATGCGAGTGTGTTGTCTGCATCCGGAGATAAAAAGGTGGTGGCTCGGCGTCGGAGATGGTTCAGAGATGAAAGCCGGCGGTTGAGCTTGGCTCAGTGCTGGCGACGAAGGATGGCGAAAGGGGGATCGAAGGTCGCTGGTCCTGAGGGAAGGAGGCGGTCGGTCGGCGATTTGGTCGGAGATAGTGAAGTGTTTGGTCGAAGAGGGGGATGCGCTGGCGATCAGGTCGGTGGTCGAAGATGGGAGGCGGCGCTGAACGAGAGGTAGAGGAGGCGATGATTTGGGTTAGGGAAGGTCGAAGAAGATGAAAGGAAAGAAGGTGGGGGTCTGGTTGCTGGGTTGAAGAGGGATTTTTCGGTTTTTTTTCTCTATTTTTTTTCAGCGAACCACAGGTGTGGCGATGGGTGTGGTAGAGTCTGGATTTTTTTCCTGTAGACCGTGGATGTGGTGTACACCACCCCTGGGTGTGGTAGGCTCTGAAATTTTTTTTCCTGTGCACCATGGGTGTGGTGTACACCACCCCTGGGTGTGGTAGGCTCTGCCACTCCATTTTAACTCATTTCTCTACAGTTTTTTTTCATTGTCTTCCTTTCTTCACAACTGCATGATCAAAAATATTATAAGTTAAATTTGTGCCGATCCAATTGCCTAAAAAAATTAAAAAAAAATAAATGAAATAAATAAAAAATAAAAAAAATTCAAAAAAAAGTGGATGAAAACTTGGGTTGCCTCCCAAGAAGCGCTCGTTTATGGTCATGAGCTCGACCCCTTTTGCGCTCAATTCTCCGACGAAGGGGGATCGGAAAGGGTATAAGTGACCCCTTTCTTGTTTTGTTCACCTACAATATAGTGCTTCAATCGTTGCCCATTCACCTTGAAAGATCCCGCTGTTTCGCTCCAAACTTCAACAACTCCACTAGGAAAAACCTTACAAACTTGAAAAGGTCCGGACCACCGAGATTTGAGCTTGCCCGAAAGAAACTTCAAACGAGAGTTGAAAAGTAGCACCATATCTCCTTGATTAAACTCTCTTCGAAGAATATTCTTGTCGTGCCATCGTTTAGTCCTTTCTTTATAAATACGAGCATTCTCATACGAATCCAAACACAGCTCATCTAGCTCATGAAGTTGAAGCTTTCTTTTCTCACCTGCGGTCTTCATATCAAAATTGAGGAGTTTGATAGCCCAATACGCCTTGTGCTCTAACTCAACTGGGAGATGACATGATTTACCATACACCAACTTGAACGGTGTCATGCCTATGAGTGCTTTATCCTCTTCACAAGTAGAACCTTTTGACTTTAACTTTAGACTTTCAAACTTTTCATTTCGAAATGGAGCAGTTGATGTTGATTCTAAAGATTGAGCATACACGGCTACCTCCGGGTCTTCATCATTTATTGAATCGTCACTTACCAAACACTTTTCAAGTGGATCAGCTGAGTAATGGTTTGCAAGTTGCTCATGTGTAGACTTGTCAATCACGTCGACCCTGTAACAAACTTTATCAGTTAGAGGGGGTTTCATAGCATTGCTCAAATCAAATTCTACCTTCTCCCCTCCAATATTTAGGGAGAGACTTCCATTTTTAACATCGATTATAGCACCTGCAGTAGCAAGGAAGGGTCTTCCTAATATAATTGGGATGTTAGAATCTTCTTCCATTTCTAAAATAACGAAATCAACCGGGATAAAGAACTTACCGACCTGGATAGGTACATCTTCAAGTACACCTATCAGATATTTTATCGATCGATCCGCCAATTGGAGTGATATCGTGGTTGGCTTCAAATCACCTATTCCAAGCTTCTTACAGATAGACATTGGCATCAAGCTTACGCTTGCACCTAAATCACACAAAGCACGGTTAATAGAGACATTACCAATAACACAAGGAATAGAAAATGAACCTGGATCCTTAAGCTTAGGAGGCAACTTGTTTTGGATGATAGCACTACACTCTTCAGTAAGGGCCACAGTCTCGTATTCTTCCAACTTCCTTTTATTGGATAGGATCTCTTTCAAGAACTTAGCATAGGAAGGCATTTGAGAAATAGCTTCAGTGAACGGGATATTAATGTGCAACTTTTTCAAAATCTCCAAAAATTTACCGAACTGCTTTTCTAACTTAGCCTTAGCTAACCTTTAGGGAAAGGGTAGAGGAGGCTTATAAGGAGCGGGGGCCACATATTTCTCAGCTTTCTCTTCTTCCTGCATCTGGGTATCAGTATCCACATCTATCACATTTTTATTTTTCTCTTCATGATGACCATCTACCCCATCATTTTCCTTCATCTTAGGTCCCTCATATTGTTTTCCACTCCTAAGAGTTATAGCATTCACATGACCCCTGGGATTCGTCTCGGGTTGTCCAGGTAGCATGCCTGAAGGCCTACAAGAAGAGCTAGCATTTTGTGCCAGTTGAGTGATTTGTGTCTCTAACATCTTGTTATGTGTAGCTAGGGAATCCATCTTAGAGGCCAATTGTTTTACTACCTCATTCGTGGTTTGTAGTTGTTGCTTAAACTCTTCATTCAATTTCGACTGAGTTGTCACAAACTTCTCCATCATATTTTCCAAATTTGACTTTTGAGAAGGGAAATTGGATTGAGGGGGACGAAAACCAGGAGGACCAAAATTAGATGCGGGCATGGGATTTCCAGGTGGGTTTCTATAAGATAAATTAGGATGATTCCTCTACCCCGGATTATAAGTGTTGGAGAATGGGTCTCCCTTCTGATTAAAGTTATTAACATAGTTAACTTGCTCATTACCAGAAGTATCAATGGATGGGGGGTTTCCTAATTGACATTGAAGTGCAGAATGACCCACATAACGACATATCTCACATGAAATTAAAGTAGACGCCACAGAATTAATACTCAAACTTTCAACTTTTTTAAATAAAGCATCAACTTTAGAAGATATTGTAGGTGTCTAAAATTGTCTACGAGAGCCCACACGAAACTCGAAGCAATGAATGGGCGAGTCAAGAAGATTCGTCAAACCAACTCGTGCGCGTCAGTCAAACGCGTGCACGTCAATCAACTCGTGCGCGCCAGTCAACGCGCGCACGTCGATCGGCCCGTGCACGTCGGTCAAACGTGTGCACGTCAATCAACTCGGGCGCGCCAGTCAACGCGCGCACGTCGATCAGCCCGTGCGCGTCGGTCAGCGCGCGTACGTTGAATCAACTCGTACGCGCCGGTCAAACGCCGTCAAACCAACTCGTGCGCGCCAGTCAACGCGCGCACGTCAATCAGCCCGCGCGCATCGATCAGCACGCGTATGTTAACCAACGCGCGTTCGACGATCGGTCTCGCGACGAAGCATACAAATCAACAAATCTATCGAATACGCGACAAGAACAAATCCCGGAAGAAAGAAACCAAAAAAAGGGGAAAAAAGTCGGCGAACCCGCGCCAAGCGCAGGACGGAATGATCCGACCCGCGCAAGCGCGGGACGGATCAATCCGACCGGCGCATGCGCGGGTCGGATCAATCCGACCCGCACATGCGCGGGTCGGATGATTCCGACCCGCGCAAGCGCGGGTCGGATTATTCCGACCCGCGCGAGCGCGGTCCCAAAACACGTTTTGACGGTTTTAAATTGTTTTTTGCAGGGTTTATCGGTTCCAGGGGTTCTTAACTGACTTGAGACCATCTCCAAACGTGGTTAGGTTGCTGTTGACTGAAGATAGAGCCAAATCACTTGTTCTCATCCAAATAACCGCATTCGAGGCCTATAAATATGAGCCAAAGGCCTCCATTTTCGGGGGCTGGAATTTTATCAAGAGGACGAGGTGCTGCTGGATTGGAGAGTGAAGGAGGAAGGTCAACGAGATCCCGGCGAACTTCAGCACAAAGGAGAAGCCGTTCGAAGGATCAGAAGCCCGTACGTCCGCTCCTTGAGATTAGGCTTGGTCTTAATCTCGAGAAGAGCCCTGATTTCGCTTTGTCGATCTCAGCGCCTCTAATCAAAAAACCTTCCCCGGTGAAGGTGAAGCTTTGCAAAATTTTCTGCAACCGGATCTGATTCGCGGTTGTCCACGGATTAACCCCGGCACCGGCAAAGAACCCACGCAAGCAAGAGCCGATAAACAGATCTTGTGTTTATTTTCAAGAAAGTTGTAATCTTTTATTCTTTTGTTGTTTGAATTCATTTGTAACGCTTAAAGTTTAATGAAATCAATGACTAAGGTAACTTTCGACGGAAACAAACTGGTGACCACAGTGGGAGCCGACAGCCTTTCTGCGAAGGCTGACGTGTTGCAACCTCGGATCCCAATCCCGGTTAAAACGGAGGTCGAATATGAGTTCGACCAGCAGAAGTACGAGGAATACTTGTCCTCTTCCAGATCGGCCTCTCCTCACAGATGCAGGAAGGCCTACTCCAGGAAGACCCGTTGGACTTCAGCTGCAGAAGCCCAAGAAGAGGATCTTCTCACCACCGCGGCTCACAACGCCCCGTTGGCATCCGACGAGGCTAAAACTACAGATCTGAACCCCTTAAGCAAAGGGTCGACTGTTGAGGATGTGCCCACTCTATCAAAGAGAGCACGTCAGAGGCGACGCCAACGCCTCGCACGCCAACTGGCCAAAGCTTTGGAACCAGTGGATGGAATCCGCTATGAGGCAGATCTGAAATATAGGAGGCGCCAACCATCACAACAGATAATGGACAGCCCCTCCCCTTTCAAACCAGCGAAGAACGAATGGGTTCGCGTCAAAAGGACCCGATCAACTCTTCAAGAGCGGATTCATAAACGCCGCGCATTGCTTGCACAAGCAAAAATTCTTGTGGTCACTCCAATCCGACCTTCCAACTTGCGGGTCGTCCAAATCCGACCTTCCAACTTGCGGGTCGTCCAAATCCGACCTTCCAACTTGCGGGTCGTCCAAATCCGACCTTCCAACTTGCGGGTCGTCCAAATCCGACCTTCCAACTTGCGGGTCACCCAAGTCTGACTCGCAACAGATTCAAGGCAGAAAGTGTCCTGCACCTATTTCTTCGATTCCATCGAGTTCCGCACCTCCGGTTGAGATTTGTGACAGTGTGGATTTGTCCCATTTCAAGATGACCATCAAAGATCGCCTTGGCCCTTCACCCGATGATCGGGGCAAAACTCCGGTCAAAGAGCGCTTAGGCCGATTGAATGAATCTCGAGCACATTGTCAGGCTGGAGGTCGTCATCCTAAGCAGTGGAAGAGAAGGTATAACGGGAAAAGTCCCGTAAATGACCGCATTGGACTGCGTGTTGAAATCCAGGAGCCTGTTGAGGGCCGACATTCACAAAAACGTCGCCTTAGACATGCGACTCCTGAAAATGCTAACAAAGCGTTGTATCCTCAGAAGAAAACGTACTCGTCAGACGAAGACGTTATACCTGGGAAGTCGTGCCAACACACGATAGGTTGCTCCAGTCATCAAACTGACGAGTTGTACTATCAAGCTGGGGGTGCGAACAAATCCAGGAAAATGAGTGCCCGGAATACAGATTCTCACTGTCCATGTGCCAAAATCATCAAGGCAGTGTTGTCAGAATGTTGCTGTTCCAAGACCACCCCGGAGAGAGTTTCAGTATTTGAAAGAATCTCCACCAAAACGTCTGAATCCAGACCAAGACGTTTCCGAAAGAAGAGAGTTGTTCTCCAAGATGATGAATTTCCAAATGTATCTGTTAACATGACCGGAAGAGGAAAGTCAACGCGACACTTCAGTCCGGATCAGTTCACCGAAGTGTCCTAACGTATGACTCGATTGCGAACAGGGACCAGTAGGCGAAAGAACTACCAAAGAATACAGAAGGGACTTCTGCGGAGTGCGAAGATGATGAAGTCGAACCGTCGAAGGAGCCTGGAGCGGAGAAGATGGGAGCGGAGCTGCGGAGTGCGGAGATGATGAAGTCGAACTGTCGAAGGAGCTGGAGCGGAGAAGATGAAAGGCGGCTAGGGTTCGGGAGTGAACTGAGGGATTCGTCGCTTTTTTAGCCTCTTTTAACAAGCGGGTTCGGGTCGGGTTTGGGGCAAAAAAAATCAAAACACATTTGATAGCGGGTTAGCGGTTTTAGCGGGTTTGGCCGCTTTTATCCGCTTTTGGCCGCTTTTATCCGCTATTGAGCGCTTTTACGCGCTATTCGAGCGCTTCGCGGTTTTTTCCGCTAAATCCCGCCGCGAACCCCCTACGCGTAGCGCTTAGGGGCCGCGATCCGCTATAGCCCCGCTATTGCCCCGCTATTTGCCGCTATTTACAACACTGTTTAGAAATAATCTCCGGGAATGAACCCTTAATGGTGCGGTCATTCGTTGGCACTCTTCGCGGAGCAGCCTTCGATTGGTATCGCCGCCTCAAGCCGGGGAGCATTGGCAGTTGGGATGACATGGAGGATATGTTTCTCACAAATTTCTTTGACGACGACACTGAGGTCTCGATCGGGACATTATTTGATGAGAAACAAAAGGACGGAGAGTTAGTAGAGAATTTCATTAAACGGTTCCGAAACAAAGCCATGAATTGTAGGGATCCGATTAGTGAGGACTTCATCCTGGAGACTTGTCATAACAATCTTTCATTGGATATTCTCGAAGCTATGGGAATGGCACCATCTAAGACCTGGAAAGATTTGAAAGTCCGAGGGGAAAGAGCGGAACGTTTCCTCAAGAGGAGAAAGGCCGAAAGAGGTCAAACGACGACACCAGCCCCGCAACAGAATTTTGTTTCTAAGGGTAAAGGGAAAGCGCACGCGAATGCAGTGGACGCGAACCAAACATTCGAAGTGCAATCGCAACCACAATAGCAGCAGTCACGGTGGCAACAACAGCCTCAGAAACAGAAGACTTCGGAACCGAAATTCCCGAAGGTCTACTCATTCAAAGAAGATGAAGTCCCCGGTATTTTCAAATACCTCATAGAAAACAACAAGATTAAGTTGCCTCCAATCCAAGATCAGGAAGACGCCAAAAGGGTTAATGACCCGAAATACTGTGCATTCCACAAAGCGGTGCACCACCCTACCAAGTCGTGTTACGCCCTAAAAGACAAGATCCAAGCTTTGATTGATGTTGGGGTCATCACTATGAAGCAACCTAAGGAAAAGAATGTGGGTGCAAATGCAGTTTCAATCAGCTTTGGGTCTGTTCCTTTGAATTGGTTTGAGCCTGAGCCTGTGATAAATGTGGCAATGAAGACCGTCAACGACGATCCTCACAAACAACGTCAGAAGGGACTTGTGCCACACACAGCCCCAAATGGCAAGATTCTATGGGTTCATCCCGATCTGATTGAAGATGAACAATGGGCCGGATCGTCACCCTAGAAGAAATCAAAAGGCAAAGGAAAATCCTGTTACGAAACCTCGATCGTTCCAGAGGAAGACGACGAAACAATTCCTACTTTTTCATTTTCCGACAATGAACATGAAACTTTTGTAACCACCAGAGAGCCAGTCCTCACCACTAGAAATGGGAACGAGTATCGTTTCAAATATCCAAGTGTTTCTGATCGACTGGCTGGGGCGGAGATGATTACAACTACCCCCGTACCTGCTGAGAAGACCCAACAGGGGCCCCTGCACCAAGATGTTCAAAACCCAAGGCAGTCTCGATTCAATTAGCCGATTGGAAGAGATAAACCGGGAAATTCAAACACTTCATACAACTTCGATGTTATGACCCAATTGGCTAACATCCCAGTGAAAGTAACTCTACACGAGTTATCACGTCTTTCTAAAAACACTAGGGATGCGTTCAACATTACTCCTGACCAGCTCACTCAAATAGTTCAAGAAGCGTTAATCAAGCAGAAAGAAGAATTTGAGGGTAAGATGGAATTGGCTATGCGACAAATAAGAGAGTTGCAAGCTGAAAGGTGTAAATTTCCTAAATCTGATCATCAAGCTGGGTCTAGCTGTTGCGCTACACCAACCACGCCTATTCCAGATAGGACAAATAACAATGGTCCGAATCTGAATATGGTCATCAAGACTGATTCACCCCTCGATAACACTGGGGGTGGTACGACCAGATCCTTCAATGACACTGGGGGTGGCCTAATTCCTACTTCTCGACATCATTCAAAGAAAAATGAAAATGAAGACGAAAAGCGGAAAGAAGTCGAGTCTGTCACCACCTCGACTAGACGCTATCCCTGAAGACGAAAAGCAGAAAGAAGTCGAGTCTGTCACCACCTCGACTAGACGCTATCCAAAAGAAAGAGAGTTGAGGAAAGCCAATCAGAGTTTGTACCCAGGTTCGCTGCTGATCAAACGTCACAATGACAACCATGGGAGCGATCGCCACAACAGTCGCTTCAGATGCAACGATACTCTTTCAAGGATGATGAGGTTCCAGCCATCCTCAAGTACCTCCTAAAAAACGACAAAATCAAGCTCCCACCTATTAAAAGCGAGGAGGAAGCCAACGGGAGTTCAGACCCAAAATATTGTGAATACCACAGGAGGATCCATCATTCCACCAAGACTTGTATCACTCTCAAAAATACAATACAGGCCTTAATTGAAGCCGGTGTCTCAATGGCAGAATAAACCGAGTGAGAACGACCATTACTCCGAAAAGTATACGAGTATAAACTGCTCCTTTCAAAACTCCAACAGGTATACGAGTATAAACTGTTTTCCTTGTATCAAACGGGAAGTTCCTGGAGAATAATATACATAATATTCTTAAGGATAACCCGACATCAACAAAAGGGTTGAAAATAAGACATTGCTTATTGGACTCAGTTTCGCCAAAGAGTTAGGGTCGAATATCTCAAAAGTTTTCGGTGATTCTCAACTAACAGTCAACTGCGTTTATAGTAGAGATAACCTACTCAACGGCGTATATCGCCTTATTACCAAAGAAGGCGATCGACTTATGATGCCGATAAACGGCAAGTTCCTGAAGAAATACTACCCTTAGTGTATTCAGGATAATCAATGTATCGGGAAGTTCCCAGAGGAATACTGCATGTGGTATTCTTAGGGATAACCCAGTTGCTATAATAAATAAAAATTCACACTTGGACTCTGAATGTTTTCGAAGTTAAAGCGTGTTTTATTATTGATTTCTGTAGAGTGTTAGTTCTAATCTGCACAGTGTTAGTTCTATTCTGTAGAGTGTTAGTTCTAATCTGCACAGTGTTAGTTCTATTCTGTAGAGTGTTAGTTCTAATCTGCACAGTGTTAGTTCTATTCTGTAGAGTGTTAGTTCTAATCTGCACAGTGTTAGTTCTATTCTGTAGAGTGTTAGTTCTAATCTGCACAGTGTTAGTTCTATTCTGTAGAGTGTTAGTTCTAATCTGCACAGTGTTAGTTCTATTCTGTAGAGTGTTAGTTCTAATCTGCACAGTGTTAGTTCTATTCTGTAGAGTGTTAGTTCTAATCTGCACAGTGTTAGTTCTATTCTGTAGAGTGTTAGTTCTAATCTGCACAGTGTTAGTTCTATTCTGTAGAGTGTTAGTTCTAATCTGCACAGTGTTAGTTCTATTCTGTAGAGTGTTAGTTCTAATCTGCACAGTGTTAGTTCTATTCTGTAGAGTGTTAGTTCTAATCTGCACAGTGTTAGTTCTATTCTGTAGAGTGTTAGTTCTAATCTGCACAGTGTTAGTTCTATTCTGTAGAGTGTTAGTTCTAATCTGCACAGTGTTAGTTCTATTCTGTAGAGTGTTAGTTCTAATCTGCACAGTGTTAGTTCTATTCTGTAGAGTGTTAGTTCTAATCTGCACAGTGTTAGTTCTATTCTGTAGAGTGTTAGTTCTAATCTGCACAGTGTTAGTTCTATTCTGTAGAGTGTTAGTTCTAATCTGCACAGTGTTAGTTCTATTCTGTAGAGTGTTAGTTCTAATCTGCACAGTGTTAGTTCTATTCTGTAGAGTGTTAGTTCTAATCTGCACAGTGTTAGTTCTATTCTGTAGAGTGTTAGTTCTAATCTGCACAGTGTTAGTTCTATTCTGTAGAGTGTTAGTTCTAATCTGCACAGTGTTAGTTCTATTCTGTAGAGTGTTAGTTCTAATCTGCACAGTGTTAGTTCTATTCTGTAGAGTGTTAGTTCTAATCTGCACAGTGTTAGTTCTATTCTGTAGAGTGTTAGTTCTAATCTGCACAGTGTTAGTTCTATTCTGTAGAGTGTTAGTTCTAATCTGCACAGTGTTAGTTCTATTCTGTAGAGTGTTAGTTCTAATCTGCACAGTGTTAGTTCTATTCTGTAGAGTGTTAGTTCTAATCTGCACAGTGTTAGTTCTATTCTGTAGAGTGTTAGTTCTAATCTGCACAGTGTTAGTTCTATTCTGTAGAGTGTTAGTTCTAATCTGCACAGTGTTAGTTCTATTCTGTAGAGTGTTAGTTCTAATCTGCACAGTGTTAGTTCTATTCTGTAGAGTGTTAGTTCTAATCTGCACAGTGTTAGTTCTATTCTGTAGAGTGTTAGTTCTAATCTGCACAGTGTTAGTTCTATTCTGTAGAGTGTTAGTTCTAATCTGCACAGTGTTAGTTCTATTCTGTAGAGTGTTAGTTCTAATCTGCACAGTGTTAGTTCTATTCTGTAGAGTGTTAGTTCTAATCTGCACAGTGTTAGTTCTATTCTGTAGAGTGTTAGTTCTAATCTGCACAGTGTTAGTTCTATTCTGTAGAGTGTTAGTTCTAATCTGCACAGTGTTAGTTCTATTCTGTAGAGTGTTAGTTCTAATCTGCACAGTGTTAGTTCTATTCTGTAGAGTGTTAGTTCTAATCTGCACAGTGTTAGTTCTATTCTGTAGAGTGTTAGTTCTAATCTGCACAGTGTTAGTTCTATTCTGTAGAGTGTTAGTTCTAATCTGCACAGTGTTAGTTCTATTCTGTAGAGTGTTAGTTCTAATCTGCACAGTGTTAGTTCTATTCTGTAGAGTGTTAGTTCTAATCTGCACAGTGTTAGTTCTATTCTGTAGAGTGTTAGTTCTAATCTGCACAGTGTTAGTTCTATTCTGTAGAGTGTTAGTTCTAATCTGCACAGTGTTAGTTCTATTCTGTAGAGTGTTAGTTCTAATCTGCACAGTGTTAGTTCTATTCTGTAGAGTGTTAGTTCTAATCTGCACAGTGTTAGTTCTATTCTGTAGAGTGTTAGTTCTAATCTGCACAGTGTTAGTTCTATTCTGTAGAGTGTTAGTTCTAATCTGCACAGTGTTAGTTCTATTCTGTAGAGTGTTAGTTCTAATCTGCACAGTGTTAGTTCTATTCTGTAGAGTGTTAGTTCTAATCTGCACAGTGTTAGTTCTATTCTGTAGAGTGTTAGTTCTAATCTGCACAGTGTTAGTTCTATTCTGTAGAGTGTTAGTTCTAATCTGCACAGTGTTAGTTCTATTCTGTAGAGTGTTAGTTCTAATCTGCACAGTGTTAGTTCTATTCTGTAGAGTGTTAGTTCTAATCTGCACAGTGTTAGTTCTATTCTGTAGAGTGTTAGTTCTAATCTGCACAGTGTTAGTTCTATTCTGTAGAGTGTTAGTTCTAATCTGCACAGTGTTAGTTCTATTCTGTAGAGTGTTAGTTCTAATCTGCACAGTGTTAGTTCTATTCTGTAGAGTGTTAGTTCTAATCTGCACAGTGTTAGTTCTATTCTGTAGAGTGTTAGTTCTAATCTGCACAGTGTTAGTTCTATTCTGTAGAGTGTTAGTTCTAATCTGCACAGTGTTAGTTCTATTCTGTAGAGTGTTAGTTCTAATCTGCACAGTGTTAGTTCTATTCTGTAGAGTGTTAGTTCTAATCTGCACAGTGTTAGTTCTATTCTGTAGAGTGTTAGTTCTATTCTGCACAGTGTTAGTTCCGTTCTGTAGAGTGTTAGTTCTAATCTGCACAGTGTTAGTTCTATTCTGTAGAGTGTTAGTTCTAATCTGCACAGTGTTAGTTCTATTCTGTAGAGTGTTAGTTCTAATCTGCACAGTGTTAGTTCTATTCTGTAGAGTGTTAGTTCTAATCTGCACAGTGTTAGTTCTATTCTGTAGAGTGTTAGTTCTATTCTGCACAGTGTTAGTTCCGTTCTGTAGAGTGTTAGTTCTAATCTGCACAGTGTTAGTTCTATTCTGTAGAGTGTTAGTTCTAATCTGCACAGTGTTAGTTCTATTCTGTAGAGTGTTAGTTCTAATCTGCACAGTGTTAGTTCTATTCTGTAGAGTGTTAGTTCTAATCTGCACAGTGTTAGTTTTATTCTGTAGAGTGTTAGTTCTATTCTGCACAGTGTTAGTTCCGTTCTGTAGAGTGTTAGTTCTAATCTGCACAGTGTTAGTTCTATTCTGTAGAGTGTTAGTTCTATTCTGCACAGTGTTAGTTCCGTTCTGTAGAGTGTTAGTTCTAATCTGCACAGTGTTAGTTCTATTCTGTAGAGTGTTAGTTCTAATCTGCACAGTGTTAGTTCTATTCTGTAGAGTGTTAGTTCTAATCTGCACAGTGTTAGTTCTATTCTGTAGAGTGTTAGTTCTAATCTGCACAGTGTTAGTTCTATTCTGTAGAGTGTTAGTTCTAATCTGCACAGTGTTAGTTCTATTCTGTAGAGTGTTAGTTCTAATCTGCACAGTGTTAGTTCTATTCTGTAGAGTGTTAGTTCTAATCTGCACAGTGTTAGTTCTATTCTGTAGAGTGTTAGTTCTAATCTGCACAGTGTTAGTTCTATTCTGTAGAGTGTTAGTTCTAATCTGCACAGTGTTAGTTCTATTCTGTAGAGTGTTAGTTCTAATCTGCACAGTGTTAGTTCTATTCTGTAGAGTGTTAGTTCTAATCCCCTACAGTGTTAGTTCTATTCGGTAGCGTGTTAGTTCTAATAATATGCACAGTGTTAGTTCTAATCTGTAGTGTGTTAGTGTCAGTTCTAACTGATGGCTTGTTAGTTCTATTTTATACCTACATTGTCTAATTTATACCACGTTAATTTATACCACGTTATATCTAATTTATAACAATTAGGACTAACAATATGGGAACTATAGTGGAACCAGCAATAACTCTAGTAGAACTAACAAAATAGCGATTAGAACTGACAAATAAAACATTAGAACTCTAGTATGGAGCATAACAAAGAACTGCTTAATGACAAATAAAACATTAGAACTGAAGTCCAGTTAAACCTAGTATAGAACTAACAAGAAGAC
Organism: Asparagus officinalis; assembly: GCF_001876935.1. Classification (NCBI taxonomy): domain Eukaryota; kingdom Viridiplantae; phylum Streptophyta; class Magnoliopsida; order Asparagales; family Asparagaceae; genus Asparagus; species Asparagus officinalis. Next base: position 11,253,664 of record NC_033803.1, on the reverse strand, counting down.
GATTAGAACTTAAGTTAATTGATTTTACAGTTAACCTACATGTCTTGTCGGACTTGCTCGTTTTCCTGTTTATTCGAAGAATCATCTCCTTCTTTAAAAGCTTGCACGTGAACCTCTTTCAGTCCAAGATTGTGGCAATGCTTCACCATAGACGTCAGATCACCATCGTTCTCAATGAGAAATTTTAAGCTTCCAACTGTTTGATCTTCGTATGCCAAAATTAATGACTCGTATGGAAGATCTAACCTCTCTGCCGCATCAAACTTGAGATCCAAGATGGTGGTTGAAGAATTAATCTTCAAGAATACCGCTTTATACTGCGAAGAGACAATGCAGATGATGTCCTTTTTAGCCATTTTGATCTGAGGAGGAGGAGTAATGGAGAACTAACTAGTTATTGCTCATGATGGAGAGAGTTATGGAGAGAATTTTGGTCTGAGGAGGAGGAGTAATGGAGAACTAACTAGTTAGATGGAGTAAAAAAAGGGGGAAATTTCCCTCCATTTTCACCATCATATCGCATTAATGAGAAGTGACTTCCAGGACTCGTCTGGGGAAGAAAGAGAAGGGCAGTTTCGGTTTTTTTGTAAAATATCATCTGCTTTTAGTATAAAGCTGACGTGGAGGGGGCTTAAAACATTAAAGCCCATTTTTTGGGGCTATTCCACATGGGGCAAAGTACAGGGGGGCTAGTCACACGAAGTTCCCACTTTTAGGGCCTGGACACATTTTTCCCAATATTCTTTGCAACATAAAGAAGTAACCCCTATTTATACTATTATTAATAATTATAATTATGTGCACTAATTTATTAAATGAATGACTTTTACTATTTATACTATTATTAATAATTATAATTATGTGCACTAATTTATTAAATGAATGACTTTTACTATTTTATAAAATTAATAATTATTTATAATAAATTATCATATATTTATGAATTTTTTTATTATTATAAATTATTAATATATTCAAGTGAATGATCAAATAATTTGAGAAAATAAAGAGGTGCATAGTTAATGAGAGCTTATGGAACATTAGTTTTATAAACAATGGTATAATTGTGAGAGTTAAAAAATTGAGAGGGTAAAAAGGAAAATCAAAAGTTTTGACATGAATTTTCTTTTTTATAAGTACTATAGATTTTGACTCTTCCACATGTATATCTATAATGGTTATGAATACATATTCTATTAGAATTCTCCATATGCTAGCATAGAGTTCTAACAATTAAGAGGGCAATGTATGTTGGCCTTCTTGTTTTGATGATATTTAACAAACAATTTACAACTAATGTTGTTTGTCTAGTGTTTGTATTTTTCGTATTTATTCTAGACAAACAACGATTTAAAGGTTGGATGGAATCAAGCTTTCACGATCATATCCAATGGAGGTTGGCGGAATAGTGGAGTGAAGCCTTGCTATCAAGTTAAAGATCCAATTATAAGCTTCATCCAAGTTTACCAAGTTGAGCTCATTGAAGACCTTCATCAAACTTGGGTAACATTAGTTTAGGTTTTATATTATATGTGTTAGTACTTTAAGCTCAATATTATACACACACATTATATTGGTTTCCATGTATATATAGTTTCATATATACATATATGTTTGGTTTCTATGCATATATATAGTTATATATATATACATACATAGTTTTTGAGTTTTCATGTTTATAAATATGAAATTACATATTTCATATTTATTATTGTGATTTGGTTTAACTACTTAGATATGAAACATATGAGTATTTGTGAAAGCAAAATGGTTTCATTTTCTATTGTATTTGTAAAAATTTTGTATTCTTAGTTTTTGGACTTAACAATAATTATATACATATTTTATTAAGTCTATATAATCATTGTGCAAAGTTTCAAAATATGGTTTAGCCTAAATGTCAAAATTTACATGTTTACATTTTCATGTTTTGGCCTATTTTGCAAAATGATGATTTTTCACAAATGGGAAATGCAATTTGGAAAATTCTTTTTGTAACATGTTCATTTACATGTTTATATACATTTTCTAAAGTTTCATTATTTTTTGACTTTATTTGTTATTTTTAACATATGTTCAAAGTCTCAAAAATCTGTTTAAAA
>NC_033803.1:11241049-11251538 GCF_001876935.1 Asparagus officinalis | reverse complement strand
CGGTCGACCGCCGCACTGTCAACTCAGTTCCAACGGCTATTTTTAGAGCCGTTGCAGAGTGGTTTTTTTTTGGTCTTTTTCTTGGCTTTCTCTTGGCTTTGGGGTTTGTATAAATACCCCTTTTACCTTCAGCTCAATAATACAATAAGAGAATGTTTTAAAGAGTTTTAAAAAGAGTTTAAGCTTGTTTTAAGCTTGTTTAAGGGTTTGGTTTATGAAGAAAGTTTTACAAGAGCTTGAGGAGATTATCAATTGTATTTTGGGCATTCAATCCATCTCTCTCTCTTGTCATCTAGAGAAGTTTTCCTAAACTCAACTCTAGCTTTTATTTATAATTATTTGTTGATTATCATTTCTATTAAAGCTAGTTTTATATTGAGTTTAGATTTGATTTTACTCATTGTTACACACACCCACTTGAGCTTTTTGTATTTGCATACATAGTATAATAGGGTTGTGAGAGATTGTAATATTGAGTTGTGCTTAATTGAGTTCCCATCTATTGTAGAGAAAAAATTTATATTTGTTACATTGTGAGTGGTGTAAGGTTTTTGGTGAGCTAGAAAACCGAGTGTGTTGTGATTTGTTACATTGTGAGTGGTGTAAGGTTTTTGGTGAGCTAGAAAACCGAGTGTGTTGTGAAGTTTTCGGTAAACTAGAAAACCGAGTGTGAGGAGTGAACGTTGTTCGGTGAGCGTTAAAAACCGACACTGTGAGGTGTAAACGTTATTCGGGTGAGCGTAGAAAACCCGGTTGTGATAGTGGATTTCTCCCCGGGAGTGGGGAGCGGAGACGTAGGACGGAAGGTCCGAACTCCGTGATCATATCGTGTGTTTGAGTTTGCTTTGGCGCACTTAATCTTATGTTTATATTTCTTGTCGCCATTGTCCATAGCTCATTATTTATATCATCCACTATCTAGTTCATATTGTTTACCCTTGTGTTAGTTTATATCCTTGCACATACATTGCCTATATCTCTTTGTTAGGATATATCTTGTTGTTCATATTGCTTATTCTAGCTCATATATCTTGTGGTATTTCATACTTGCTAGGATAACTCATTAATTAATTTTAATTGGTATTTAAATCGGATTAGATTAGCATAAGACCCTAATCACCCCCCTCTAGGGTCCAACAATGTAATTTCTAAATTGTCCCTATTTTATCCGTGAAAGGTTGAGATTAAGTTCTCGTATATGATTGGTTCTCATAGAATCAGAACTCAATGATTGTGATTCATTTTAAATGCTTAAATAACTATCATCATATGTTCTATAAACTAAATGTATTTTCATTTTTAACTCGAAAAAAAACTATACATTCATTTATAGCAAAGTATTGATGAACTCTCATACAGCTTGTTCAATTATTTTTGTTTAATAATAACATTTTTTTGCACGTGCTCGTACAAATTCTTTTGATTTATTTGGTCTATATATGTTGGTTTATATACTCTGAATATATTAAGTTAAAGTTATTTCTAAGATCATCTAAGGAAGATAATTGATTATATTTCTTTGTACACTATAAGTTATAGATGATCTATCTATCTATTAATTAATGAGTAATTACACTAAGTCCTTATGAACTTTTAATGTTTCGTAGTAAACCCCCAAGAACTTTCAAAATTACACTAAACCCCTTGAGAACTTTGAAAAAACACACTAAACTTCCAATAACTTTCAAAATCACACTAAACCCTCAATAACTTTTGTAGATTCCCCTAAACTTAACACTAATACATCTAAAGTGGCATGTGCAATCCACATGATATAAAAAAACAAAATACCCCTTAAAAAAATTTAAAACCCCTTTTACGACCTTTTTATATTTTCAGCCCTAAAACTAAAAATCACTCGTTTTTTGTCATTCGGTTTCCTCTTGCTTGCACCTAGGTTAGGGTTCTGAACCCTAATTATTTTTTTATTTGTTATTTTATTGAAATTGTCCTTCAAAATGCCTTTTTTTGATGTTTTTTGTTATAATTTATCAGAGATATCTAGAAAATGCAAAAACTTATTCGGGTTTTCCGCAATTCTAAAAGTTCTGAAAGTTCATGGGGTTTAGTGTACTTTATACAATAATTAGTATATAATACCATAGAACTATAATTCATAAATGATAACTTAAATTTAAAACGAAATGAAAATTTCTTGAATCTTTTTTAGTAGGAACTATAGAAAAAGAAACCAAAATTAGACTATATATTGTAATTGATTTACTACTTTATATGCATGATAAAATAGAAAATAAACTCATCATATGATAATTCAAATTTACTATTAAAATAATACATGACACACGACATTGTTTTGTGCGTTTATATGACGTTATTTTGTGCATTTAAGAGTAGTTAACCAATTTTTCATTATATATAAAGAAGGATAAAAATTCTAAGTTAATATTAAAATAATATATAAACATGTGATATCGTTTCCAGAGCCGGCCTTAAGCTAGGGCTACCAGGGCTACAGCCCGGGGCCCATAGCTGAGGGGGACACAATATTTTTTTAAGCCTATGTATATATGTGTGTATAAAAAAATTTAAAACAGAAGAAGCATGTACCTGCCGTTGGAAAATAGAAAGAGAAGCCAATCAGCCTTTATTACTCAAATCTCAATTTTCAAGGAGGAGGTAGCTGTCATTGAAAAAGAAAGTTCCTTTAATTATAGAATATAATATAAAGCAAATCATTAAATCAACAAATATGGAGGATAAAAAGCTCTCAGCCACGGTTAAAAAAACAGCTTAGCCACAAAAATTTAAAAGCCCTCCGACCTTCTTTCTCAGTTCATACACGCAAGCAATTTTTTTTAGTGATTCTCCTCTTCTCAATTCATATCACGCAAGCGACTTTCTTTGAAGATACTTTTTTTTAAGATAACATATAGAATTTAGATGTATAAATTTTGTAAATTGTAATACATATCTTTTTAACTTTTTCTTATTTATTATTTGATTCAACAAAAACATTGGTTGGGATTCTTGATCTTTATAATTGAAAGTTTCAAGTGGAAGAACATATGCTCAAAATCTAGGTTTTATTGTTCTTTGTTCTTTGTTAAGTGTTTATTATAAAAATTAAAAAATGTTTCCTAAGAAACAACTTTCCGGAAATCTCAAGAGACAAAAAAGGAAAAAAATGATGAAATTGCTCAAAGTTTAAGAGGATCTTTGAATAAATATTTCGTTAAACAAACCAATGCTTCACTAGAAAATTTAGATGAAGATTTACCAAATGAATATGAACACCCAATTCAATTGGAAGAATTAGTAGAAAATGAGAATGACGTGAATGAAGAAATTGGTGATCTAGATGAAAATGAAAATAGTGATGAACCTTTCCTTGATGAAAATGACAATATTGATGAACCTTGCCATGAAAATGAATGTCCCGAAACAAGATTTGATTTGAACATTTATGATCCACGAGTTTGGGATAATCTTGATGCAAAAATGAGAGATTTACTTGTAGAAAAAGGTCCCCTAAAATACCAAATGGGGAAACTAAGGATCGAAAATGGCTAGTGTACTCAAAGGAGTTAGATAAAGTGTTTTGTTTCTGTTGTAAGTTGTTTAAAACAATGAATTCTAGAAGTCATTTAACTAGTGAAGGAATTAGAGATTGGAAACATCTTGGTGAGAAGCTTAGACAACATGAAAGCAGTTTTGAACACCTCACTAACTTGAGGTCTGGTGTTGAATTGCAAATCAAATTGAAAATAAATCAAACAATTGATACAGAATTACAAGAGCTAATCAAGAAAGATACACTACACTAGAAAAATGTTATTGTTAGAATCATCGCTGTTGTGAAATGTCTTGCTATACATAATTTGGCTTTTCGTGGAACAAATAAAAAAATTTATGAAGATGGCTGTTGTGAAATGTCTTGCTATACATAATTTGGCTTTTCGTGGAACAAATAAAAAAATTTATGAAGATGGTAATGGTAACTTTTTAGGCCTTACATAATTTGGCTTTTCGTGGAACAAATAAAAAAATTTATGAAGATGGTAATGGTAACTTTTTAGGCCTACTTGAAATGATTGCAAAGATTGATCCAGTAATGCAACACCATTTTCGACTCATTCAAAATAAGAAGATTCATTATCATCATCTTAGCCATAAAATTTAAAATGAGTTGATAGCTATTTTAGCATCAAATGTTAAACCTGCAATCATTGAAAAAAATAAAAACAGCTAAATATTTTTCTATCATTCTTGATTGTACTCCTGATGCATGTCACAAAGAACAAATGACTTTAATATAGGTGTGTAGATGTTTCAAGTACTCCAATAAATATAGAATAATACTTTTTAGAGTTTCTGAATGTGGAAGATACATCTGGATTAGGACTTTTTAATGAATTACAAAATGTAATTGAGTTCCTTACACTTAATATTGATGATGTGAGGGGACAAGGTTATGATAATGGCTCTAATATGAAAGGAAAAAAATCTAGGTGTACAAAAAAGATTACTTGATATAAATCCTAGAGCATTTTACATGCCATGTGGTTCTCATTGTCTCAACTTAATAGTTTGTAATATGGCCAACTCATGTGTTAAAGCAAAATCTTTTTTTGGAGCATGTCAATGCATATATACGGTATTCTCTAATTCAACAAAACGATGGAATGTGTTACTTGATTACATAGATGGTTTGACTTTGAAATCATTGTTAACTACACGTTGGGAAAGTCACATTGAAAGTGTCAAAGCAATAAAATCTCAAGCTTCCCAAATTAGAGAAGCTTTATTTAAATTAACAGAAATTAGTGAAGATGCCAAATTGAGTAAGGATGCTCAAAGTTTAGCATCAGGAGAGCTTTCAAGTTTTGAATCTATAGTAAGTTTGGTTATTTGGCATGACATTTTGCATAAGATTAACTTAGTAAAAAGTTACAATCTGAAGACATGTGTCTTGATGCTGCTGTAAGACAATTAGAAGGACATGTGTTATTTTTTGAAAACTATAGAATAAATGGGTTTGTTTCTGCCATGATTGATGCTAAACAAATTTCCCTTGATATGGGAATTGAGCCTATATTTCCAAAAAAATGTTAAGTTTGTAGAAAAAGGCATTTTGATGAGGTTTCCAATAGTGATAGGGAACAATAATCAGCTGAAGAATCATTTAGAACTGATTATTTTCTTGTTATAGTGGATATTGCTCTTGGTGAATTGAAGAGTAGGTTTGAACAATTGCATTGTTTTGAATCTAATTTTGGGTTCTTATTTGATGCTGCAAAATTGACTTCGCTTGATGATAATGAATTGAAAAGTTTTTGTGCGAATCTTGAAAATGCTTTAAAACATGGTGATGTTTCCGATGTTGATGCAAGAGACTTATTTTCAGAATTACAGGTGATGCAAGTGATGTTACCAAAAGAAGCATATGAAACAGATAAACCATGGACATCCATTAAAAATCTTGAGTTTGTAAAGAGTGTAGATATGTTTCCTAATGTAATGGTTGCTTATAGGATATTATTGACTATACATGTGACTGTGGCATCTGCTGAAAGAAGTTTTTCTAAATTAAAATTATTGAAATCTTACTTGCGGACCACCATGACTCAAGATAGGCTAAATGGATTAGCGATATTATGCATTGAAAAGGATATGTTAGAGAACATTAAATATGATAGTATAATTGATGATTTTGCATCTAAAAGTGCAACAAGAAGACATTTTAAATGATGTTTTGTAGTTGAGATTTCATTGATGTTTTTATTTTGTAGGTACATGTGATGATTCTTTGCTTCGATTAATTATGGATGATGAAAAAAAGATTGATCAAATCAAAGAAATGCTTATGGAGATTTGGGAGGAAGCATGTAGACTCAAATATGTAGTTTTCGTTTTTTAATGCAATGTTTACAATCCGGGGTACTCTTTTTCCTTCGTTTGGGGTTTTGTCCCATTGGGTTTTCCCCAACCAAGGTTTTAATGAGGCCCCAAAGTGTTTTTCCTTGTCTTTTGTAAAATCTTATAATTTTAATAAAATTAATTAATTGATAATTTATTTATTTGTTTGTTTAATTTGTATAAAGGGGCACACTTGAGAAAATTTGCCCTGGGCCTTAGAAAACCCAGGACTGGCTCTGATCATTTCGTCCGCTTACAAGGTGTTGTTTTGTGCCTTTAAGAGTAGTTCATCAATTTCTCATTATATATAAAGGAGGGATAGTTACCCATAATAAATACAAGTATTTTATCTATGCTCACACGGATGAGTCTTAAATGGTGTTCCCCTCAAGTTTGAGCATATTATAAATAATCTCATTCTACTTTGAAAATTAGAGAAACCCTCCTCAATTATGGGGTGTCTCACGAAACCTCCGTTTATCTTTCGCACTTTTCTTACCTAACCCCCCGACATTATTTCAAAATGCAAATTAATTAAAATATCCTTTAAAAATCAACTCATTCAATTACAAAAAAGTCCCCCATCGATAAAAAAAAGATCTTGGTTAACTTACAATTCTTTTTTTTTTCTTCTTCTTTCTACTCTCTTTCTCTAATCCTAAAAAAAATAGAGTAAATTTTTTAGGATTAAGGTGTATTTTTGTCTCTCTTCAGTCCCCTACTTGCCAATGAGGATTCTCAAATTAAAATAGTTGAGGGGTTCTCTCGGACACACCTCATATTTGAGGGGGAATAAGTGAGAAAAGTTATGGGGAATATCTCAAATTTTCATAGTTTAGGGGGGTGGGGGTGGGGGTGGGGTGGGGCTCATATTTGAGGGGGAATAAGTGAGAAAAGTTATGGGGAATATCTCAAATTTTCATAGTTGTGGGGGTGGGGTGGGGGGGGGGGTTATTTACAATATATGCTCAAACTTGAGGAAGATTTTCTCGAGTCAAAATAATTGAAGGGGTTTTACAAAATTGACCCATGATTTTATGTTGAGATCTACAAGTTTTTTCTTTAATGTCTATATTTAAATATATGATTATGAGATTTTTTTTTTTAAAGAATATGAATACCTATAATTTGATTAGGAGTGTTTACTTGTGTAGAGAGATACATGTATACTTATTATATACAACATATATCACTTTTTTTATTTTTATGATATGACACATGTCAAATTTTTTTGTGTATTTAAGAGTTCTACTAATTTATCCTTATATACAATGGGGGGATCATCACCAAGTTAACATAGCAACATCCAAAGGTAAGAAACTCATATGGACTTCACATCGTTCTTCATGGATATGAAATCATATGGACAAGATTAGAGTTCAATGGAAATTACAAGCAGTTTACCATACCAAAATCACAGAACCAAATGGTTTTCCGCAAGGAGCTTATGCAGAGAACTTAGTGCTTAAACATAGTGAAACTAACATGCATACACAAACATTTTAAAATTTTCATGCGTCAAAAAATAATCAATGACACATGAGAAATGTGTCACCATAACAAATAATATGAAATAATAAAGAGTCATTTCTCTTACATCAGCCATCAAAACTTTTTAGGAAGAGCAAAAGCTTTTCTAATAATCATAAAAATTAGCTGCTTGTCATCTCTCTTCATTTGACATTCTAGCAAGCAACGGTCAATCTTACAGGATCATATCAGGATCATATCAGGATCATATAGGCTACAAACTATATCAATCACTCAAAATCTCTGAAAACTCAACAGTGGGGGAAAAGGTAAATTATGTCAGCTGTAATCAATGTCAAATCTGTAGAACTTCAAACTAAGGAAACTAATATTGAGCTCATCAGCCTTGTTGAAGGCTCTCAATAGCCTTCTTCCATTGCATTGCTCGCTCTTTTGGATCTTCAAACGACAACACTTTCTTTGGCTACATGAATAAAATGTAAACTCAACCATGAGATATTTATAGCTAAGACATCAAAAGACATAAGAGGAATTATTAATAAAAATTACGTACCGTAGAAATTTTAAAATGTGAGGGGTCTATAACTTGAATGCTGAGGTTGCTGGGGGGATCGGACCAAATGATGCTATTTTTGTTCATCATTTTTGAAGGATCAACACAAATCAACTTGGGTTTGTCAGTGAGGATGAGCTGTACCTTTTTATTATTTAATGTCTGTAATTTTTTCAGCTTTGATATCATAACAATGGACTCCCCAGATTCAAGAAATTCATTCCTGTCATTAGGACAAATAATATAAACCATGGGTGTTACAGGAAAAGGAAGAATGTAACTTCAAAGGAAAAAAAATTACAAATCGTGCATTAATAGAACATGAAAATGAACATAAACAAGAAAGAAAATAAGGGAAATCTTTTTTCTTGCTTCTGCACCTCCTTTCACAATTTTACTCCTATGATGTTCTAAAGTAAATTTCAGACTGAAGGATGCAAGTTCCGGAAATTTTTTCCCTTAGTACTATGGATGGTAAAATGGTTTCATGATGATTTAAACAGCAGCAAAACATGTAGATGATTACGCAATCATGTACAACATTATGCCAAAGAAAATAAAAAGAAAAAGAATCATGATGGCAATATCAGTTTCAGGAACTTAAAATAGCATCACCAAATTAATCATATTATAATAATTTAATTAAGGGGAAACGATCAACATCCTGAGGGGAAAATGTGTCCAATAATATTATAATGCTTTAATTTTGTAAATTTCTGGATGAAATGTCAGGAAAAAAATAAAAATAAAAATAAAAAAGTCTTCCATAAAATAAAAACCATAACACACAATAGCCACTTGGATGATAGGATTCTCCAATTTATATAAGTTAATACTCGAGTATGTGTTCCAAATTCATGGCTAACGAAGAACTTCTGAAACTTCTTAAAACTTTTCATTGTTAATGAACAATTTGAGTAATTGAAATTAAATAATTGCCTAAAACTTTCAGTATTATTATGTTGTGTATACCATCTCGAGTCAAAAGAGTCTATCTTAGCAAGTCCAGAAATATGAGATGGTGATTCAGAAGATGATGGAGCACCAAGATTCCGATCCTGAACGGTCTGCTGCTGAAATGGGCCACCTCCTATATGTGACAGATTCCAAGTAGAATCCTGAACATAGCCATCTTCACTCTCCTGGGAAAAAAAGAGAGATTGATATTTTTATCCATTTAAGTTGTACTTATAGCAGATTTAATTGGAATGTATTTCATAAAAAAAATTAAGAGTAGTACATTAGACACTCGAGCAAATGCTGGGGCTGCTGACTGGTGTAAATTTTTCCAGTTGATGCCCTTAAAGAAAGGGTGTTTCTTGAGGGCAGCATAACCTCCAGGTCCAGCACCCAGTCTTTTAGTAGGCTCCATGTCCTGCAATAAATGGAATGAACATAGAAAGTATAACATCTAGTTTTTCTACATAGATATAGTTGTTCAATTGAATGTTTTAGGAACTTATGACTATGCAAAGGTTTTGCTGCGTGTCAAGTTTATACCTGGGCTTTCACCATAAAAGAGGAAAACATTAACAGATGAGAAAAAGAAAAAGCAATCAGCAGAATTCCAGTGCTTTGCACATTCATCTACAAAATAGAGCTTATCTATTTCTCCGTGATCAGGAAATAAATAGCACATTTACCTAGAGCAGAAAATTTGTTTGCATGTGTATTATCTGAGAGACTAGTTAGCTGTTACCCTACAGTTAGTTACCTAGATTAGAAAGGATGATGCTGGGGCTTTGCAATCAAAAAGTCAAGCTTTTAAAAGAGAGATGCTTGACGTGCATACTAGAAACAGAGGGGTAAAAACAGAAGAAACAGACAAGAGATGAATAGACGAAAAGTGATATCAGAGTGCATTCTCACCACAAGGTTCACCTCAAAACCCTACTCTGTGTCATTGAATAACAGGTTTCAATAGACATCCCTGAAAGTGGTAAAAGCTAAACTAAATCTTTATCATCAAGTAATAAATTAGCAAACCTGAAATAAATGTCAGATCTGACTAAAAAAATCCAAAACATTACCACGAACGGTAATCCTGAAATGTGCGAGTCCAAGAGAATATCTTTCTTTGACTCCTATAATCAATTTGATCTTATTAGATGACATTTACCTTCAATTCAGTAGCGGATGAAGGATTTCTCAAAAGTGGTATCACTATACAATTAGTAAGGCAAATTCCACAAAACTCCCAAAAACTTTGGACGTTCCCCACAAGAGCCCTCTGGACTTTGTTTTCCCATTAAACCCTCAGAACCTCCCCAAAAAACCCCCAAAACTCCATAGAGTCTCAAATAACCCCCCAAAACTTTCAAAATTTCCCACAAAACCCAACAAAAAAAAGCAAGGAAAAGATGAGTCCAGAATAAAGCAAGAAAGGGGGGAAAAGTGGGTAGTAATAAGGTCCTCCAATTGCTGGAGATATTTTTGGGCCTTTTGTGGGAAAAGTTGAAAGTTTTACCGGGTTTTTTTGAGACTCTTTGGAGTTTTGCTGGCTTTATGGGAAACTTTTGGGGGTTTGGTGGAGAATCAAAGTTTTTTGGGGTGAGCGTGTGTGTCCCA
>NC_033803.1:11231245-11241039 GCF_001876935.1 Asparagus officinalis | reverse complement strand
GCAGAAAATGCCCCAAAGTTTTAGTAATTATACAGGTTTGAATACGGGAGAGGAGAACCTGAAATCATGAGGTCTTAATGTAATGGGGGGCGTTTGAGTATTTCAATGGGTATACAATTAGTAGTTCACCTAAGTTTTTCAGTGCATCATCTCAAATTTTTAGTTTGTGGGTCTGGGTTTTTAAGGGCAACCTAATATTTTTAGTGGTGAGTATTCTAGTAGGTGTGGGTTTTTAAGGTGATGGGTATTATAGTGTGTTGAATAAAGTGGTGTTACGTGAGACTACTTTGCTCCATGTGGATCTGCCACCGCTGCAATTCAATTGCCACTGCCCCAATTCAATTCCGACAAACCATACTAGCTAAAAGATTTAATACATAATCCCCATAATCTAAACTTCAATTTTGTAAATAAGATATTCAATATGACAAAAAATGGCAATATCACCTACAATTACAATCTACAAAATATAGTAACATTTGCAGCTATTTGGTTCACTGTAGCAACCATTCTTTTGAAATTAAAGTTGCACAAATGGGTCATTTTTGGGGAAACAACTTACACTTGACCATATGTTATTTTTACAAAATATGATTGCTTTTACAGCTACAGCTAGGGAAGGCTACAGTTGCAAAGAAATAAATAGCCACAACTAAAATTTTCCTTGAAACAAACAGTAACCTCGCAAACATGGAACTTAGAGGCCTAGTGCAAATGAAGCCCATATTTCTTAAATAATCTAATGTAACTCAGCATATGCATCAAACCTTTCACTTAGACCTTGAAATGTCAACGAGACGATCTTAATGGATCTCTCCTTCCTGCTCCAGTAATCCTCAAGAAGCCAATAGACCAATTGGTGTTTCTTTCTAACAATAGGTAGATGTGGGATTCAGGACCATATTTTATAGGCGATCTCCCATGAACTTGTCAAATTTTGGATTTATCCTTGTCCCGCCCCCCCCCCCCCCCTCCTTATGCTTATGGAGATCTATATGTCCAACTTGTTCATGGATTTTTGAGAATTTGTCAATGGAATAATCAGAAGGCAACTTGAAAGAGGCAAAAATGATTCCGGATCAAGGCACCTTGATGTAATGCATCATGTAACCTATGATTTACTCGATTACAAAGTATAACGAATGGGGTTTCTTCATGAGAAAATCAAGGGTTTAAATAAGATCCGGTTTATGTCTAGGTTTCAGAAACAGACAAGGAGCAAGAAAAGAAGATGAAGCACAAGGAAAAGGGATAACGCAAGAACAGACAAAATACAAAAGATTTAACTTGGTCATTCAGGATTTATTCCATTGAATTTGAGTCTTTAGAAAGCTTTCTGACAAGTTAATAGCTGAACCAAATCGCTCTTATTTAAATCATAACCAGTAAAAGCTGAATAAATACCAATCTGAATCAACAACATAAGACAGAGGTGGATCCACATGAAGCAAAGTGATATCATGTCACACTACTTTGTTCCCCATATTATAATACTCATCACCTTAAAAACCCACACTGATAAGAAAACCCACCATTAAAAACTCACACCCACTAAAACACCAACCACTAGAACTTTTAGGTGACCCTACTAATTGTGCACCTACTAAAATACCTAACCCAAACCATTAAGACCTTATAACAATTTCAGGTCCCTACCTCCCTCACTCGAACTTCTGTAATTATTAATTAGTTCCCCCCCCCCCCCCCTGAACTTTGTTTTCCCACACTATACCCCCAACAATGCAAAGAGCCTCAAATTACTCTGTAAAACATCTAACTTTTCTGCGCAAGCCCCCAAAAAAATGTCTCCAGCAATTAGAGGACCTTATTACTACCCAATTTTTATCTTTCCTTGTTTTATTTAAGCCTCCTCTTCTCCTTGCTTTTTTTAGGTGGGTGGTTGATTTGGGGGGCTTTGCAGGAAAAATTGAAAGTTTTGGGAGTTACTTGAGACTCTTTGGAGTTTTGGGGGTCTTTTGAGTAAGGACTGGGGTTTCATGGGAAAAACAAATTTCAGAGGAATTTTGAGGAAAATGCCCCAAAGTTTTGGGGAGTTATGTGAAATTTACTCTCTTAATTATATAGTGAAACCACTTTTCAGAAATCTTAGATCCGCTATTGTCCTAAGATATTGCTGTGTGGAATGTTTCTCCATACTTCCATCAAAGCCTATTCTAGAACCTGAGGACAGACACAAGCACAAAGAAGAAAGGTTTTTAGTGCAATGAGACATACTGACATCAAATGGGAAACAGTAACAAGAAGATGTAACCAGATACTAATTGGTAATGAATGTCAAAGACAGCTCACTGAAAAATTCTTTAATTTCATACCAAATCGATGGGTCTACAGTTGTAGAAAGAAAATTTAAAATTTGAAGATACTAGATATCTATTTAAAGATAAGAAAATTAAGATACCTAGGTTACATGTTTTATATACATCAGACAATAAATTAAGATACCTACATTACATGCTTTATGTACACCAGATAATAAACTAGAAGATAATTATGTTGCTTAACAAATTAGGAGCACTAGCTTACATGTAGACAACATGTCTATGTGTGTAGTATGTATTAAAATTGCAAGATAATGTGCGTCAAAAGTTCTGAAGGTTTAAAGAAGAATTATTGCATAGACTTACAAGTAACTTATCAATGAGGTTTTGCGCTTCATCTGAAAAATAATCCGGGAACTTAAGATCCCTGACCACGATTCTCTGAAATATAAGCCATTCACTGGCATCTTTAAATGGAGACGATCCTGAAAGCATCTGATATAAGGTGCACCCAAGAGCCCATAGGTCATTTCTGATACAGCAAAAACACAAGAAACAAAAATCTGATCAACATATAATATACCCTACGAATCAGCCTAATTCGAGTTCTTGTAAGGAGGCTATACCCATATAAGAAAATCCTACGCAAGAGATCTGGATCATATGACGGCCAGTAATCAGTATATTCCATACACTATAAGCCTTAAGGGTTTTGGAGGTTCGAAAGATAAAAGTGGTTAAAGAAAGGCTTTGGAATTGGAGACCCAGCCACCTTGTTTTATATATAACTGGTGAAGATGAAGAATTAATCATTGGACATATCACTAATACTAGCAACTGTTCAAATACACAAAAACTCCGACCAAGTCAACAAAGATTTACCCACTGATGAATGATTAAGTGCACTAGTCAGAGTGCAAATAACAACCATCTATATGATGAGAGTAATTTTAAGGAAAATAAAAAGAACTTCGCAAACTTTAAGCCTTTGTTGCTGATTGTGAATTCAACTTCTTTCAAGGATAAGAGAGAGGAATGGGAAAAGCATCCATTTAAACCTCACACAAAAAGTACATCTTCTTGTTGAAATAGCTATTTGCAACTTTGCCAATGTCCATTATATCACTTAAGTTTTTTTTCCATGAAGATGCATAAATAAGATCCTCGGAAGAAAAAACAACCCAATAATTCATTTCAACTAAAAATGTATTCCCATATATTGTGATGCGACACCATAAACTTTGCATCATAGCATCTGCCTATCGTCATTAACTTTTTTGAACAACTTTCTGCTAGTTGCGTAATTAATAGCAACAATTACGATAACTAGGTTAGACGCATCGTTTTTGATGTCATGCCCGTGTCTGACACGGATTCTCTATGGACATGACCTGAACACGTATGGCTCAAAGAAAAACCTGATTTCTCTATTATAACCTAAACTCGTTTCTTTGGTAATATTGGGTTCAAAACCAATTGGTTTTTGCCCGAAAACTAAAACCCATCGTATTAGCCCATGTGATCAAAACCAAACTTTTGTTGTTAAACCTTATTCTTCGTTTGATTTAACATGATTCTTAATTGTTATAGATAATAGAAAGAAACATAGAAATGTTATAGGTATTTTAATTCAATATTTGATCTTATATATATATATATATATATTATATATATATATATATATATATATATATATATATATATATATATATGTGTGCGTCCCGTGCGAAGCACGGCCTTCCCTTTTTTTTCGCTATAGTAATCCCAGTTTTTTAATTGCTACGTTAAAATGCTACACTAATAATATTTTTAAATGATACGTTAATACTTTAAAAAAAATAATGCTACAGTATCTCACCTCTGCAACAGTGAATTTTTAGTAACCCGATTGGTACTTTTTAATGATGCTACAGTATCTCTCATATACTACAGTTATATTTCTTTGAAAATGATACAGTAATGTTGCTACATTAAATTGTTGTATCATTTACTGTAGCATAAATAGTGATTCTTGGATCCTCCCATTATAAATATATATATATATATATTATATATATATATATATATATATATATATATATATAATATATAAGAGAGAGAGAGAGAAGAAATGAGTATGCCTGGTAGTGAGGTATCACATCCCCTCCACTCATTCAAATGGTTGCATATCCCCATATACTCCTTAACTCATGTGAATGTGGTCCCCCATTTGAATGAGTGGAGGGGGATGTGTCACCTCACTATCAAGCACAAAATTTGTGCTTGGTACCAAGCATACCATTTTCTCATATATATATATATATATATATATATATATAGAGAGAGAGAGAGAGAGAGGTGAACTTATGTCAACTTAAGTGAACAAGAGGTCTTTGTCCACCAAACTTTCTATCCACTAGTATATATATATATATATATATATTATAATATATATATATATAATATATATATATATATAAAGTCTCTTCATATCTTGCATGGATCCCTAGGTATCATCAATGGATAGAAAGTTTGGTGGATGGTCCACTTAAGTTTACATAAGTTTCTATCTATCTCTCTCTCTCTCTCTCTCTCTCTCTGCTATATATATATATATATATATATATATATATATATATATATATATAGCTTATATATATATATATAATATAGTTGTGTCCTACATTTTACAAATTTGCAGTGTCCCGTGTCCGTGACCGTGTTCGTGTTAGTGTCCGCACCCGTATCCCTGCTACCTGAATAATCTAACGCTTAAAACAGATATACCCGTGAGGAAATGCAAAAGAGAGGTAGGTTTCATTTATTGTACTGCACTCTTACCCAAAAGTTGCCGGTGCAGAATTGAGAACTTCAGGAGGGACATAGGCCGCTGTTCCCACAAAAGTGCATGCTCTTTCCTCTAGATTAAAAATACAATAAGCAAATAGGACATATTAATTAATAATTTCAATCAAACGCCTCAATCAAAAGTAATTTCGTTAATGACCTGTAGAATTTGGGAGAACTGTGATTTGGCACTCCTTCGTTGGCTTTACACTACCAAAATCAGCAATTTTAACATGGCCATCAGAAGTGAGTAGCAAATTCTCTGGCTGGCAACATGAATTATTTAGCACGGAGAATATTTAAAAAGAAAGGAAGAACTTCAAGCCCCCATAATGTACCTTGATATCTCTATGAATTAATCCTAATCCGTGCATGTACTCCAAAGCATCAATAACTTCTGCAACATAAAAGCGAGCCTCTTCCTCAGATAAACGGCCTTTCTACAAGGTGGAGAAGACAAATATCAAAACAAGGACATGAAGTATAAAAAAGTATGAAGTTTTGATGTTTAAACAATACCTTAGCTATTTGATCAAAAAGCTCTCCGCCTTCACAGGACTCAAGTGCCATGTCTCCAGAAAACATAAACAACAATTTCAGATAAGTCCAATTGAAGAAAGAAATTTATCCACTATAAAATCCTACAAATCATAAAGGTTCAGAAAATATGGAGATGAACTACATGCATTAGATGAGAGCACTTACAAAGGGAGTAGGTATCCTGGAATGTGAAATATAGCCTGATTATTCCAGGATGATCCAACTGATCAAGCACAATCCGCTCGAGTTTTACGTAAGCAATTTTATTTTCTTTAGTAATGAACTTCTTATCCATAATTTTTAAAGCATAGACATTTCCTGTATCTTTCTTCTTTGCTCTTACCACCTGAGGTCAAAGGAATCACCAAGAAAAGGACATGCCCATTATTTGAGAACTTTAGTTTCTAGATAGGAGCAAAAAATTTAGATAATATCAACATAGAAACTGAGCATCTTATCATTCAGGAATCAGGGATCAAGTAACATGGGGAAGATGGTAATAAGAGAAGTTACTACTGAAATCTATAGTACATATGCAGAAATACTGAAGTATGCATAATATATTTTCTGTGTATGCACGACATGTGCAATAAAAGAGTAAATGTGCGACGCACTAAAACCAACGGGGCACTCTAAGAGAAAATGCCTGGATTTTCTACCACTACATCTTTAAAATGGTCCAAGAGCACCGCTTTGAATAGGGCTGTAAACAGAGAGAAGGAAGACGGGCAACATCGACGATGGACAATTAGCCAAAAACAGCATATGAGTTTAACCTCTGTCCATTAATAGTCGTAACTGCAACTTCTCTGCATAAGGTTTCAGAGAACTAGCAACCACTGATAAGGTAACAGGAAGACAAAAGAAGCATCTATATATTATAGATTATTCTTTTTAATTAATCTTTTTAGTTCTATCTACTCAAGAGTTTGGCCTTCACAATCTAATATGACTATATGAGAATGCAAGTGTATGGAAAGTACATATTATAGGTTATTCTTTTTAATTAACCTTTTTGGTTCTATCTGCTTAAAAGATTGGCCTTCACAATCTAATATGATGAACGTCACTAATGACCTCCTCAGGATGCTTTAATTTTAAGTGTCATTTAAGCATATATGGTTCTTGTGTCACATATGGAAATATAAATGTGGATGCAACCAGATGTCAGCCAGTGCCCTTCAGAGTGTTGTCAATTTCTAATTAGTAAAGATGCAAAGTTGTGGTATGCAATCATAAATACTTTCTAGTATATTATAAAGGATAGAACTCATGTACTCTAGAACATTCTAGAGTGACAACGCAAAAAGATAATGTCACCTTATACCCAGTAGCAGATTCACATTCAAGCCTGGGGGGCACTTGCACCCCTAAGATCATGAAAAAATGCATTGTAAACCCTTTTAAACACATAATTTTCCCCTTATTTAAAGATAATTGAACTCCACCTGAAATTTAGTCCAATTAAGTTCGTAATTTAACCCATTTGTAAGAATATTGTTTTATAATATTATATTTTGATTTTTAGGTAGATAGATATTAGTCATCCACACCGCTAAGAAAGTTTTTCTAGATACGCCATTGCTTACGCCATACTATCAATGTACTAAACCCAATAAAAGAAGTTCTCTTACCTACTTCTATTTGTAGTTATCGATGTTTCCCTAGAAGGCGATCATAGTTTATTTGCCAAGAGTCTTCTGTAATTTCTTTAATATGGAGGCCTATTTAACTAATCACCTATTTTTGATATACAGTATAGTGAACGGCTTTAATATTTGTAAGGCATTACAACATATTTTTGCCAACCTCCAAAGTCCATGATATGCAAAGAAATTGGAAAATCCTTTCCATTCAATTTTTTAACTCCAGTTTTGATAAGATGAATGGTTCAGATTACTAGTCCAAAAGCTCCAAAACGTAGTTAGTCTCAAATAATTATTTTAATACAGTCATATTTAAATTGTTGATCCAGTGGTTAAAACATCTCCTGTTTTTAGACTGTGTGTGCGCGCGCACGCACGCGTGCACGTGTGCGACACCTAAATTGATGAGTTTCAGAATGTAATAATTTTCAATTTAAGAGAAACTGAGTTCAAATCCTATCAATATGATCCTTGTTAAAAGTTCTTGGTTAAAATTGGCTTCAGAGAAAGTAGGTCAATGCTCAAAAGCTTTTCCTTACTTTTGCTGAAAGATCTGAGATCCAGGAATGACCTGTCATTTGGTTAATATCCAAAAACATGAGACCTATTCTTTGTTCTTAATCGCTAAAGAATTCTCCCGAAGAGAGGTATATAAGAGTGAATATCGACTATGTTTCTGCCGTATCCTCTTTTCTTTACCAGAAGTTCCAATGTAATGGCATGCATGCTCAGCGTTTATCTTACTGGATACAGAAACTTTAAAGTCAGCGTTCAACGTATTTGATTTTAGTAATCCATGAAGCTAAAGAAAGTAGCTCAAATTCATTGTGCCAAGTGCACTTGGAACTTGCTACCAATGAAGGCCAAAAGAAACACAGAACCACAGACTCAGCCCCAGCTTAAATTGCTAGTTTTCTGATTCCTTGAAGGAAATGGATTACTCAATCTCTCCCTATTTGGTCTATATTTCCTGCTCTACTTATATGCAAAAGAACACAAACATCTCAAAGAAATGTCTATAACGGATCTAGAAAGAAGCTTTGAAAAATAAAATAAGAAGTAAAGTTTCTCAACCGAACTCCCCATCACTCAAAGTTCCTTGTTTCAAATAATTTGCATTATTAGATTTCCAATTTTCCCTAACAGAAATGAAATACTCTACCATTTCCCTTCCTCTTTTCTATACAATTCGTGCTTTCTTCTGTACAAAAGGACACAACATCTCCAGAGAAATTAAAAAAAAACTAATTAAACCAAAAAAAGGCCTGAAACATTGCCTTTCTTTAATCATCAAGTCCACGTCTAAGTTCTCTGCTTCCCAAATCCCAAATCTCACTGGCAATAAGTATAAAGTTACCTAAGCTTCCACTTATTCATATAAGGCACAAATCATAAAATAATATTAGACCATATAAATGATTTAGTAATAACAAAAAACCCCATCAACTAAATTGCAAACTTGTTGTATCCTGAGAATTATCGAGTCTAATGGGCTCTTGAGAGCTGGCCATGTGTCATAATTAACTGACCGAGTCCTATAATCTGAGAGGCCGACCGAGGTGTAAACAACCACCGAGCTCTCTAGCAGTCCAAGTCCGAGAAGAAAGACGTCTGCATGCCGAGACCTGCTAAAAGACTCCGAGTCCAAGATGACAGGCGTCCTCTGGTCGGACTTCACTAAAGAATGTCCCGAACGAAGGAATGACCTATCAGCTCCAAGGTCACTCACATTTAATGCATGGCCAGTCGGCGCCCCTACTTTGCGGCCTAGTCATCATCGCATTAAACGCATGGCCAGAGTCATTATGACTTCTCAAGCCGGAGTCATAATGACTCCTTAGATACCCCAACACTTCAGCCGTACTCTTACTACCACATTAAATACGGACCTGGCTCATTCAACCAACCACCGACGCGTGTAAAGTGCAGTCTGACCGACTGACTGCACCGACCCGGTCAATTTACAAATGTGCCCCCACAAGTTCTCTATAAATGGTGGATAATCCCACTACACCAAGGTTGGATAAAACTCTAAAACTAGATCATGCATTCCACAAAGTTGCTTAATTTATCACTGACTTGAATATCGAAAGGCACACAGGAGGAAATCTCCTCCAGCTCTCTAACGGGTGTTACCTGTGCTGTGTAGGAATCTGATTCCTCCTGATTAATCAGTCATCACAGAAAATTAAGGGACCCTAAACTCTCCACACGTCCATCCACCCATACAATTAACTTTCTGACTCAAACAAAATTACAACAAAAACGCAGCGGATAAGACACAAATGATATATCATTCACTCAATAAGCACCAAAACAATATCCTTAAAAAAAAAAAATCAAAATCCCACCTTTTACACAATCAAATGAAAGCAAATACCTTGGAGTAAGAACCGACGCCATAAATCCTCCCCAACTCAAAATCATTGACGGTAAACTGCTCCTGCGGCGCTCTGAAGCTAATACTGTTCGATCTCTGAACTTGATCCTGGACCTTGAGCTT
>NC_033803.1:11222236-11231228 GCF_001876935.1 Asparagus officinalis | reverse complement strand
CATCACGATCTCCTCTCCATCGATCAAACCAACGCAAAGACCAAATCTTTTCACGGCCTTCGAAGAACAGCGAGGCGGTCAATGGGGGGCCCGAGAAGAATCATCGGATTCCCTTCTTTCTTTCTCCCTTCTCAATAAAACAAAAAAAAAAAGCTCTCAGCGGGGAGTTTTCTCCTTTTCCTTTATTTCTCTGCCAAAATCTCAGGCTTTAATTCGAAATGTTGGAATTGGTCAGGGTTTACGTTACGGATGAAGGAGAATGGAGGAAAGATTTTTTGGGATTATTAGGATTCTGAGCAGGGGGGGGCGAGTGGATTATGAGGTGTGGGCCCTTTATCTATCTTTCAATATTAATTAATTAATTTTTTTTTCTTTCAAATAAAAATGGAGGCGATTGGATAGATGTGATTTTATGGAAACAAGAATAAAATGATGAGTCAACCAAACTTTACCCAGCTTCATTGTCAATTCTATCAAGAAAGAATGTGCAATAAAGATGAGTTAGGGGCTGTTTGGTTGTATGTTTTTACCATGTAAAAAGATGGAAAGTGTAAAAAAATGGGTCCCAATGTCAGTTTTCATCACTTTCGATTGTTTGTTTGTAGTTGTGAAAATAGTGTAAAGTGATTTCATGTGCTGATGTGACTTGTAAAGTTATTTCATAAAAAAAACACGATTTTAGGAGTAAGAGGACATTAAAGATAGGAAAAAATAATAAAAAATAATTCCAACCAATATGATCATCTGAGTAGGGGTAACTTTTTACACTTTCCAAACAATCAATTAAAGTTACATTTGCAAACCAAACAAGCAATTTATGATTCCAATGGAATAAAAAACAAACAAAGAAAAGTATAAAAATAAAATTGATGAGGTGGACAACAACTTTCCAAGTTGTGTCATAAATACATAATTTTACCAACAACAACCAAACAGCCCATTATGGTAAGCTTTGATAATGATAAGCTTGGGCGAATAAACTTTGTTTAAGAATAAAAGATAAGACGTAATAATGGAAACTATTTTTATGAAAATCATGAAAATCTATATTTATACCATTATAAAGAAAATATTAGGATGTTAAAACTTTTAATTTTCTTTTTTGTCCTCTCAAATTTTGATAAATTCAAATTATGTCATTATCTCTAATTATTTTTTTATTAAATGAATATAACCTCTTATTAATTATGCACTTCCTCATCTTCCTAAATAATTATAATTATCAATAATATTATAACTATTAATTGTTTAAAAATAATAAAATAAAATAATTTATAAAATAATTATACACAATTGTTAGTAGTAACTAATAAATTATTATAATAATTATTTATGAATTACAATAAAATAATTAAAGTAATAGTATAAATAGAATAATATATTATTAAATACTATTAAGAATTATACTATAATTCAATGAGCAATAAAATGGATAGAATAAATTATGAATTGCATAAATAGTATAATTATAATCATATAACATAAATTATGATTTACACTATTTATTTAGAATTATATTATTAAATCATTTAATATTATTTTTAGAGTATTTTCTCAAAGATTATTACACGATACTGAATAATCTATACTTGGTAATGATTGAAAACTAACTTTTTTACAAAAAATATTTAATATTAATAATAGTATATTAATTGTTAATGATAGTATAATGAAAATTTATAAAATATTTATAGTACTTAATTATTTAAGAGCACAATTAAAAAAATTAAGTTAGGTAAGTATTGTAGATTATATAGATAGTATACTTACTTTAATAGTAAGAATTATAATACTAAATAAGGTAAATTACAGTTTACCCCCATGAACTTTCAGCATTTGCAGTAAATAGATCCTATGAACTTTCGAAATCACACTAAACCCCTGATAACTTTTGTAGAAATCACCAATATCTTTTAGACAAATTGCACCAAAACCCCACTAACTTTCAAAATGCCTTTTTGTGCCATTTATGCTTCTAGCGGTAATATGCAAAATTCAAAAAGTTATTACCATTTAGGAACATAAAGAAAAAACTAGCAAGATTAATGCACATTGGTTAATTTAGAGTTAAGTTAACAACTTTTAAGCTGGATGGGCGTATTCAAGAGAACTTATAGAATTGACAGTTTTATTTAAAAACAATTTTAGATTTGGGAACTTATTTAAAAAAGGTTAACACCAAGTGATTATTATAAGAAAAATATTCAATAACAATAACTACACAATAGTAATTAATTCATATATTTATTTTTAAACAATCTTATTATACAATTTTATTTATCAACACATGGTTTTAATATTTAATAAAAAAATTAAACTTTAAACATGTTCGTTCACGTGTAAAGCACGAGCATTATACTAGTTCACTAGAAAAGAAAACTAATATACTAAGAAAATTATTTTAAAAAGATTAGTATAATGCATGTGCTTTGCACATGGATATGTTATTGTATTTAATAGTATATTATTTAATAAATTATATATAAATGTTTTACAAAGTTATTTAATTGCACTATGATTAATTTTTTTTAAGTTATACTATATTTAATACTCATACTATTATTAACATACATTTAATAGTTATTTAATTTAGCTTATTATTATATTATTAAACAATTTATTTAGGAGTATAATTATTAAATAATAATGTAATCATTATTTTAAGTAACACTATTGATATAATTAAACCATTTATATTATTAAATATTTATGTTATGGACATATTTTACTATAATATTTATTAAATAATGGCAGTAATTTTTAATATTATATGACTTTATGCTGTAAAATATATTACCTTGCTCGATAATTAATATCATCTTAGTAATAAAAAATTGGATGGTTTAAATTAAAAATGCTATTATTTAGGAAAAGTACTTTATATAAAAATATTGGATCCTTGAAATTTATGAGACATTTATTTTCCAACAAAAAGTGAATGACTCATAGATTTCGAAAATCCAATATTTTTATATAAAGTAACTTTTCTAAATAAAATTATTTTTAATTCATAATGACCCATTTTTATTACTAAGATGATATTATAATATTGAAAAGGGTGATATTCCTTATAATATAAAGAATCAACCCCTATTTATACTATTATTAATAACTATAATTATGTACAATATTTTATTAAATAAATAATTTTACTATTTCATTACAATTAATAATTCCTTTATAATGAATTACAATATATTTATTAACTTTATTATCATAATAAATTATTAATACATTCTAGTGAGTGACCAAATATTTTGGGAGAAAGAAGAGAAAAGTATATGTCTCTTAAATTTCATGTATCTAAATATTTTTTTTATAAATTAATTTTTCAAAATAAAAATATTTTTAATTTATAATGTCCAAATTTTTATTACCAAGATGATATTAATTATCGAACAAGGTAATATTCTTTGCAAAAAAAGAAGTAACCCAATGTATACTATTATTAATAATTATAATTATGTGCACTAATTTATTAAATGAAGGACTTTTACTATTTTATAAATTAATAATTATTTATAATAAATTATCAGATATTTACGAATTTTGTTATCATTATAAATTATTAATATATTCTAGTGAATGACCAAATAATTTGAGAAAATGAAGAGGTGCATAGTTAATAAGAGGTTTGGATTTGTTTTATAAATGATGGTATAATTGTGAGAGATAAAAAATTAAGAGGTAAAAAGGGAAATCAAAAATTTAGACATGGATATTCTCTTTTATAAATAGTATAGATATAGATATAGATATAGATGTTGGAAATTTATCAAATAATTAAGATTATAGCATGCAGATAAATCCGAAAAATTAAAAACAATTAAAACTGGCCTGAACGGGAGCAGTCGTGTATTCACTGCCTTAGAAGATTGAGAATCCCCCCTAGTGGTAAAAGCCCTCAGAAACGGCCGACCTCTACACTCGGGCGAGAGTGCAGAGCTTCAGCTCAGATGAAGGAAGTTGCCCATAAAATAAAACTAAAATGTAGATGAAAATAATATGTAGGGGAGAGAAGAAAAACAAGAGAAACTTGTTGTATATTTTCCTTTCTTATCATTTTGAGCTTAACATATGGATATATATATAGGGTTGGAAAAGACGTTACAAAACCCGTAATTAATTCTGTAACGTTCCCATAAATTTTGTAACGTTCCCCATAATTATATATCCGTTATACATATTTTAAACATATTTTTAATTGCAATGTTTTAATTATAATATTTATTATAATTCATGAAGGCAAAATTGCCTTTTGTTAACAAAATATCTAACAGTCCCCCCCAAAAGGCAATATTGACTGAAGACTCAGAAATCAATAAATAAATCAAGAAATCATAAATCAAATATAGGTTGGGCAACTTTTCGTATCGTGAATTCGAGAGAGGTAGCTTTCGGCTTTGAACATTTTCTTAGTGAGTTCATCGCCACCTGAGGGACATAATGGACTAGGCCTTGAATTAGGCCCCTTTAATCAGGTATTGATGAAAACACACACAATACGCTTCATCTATTGAGCAAAGCGGGTTGAGCGTTAAAGGCCATGCTCACAATAAACCGACTCATGAGAGTTTCTAGGGGTTAGCCCAGCCCCCCCTAACCGCGGCCATCACGGTTCCTCTCACGTAGGTAAGTCCTCAAAGGGTACTACAGCTGTTTATTTAATACCCCCCACAATACACGCGTTGGACTTATTAAGAGTAAAACTCAGCCTAGCCAGCTGTATCATAAGAGCATCGTCATCATAGAGAAGGGGTAGTAGCAAATGCTACATAATGATATATAAATATATCTAGGTCGATGCTCCACACGAGTGTCACTAGTCCAGCTTGTTTCTACCACATTGAACCGACATTGGGACTACGTCTCCAAATAAGGGTTGGGTTGCCGCTGTCAGTGACCTCATCTATGGGCTTAACCCCATCTCCCTCGATGAATCCAGGACCACACTCCTGGATAATCCCTTAGTCAAAAGGTCATCAAGTTTCTTTTTACAGACATTACAAAGTCTAGAATCATAACTTTGCCTAGCAGGCGTTGTATTTATTTATCAAGTTCTTATTTTGTAATTAGTCCATCATATTGTTTGAAATTGACATTAGGTCATGATCTATGATTATAAAAGATCATAGTCCATGTCTGAAGATGTAAACACATAGTGTTTGTGCAGATTAAGATTTGACCTTAATATCTGAACATTTCAAACTAATGTGGAACTAAAAATTCTGCAGTTATGCATATGCACATACATGAATGAAATTAATAATATATACATGCAAAGCATAATAGGATTTTGTATCTTAAAATATATTTTCGTATCTTAAAATATATTTCATACTTCATAATTCAAATGCATAAAATTTTTAAAATTATTCTATTATAAGAGGTTACAAATTGGTTGCCTATAAAGGAGACCTTCCAAATTTAAATCGGTTGCCTACAAATGAGACCTTCCAAATTTAAATTGGTTGTCTACAAAAGAGACCTTCTAAATTTATGTTGCCATTTTCTAGTACCACCTCTTATACAAATAATAATAATAATAATATTTGTACATACGTGCTTTAAATTTTTCAAGTGTATTCTTGCATAACACCTTGTAATTAATCATGTAACAAATGCAAGTTATCTAAGAAGACATATGAACATTTATTACAATATTCATCAAAGTGCAATAAAAGTGATGAACTTTACATTTGAATAATATAATTCACCATATAAAATAGAATTTTAAAAGATGCACCTCTTTGATTTGGTTCGCTCATATATTGATCATTTATCATTAGGCAATATATGATGCAAGAAGCGTAATTAAATAAATGCATATGAATTATTCTCATAATTCTGGTCCTCTTATTCCAAACCAAAAACTCCTAAAGTGAAAATATTAAAGTTTTACTCGGGTAGTTAGCCAGGTAAGGATAGTAATAGAGGTTGATCAAAGATCAATTAAGTACCTCGTTCCTTGCAGAGCGCATTACGCAACCCTTAAACCTTGCCTTAGACACCAACTAATCCAAGAAAACTTGAATCGGTTCACTCAATGAGTTTTTGTTTCTTAACAGTAACAGAAAACTTTAAAATATTTTCTGCAAGCATTTGATTTGCCTAAGCAATTATACTGCAAGCATATGTTGGATAAGGCCGAGGAGGGGTTTACCTATTGATGTTCGAACCTCATGATTTTCATGTCTTGAGAGTAAAACTCATCTGCTGCAGACAGCTGCCACTTAAGTTGCTGAACAAATCTGCATTCACTTTTACCACCTTCTGTACTAAGCTTATTAGATGTATAAGCACTTCAAAGTATGGAATTATTAATAATAGAAGGTACCATATTGATAGGTTAAAGAAATGAAAGCATTAAACCATGAACAAATCCAGATATTTCAAAGCATCTATTTTGTTTTCTTTATTCTTGTCAAAACCATGCATATGAGACTTTCAAACATAAATAAGTATTAAAAGCTCAAATTATTTATTGGTGATCATCAACGTTCAAATACAGAGCATATTTTCTTAAAAAAAAACATTTTGAACAGAGAAATAATTCCTCCTTAACAACATATAGTGGAGGTAACTTAAATTGGCGATCTGTTATCAATTAATTATAAAATCAATTACAAGTTGCAATTAATTGTAATTATATAAGCAATAATTATCAACAATTAAAAAAATACAATAAATGCAGTAATTAACAGTAATTAAAGCAATTAATTACATGTTTAAGGTTATTTTGGATGAACAGTAACAATTTTAATAAACAGTAATGTTTAATATACATGTACGATGAACCATAAAGAATGGTAACAGCAAATCTCGTGGATGCACAATATTTTTTTTTTAATTGTATTTTTCCCAAGTGAATAGTAAAATAAGGTTCTGGTGAACAGTACCTTTTATTTTCTAATAGCTATTTAATAGATAACCAAATGAAAGTAGCTACAATTAATCATATTAGACGAACAATATCAAAACAGATTATTATTATTTTTCGATGAACAGTAATGTTGATGAACAGTAATGTTGATGAACAGTAGCTTTTAACTATTTTTTCCGAATTAACAGAAATTATTCAGCAATAATTAAAAGCAATTAATTATAGATAAACTTATTTCGGATTTAATAAATCAACAGTTATATAATCAATCTTCTAGATTGTTGGAAATTTATCAAATAATTAAGATTATAGCATGCAGATAAATCCGAAAAATTAAAAACAATTAAAACTGGCCTGAACGGGAGCAGTCGTGTATTCACTGCCTTAGAAGATTGAGAACCCGCCTATCGCCCTGGCGCAGATGGTTCCCTCCCCCCTAGCGGTAAAAACCCCCGGAAACGGCCGGCCTCTACACTCGGGCGAGAGTGCAGAGCTTCAGCTCAGATGAAGGAAGTTGCCCATAAAATAAAACTAAAATGTAGATGAAAATAATATGTAGGGGAGAGAAGAAAAACAAGAGAAACTTGTTGTATATTTTCCTTTCTTATCATTTTGAGCTTAACATATGGATATATATATAGGGTTGGAAAAGACGTTACAAAACCCGTAATTAATTCTGTAACGTTCGCCATAAATTTTGTAACGTTCCCCATAATTATATATCTGTTATACATATTTTAATTGCATGTTTTAATTACAATATTTATTATAATTCATGAAGGCAAAATTGCCTTTTGTTAACAAAATATCTAACAATAGATTATGAGCATAAAACTTCTTGCCATGTTCTAGGCTTGGGAGCTCGGCTCGATCCACCGTAAAATATCCTCGATCCACCGTAAAATATCGCTAGCTGTTGTCACACATTGATTCTCTTGACTAACATTATAAACCCAAATTTTTTTAATGAAATCCAATATTGGGACTAAATTGGGGTACCAAACTTTTTACGATTCAAACTAATTGGGCTTACCGTATCCCTGAGATAAATCACAACGACAAATCCTATATTGCTATGCTAAGGAGAATTAGCATTTACTAAGACAAAGAAATTAACACCTTGTTTTAACTCTTGCTCAAGAGAATTTGCAAACGGCCATCAATTCATTACGGAAATCATTTTAGTGCTGCTGGCACTTAAGTTCGCAACCGTCGGCTCAATTCCAAAGAGACATGAACATTGCAAACAGCTTATAAGTAGCAAATAAACAGAATATAATCAAATACTTCAAATAATTGATCAGTTACACCAAAATCCGTGTAGCAATAGTCACAACCCAAAAGGGGGCAAAAAAATTGAAGACTCGTCACATTTATTAGTTATTACTGTTTCACTAGCTGCTTTAATAACATGCACATAGAACCGCCAGCAGATTAGAAGAACGACATTAACAATTCAATGCATACCATTGCTGGCACCCAATTAGCATACAAGATAACTTTCAAGGGAGGTTAACTTCAACCTGTCATATATCCTTCACTGGAAATTTCTCTATCTATACATAAGCACTTTCCATTATTTTTCTCAACTCTGTAACTGAGTTCTAATCGCGCAAAAGAACTGGCGAAGGCTGCTTATAACTTGAACTACTCCCCTTAACTGATGGTAAGATAGAGCTAGAGCTGTCTTTTGAATTTGTGCTGAAATCATTTCCATGTCCAGGTCTTACCCAGATTTTGATGTGGCCTTCTCGAGAAATTGTAAGCACCGATTCTTTGGTAAATGTGAGGCCAGATAGAGGTTCGATGTGAACTCTGTGAGCAACTACAGGAGAGAGTTTGGGGACGTCTCTCATGCTTGGAGATGGTTGAAGGGTGCCTATAGGGATGATATCATCCCAATGTGGAGGACTTCCAGCGCCGAATGTGGGTGATCCACCGGGGGGACATCTCAATGGCACGGCAATTTCTTCCAAATTTAAGTCCCATAAAAGCAACTGAGTGTCCTGTAACACAAGAACAAGCACAATAAGTTACTGGGTAAATTGCAGACCCTTGAAATTTGTTTTTCCTATAACACCCAAAATCACACAAAACCCTCAAAACTCC
>NC_033803.1:11202520-11222226 GCF_001876935.1 Asparagus officinalis | reverse complement strand
C
The DNA here is from genome assembly GCF_001876935.1 of Asparagus officinalis. Classification (NCBI taxonomy): domain Eukaryota; kingdom Viridiplantae; phylum Streptophyta; class Magnoliopsida; order Asparagales; family Asparagaceae; genus Asparagus; species Asparagus officinalis. The sequence continues at coordinate 11,222,225 of NC_033803.1, read as the reverse complement.
TTGGCCGAGACACCCCCAAGGGGGTGTCTCGGCCTTGGCCGAGACACCCCATGGGGGGTGTCTCGGCCATGGCCGAGACACCCCAAGGGGTGTCTCGGTTTTGGAGCCGAGACACCCCCCTAGGGGGTGTCCTCAACCAGCCCCTACCCCCCCTTTGTTTTCCTATAAATAGGCCCCTAGGGCCTCCATTCTCTTGGCCTTGGTTTTGGGAGAGAAATTTCAGATCTAGAGCTTTAGCCTTTGAGATCTGAAATTCCAGAGAGGAGCGGCGAAGCCCTGCCGGAGGAAGGAGTCGGGGTTTTCTAAGAGAGCGGCGAAGCCCTGCCGGATCGAGGAGTGAGCGAGCCTTCTGCAGCAAAGGAGTCTTCTTCTTCATTCCCCCTTCTTTTCCCTTAGTGTTGCCCTTAGCGGTGATACAAAGGAGAGCTAGTGCCTCGTTTTAGCCGAGACATAAGCTTTACACCTCTGAGATCTCACGCAGATCGACGGGGTTCAGAGTTTCTAAATCCCTTCGCGGATAGACGAAACTCTGCCTGATTTTCTCGGACCAGATCTGAGTGCCCCGGTGGTCCACGGATATCGAAAATAATAGTAAACAACAAGATAGATACTTTTCAGGGGATAAAAGAGAGAGAGGGACTTTTCAGGGGATTTGAGGGAAAAGTTAAAAGTTCTGGGGGTTGCTTGAGATGTTATGGGGGCTTTAGTGGGGGGGAAAAACGAAGTTCAGAGGCTTTCACGGAAACACCCTAAAGTTTTTGGGGGCTTTGTGAAATTTAACCATAAATATTCTGAGCTAAGTTCAGGGGAATGGAAACGCCCTAAATTTTAGGGGGTTTTGTCATTTGTGAAATTTAACCATAAGTATCCCAAACAAAGAAATTGTAAGTGTGAAATCATATGATCCCCTCTAACTAGAAGGCTGGGACCAAGATTCATTATTACTATGGTGATTATTACACACGGAAAGAAAAAGAGAAATATTATAGAGAATCTAATGGTTGAGCTTTTGAATGAATTCTCGTAATAGAGGTCCCATGCCAAATGGATAGAGGTCAAGGACTGAAGTTGAGTAGGCAGCTAACTATGAGATTAAGTGCTAATGATAAACAAAATTCTAATCAAAGGTACCACATATATGATAATATTGCACGACGTCTCCTTAACTAGAGAGAATAGCGCGGTATAATTCATTTAGCTGACCCCAGAAGGAGATTCGATAAAGCATGAGGTCCTGATAATTGTGATTATGGTCCGTGCATGGGTACAATTGTTTATGTTTGTGTGCGTGAGACTGATTTAGGTAAAACTTTTACCTGGCCAACAGAACCGAACCGATATATGACATTTTCTCCTGTATCATCAGAACTTGGAGATGACCAATAGGAATCAAAAGCAACTCCACTAACCTGGCGATAAACTAATTAATATTAGCAGAGAAGTGATGCAAAATATATCTCCAGATTTTACCCAAGAATTAATATCTTCAGATTACCCAAGAATTATGCCCCTCGCCCCATGCTACTATTTTCCGGTCCTCCATGCTCCAGACTTGAACTAAATCATCTTCACCACCAGTCAGTATGTACTTCCCATCAGAACTGAAATAGTAAAAAAGTCAGGCCAAAAATACCGTATATTAGACTTTAGTCCCATGGATTTAATATGTAACCAATTCATGCTTGACAAAATTGACATGCAGCTATAAAAGAGAATGAACCGAAATAAATTTTAAAGAATTACGGATAGAAACAACAATGGGAGAAACTACACGTGTAAGGTCCATTTGGATATAAGGTCTTAAGGTCACACTTTTTTTTGTTTAGTACATCTCTGGTATTTCAAAATGCAAAATGAAAGTTCTAGCTCGGATAAGGAAATTGGATGTCACGTCATTGTGATAAGGTCATTAACTCGTAAAGTTGCTATTTTACCTGCCAAACGGACTTCCTAGATTTGAAATGTAGATTTCTCAAAGAATTAGTATATTTCATGATGTCCATGGTTGTCTAAACATGCCAAAGTATACACATTACAAAATTCATCTTAATGTATTCTATTTATTAAAAGATACTATCTCGAGGATATTAAATCAAAAAGTGCATTTGTCCGAAGTTGTTACATTATAGAGTGTGATAGCTGTAAAAGTGCGTATAAATACCTTCTACATGGGTGCACATGAAAAATTAAGTTGGTCGCTCCTTCATGGATAACACGCAAAACATATGGCGACATATAAGAAAATGACTATTTTACCCATCACAAGTTAGAAACAGCGCATATGGTTGCCATTTGTTTCCTAGGTCTTGATTGTGTGTATGTGTTTGTGTGTGAGCACATGTGCATGCATCTAGGGGGAGTGAACACACATGCATCTAGCAGGATGGTAATGCGCTGAAGGGGTATAGGGGCTATTTTCCAGCAGGAGGTTGTTACAAGGAGAAACTTAAAACTCATATATCATCCAATATGGCTATGGCAATTCACTCTTGATTTTTATTCTACTGTCCTTCAAGGCCTCATAGGTTCTTTCGCATTAAAATGCATCTCTCATGATGGAAGGAGAAATATGGAGCTTTTGCATCATATAAAAATAAAACAGGAAAATACTGAAAGGAAGGGAACTGCCACAGAACAGTTGACACATCATAAAATAATAGTCAAGATTATAAGAGCTTGAAAGTTGCAGTTAAACTTTAACAGTAACCAGAGAGTATTTAGAATCCAAGCTGAGTGCGTGCCGAATAAGCCTAACTAGACATGCAAGTGGTCAAATAATATAAAGATTACACGTTTGATGTCATTACCTCCAAGCACAACAGAGTAAAGCACCATAGTAACTTTTCCCACCACATACTAGTTGCTCCTTCGAGTAGTCAAACACTCTTAAATAACCTGAAAAGGGCAGCTCATTCAATAAATGTGAAACAGGTGACACTGTGAGTAAACACAAGGACATTTTTTCCCCCTCTTAAGAAAGATTTATATTTCAGATGAATAATTACCATCTCTACCAACAGTCGCCAAATATGTCCCATCCATCGAAAAAGAAATGTTGTTGATTGTACCCTGGCAAACATGCCACCTAGCAATAGGATTGCTCTGCACATATTTTAAAAGACAACCTTAAGGGATTTTATGATATTAAGATACACATGTATAAATGAGCATGGTAGAATAATTCAATAGATGAACAAACAAAAGCCAATATTTGGCTAACAATAATAATAGGTAACCCCGTAATGACTATATCAGGCGCATCATAGCACCATTAGCTCACCTCTAATACAGCAGTCACTTAAGTGTACAGACATAAACTCAGTACTTCAATACAAAACTAGATGACCATTTAAAATCAGTACAGTAAATTATGAGGGTTTCACCGCAGTATTAAGCTAAATTGGGAGCAACAGCTGATAATTATCAAAGTACACGGTTAAGATGAATAATGCATAAAAAAGCCACAGATGTACAAAAAAGACCATAAATAGCTTGATACTGAACTCAGGTTAGCTACCATTTGCAGTACTTAAGTAAATCACTTATACTATCCAAGCTACTCCTTTGGTTGTTGATATTGGAGTCCCTCAACTACATCATAGTCAACAAGAGTTAGGACCCATGCCAACACATCCGTGTACATAAAACGTATCACATAGGATATTTTAACCCAATAAAGGATTGTATGGGTTTCAAAATGTTTTGATCATTAAACCATTGTTCTAAAAACCCTCAAAGATATGCTAAAGCCCAGCCTTGGCTAAAACAAACCAGTGGTCACTTGGTTTTGGCCAAAAGCTATAGTAAAAACACCTAACACACTTTAAAGACTCGAAGTCTTATACTGACCTTTAACCTGCTTTCTAAAGTGCAAAAGTGGGATAAAAAATGCAGGTCCACCCACCATGCATTTATTTTGCCTAATTAAACTCAATTAAAACCAGTTTTGGTTTCATAAAGGTGTATTTTCCATGTTGCTGTTTTTTCTATGATCTTACGACAACCACGTTAAATAGGAAAGGATCTTCTGAAGTAAAAACCTTCAAATACTAAAAATCAATTCTTAATTATTTAATTGTTTTATTGTGGAATTCTCTCATACCATTTTGCCAAATTTCTGAATTCATTATAATTTGTTCTCCTCTTGATTTTTGTATTGATATTTAATGTTATCTTCACTCTTTAAAGTTGAAAATTGATGACTCTTTTCCTACCTAAGAATGTTAAAGTGAATATGTTGTATTTAACTAACCGAAGTCAGTAGAAACAATATTGTAGATTTATTATGATGAACTTTATTTCTTTATTTAAAAAAAAATCAATTTCATGATACTACGCTTCTTTTCTTTAGTATTCTATGTTCCGTTATATATCTACATCTCCTTGATCTTTGTAGTTTCATTTTTTTGTTCTTGTATAGTATGTAATTTATTGTTTAAATAACTAAAACTTAATAAGCATATTCTGTCACCACTTTCTAGAATTCTCTTCTTTGACATTGATGAGTTATAATTATGTCTTTGAGATATTATGTTTCTTATCGCCTATAAATGTGAACCATCGAAAGCTATATCTTTCTATTTTAGACCTTTTACTCAATTTTTTCTCTATTTCTATTGTTTCTTTTTTTTAATACCTAGCTTAAACCTTTTTGGATGTATTTTACCACTAAAGACCCTAGAGCCTAAGCCATAACTTGCTGCTAAATTGTAAAGGTCTTAAGTCTTAGATAATTGTCCAGAGCAATTAAACAGCCAGAAGATAAGGCAATAGATTGGCATCACTGATTCATCATGATTTCCAAAATTAAACTTTATGCAGCCATGACTTTTGGTCAAGAGATATGATCGATGTGATCTATCGAAAGAAGATCTTCAAAAGATGCAGAAGACAGCCATCACCATTGTTTGGTTGATCAACAAGTCATTGCGCAAAATTCAATCATTTCAGTGATGCTTTTAGCCTCCAAAGTTCCCTTGCATAGATTTATATTTTAATTTTAACACTTTCCTTTTAGGTTTGATCTACTATATTACGACTCTTTCTCGGCATGTTTGTATAAAGACCTTTATAACTTTTTGTAGGTAACTTTGACACTTATTAAATTACTATTGGGACTTTCCTTTTTCCTCTTTAAATGGATTTCAGAGATTATATATTTAGATTTCTTCTAGTGGTGCCAAAATGAGATCTAGCATGTAATATTGCTTCTCAGTTGCATTAACTATCCTTTCAATCAGTTCAGGTAGTCACGAAAGAGAGAAAATGATTTTAATGATGAGGAAAAATGACAAGTTATAGTGGAAAGTAAGGTTTGATGGTAAAGTAGAGAGTTTTGATGAATATCGACCAGAGGTTGATATTCCAACTCCCAACAGCAGTGTTGACACAATTATTGCAAGGTAGATTTTCTTCCTACAGATTACCAACATATATTCTTTGGTCAGTATAAGATTAAGAATAGACAGCAGAAAACTCAGAGTATACATATTCTTCAGTTAGTTTGAGAATTGTCAGCCGCTGAGATGTAGAATGGCATGATACCTTACTTGACCGTGCATGTGCAACACTGAACTGAGTGTTATCCTTGACAACAGGAAACGAACAATCTACAGTTCCATCCTTACTCTGCAAAATAAGTAGACACTAATTTAAATAAATTAAAACTTATGTGGCGACAGAATGATGAGTGTTTGTATATCCTGGCGGCTTCCAGACCCACTTTTTCATACACATATATATTTCCATCAGCGTGTGCCACAATAAAAGCGCCATCACCTTCTGGCACCCAAGCAACACAAGTGCAACGGCTGCAAAGAACAGAAAGCCTTCTAACTATCTGAAGAATATGAAGTTTGAAATAAGGATTTAATATGAATCTTGCATAAAAATAAGGACAGAATAACAGAAGAGACCATCAGGCTTGCAGTACTAACTTAGCTGTTAAAGATAAAGGAGATCTGATTGAGATCTTAATACGAAAATCTTGTAACAGATAAGAAAAACAATAGGAAACATGAAACACTTGAAGCTTCAGAAATAATTGACTCTACATTCTCTTCGTAGTCACAAAAATTTATAGAGATTGTGACATGGCCTCAAGGTAATATACTAATATGTCTGCTTTAAGAATGCCCAATCTGATTTCATGAAATCCTGCGCTATCATCTACCACATTCTTCTCACAAAAAAACAGTAATATCTTGTATTCGAATGAGGCATAGCACATTTTCACTTGTGATTCATTTACAGGTTACAAACAATACATATGAGATCATTTATCCAACTAATAGATACACTATTTTGCACAAGACGGATGACCATGCAAGGAATAGACAGACGTAGCTTTCAACTCCAAACTAGCACATGAAGAGAAAGTACCATGCAGAAAAAGGACAATTGAGATACTATTGATTATTTTTAGTATTGCATAAATTCATAAAGGATGTTATTTATTATGTATTCTCGAGGATAGAGAGATAAGTTTCATATTGATTGCTCTTGCATATTACCATCAGTAGAAATCAAATGATCAAAAATACCTGTTATTGACTGTGCCTTCTTTGTTATAATGCTGAGCACCCACGAGTTTCTTCCCAATGTCCTGCAATTGTTGTCTTAATGATACCGAGTAGACTAAAGCACCATGCAAGTAAACCACAGATACTCCAATTAGTATGGTGTCATATAACTAAAAAAGGGGCATTATCCAACAAAGTACCCACACTTACCATCACCAGAATGCAACCCAATGAGCAAATCATGTCCATCCTTGGCCTCAGCATCAAATGCATGACAAACAGGGTTTGAATGGCTAAAATGAATTGCCTTTATAGGGTCCTATGTAACATTGCAAATCAGGCCCTGAGCTCTAAGAGAACTTAACATGATCAAATATCAGAAGTCAAAACAAGTAAAGAAATGAAACCTTGTCTTGTGAATTCAGGTCACTGATGAAAAGAGTATCCCCAGTATTAAAAATTAAATAAGTCCCTTTGCCATCAAAATTGGAGATTATACTAGAGGCACTTGATCCAGTAGAACCTCCAAATGACCCTCCAACCCTACTACTACCAGAGACCACCTTGCTTGATCCATTTCCACCAACAAAACTCAGGGCACGGCTTCCGTTACTGGCTCCGAGAAACCGAGCTGCAGCTGACCGTACTCCGCTACTGGAGCTCGGTGTGGTGGGTGTTGTTGGCCGTTGAGTTGCCGGTTTCTCTTTCAAATATGCGACCGTCAGCTGAAGACAACAAAAAACTGGTGTCTTTTAGAAACTGCATCTGCTTGTTTTTAGCTGAATTTATTATATGTCTTCAGTTTCCACCCAATTCAGGCTGAAAACCTGAAATATAGGTCTTTCAAGAACGAAAAGAGAAAAGTAACAAAAGGCAAAATAGCAGAAAGAAGATGTGAAAATGGCAAATTGGAAGTTGCAAAAAGAAAATAAATGGATGAAATCATAAAATGCATTGTTACACCTTATGCTTCATGGAGAAGGAAATCAGACTCGATTCAGAGTAATAGATAAAAAAAAGACTACTTATGTTAAAGTTCATTATAAACTTTCAGATGGTTCAGCATATTTGAAGACGAATATAAAAATTTGTGTAAAAAGCAGCAAAAATACTCATATTGGTAGAACGTCATAAGAAAATACAATTTCTAATAAACTTAAGAATAAACAAAATACAGTTGCATCCAACTTGAAAAAAGTAGGACCCCATGTTCCTAATTGGAAGTCAAGAAAATTAATAATGTACTTATGGGTCTCAGGAACTTAAAGCTAAAGTTCAGGTTTTCAATCAGTCAATGAGAACATAGTAGAAACAAACAGAAAATGCAGGAAAATCCAGAAACATGACTGGTAGAAATTTATGCTGTGTTGGCAAACCATAGCTATAAGCTGAATACGATGAAGTAGGTTGGGACGATTGGTAATGAGTTCAGCTGAATTTTAAGAAAACATCGTATGCTACATTGGTGGAGAATCTAGTTAGTGATAGCTTTTATTAAATGTGAACATCACGAAGTAGGTGGTATTATGATCAGTAATAGGTTGACTGATTTTTGAGATTACAGCTAACTCAAGCTCGAGTTTAATCTTTCTAATCAAATGCTTAGAATTCAGGGTTGTAAACAGAGTGGTCTTAAGTGTATAGAAGTATGACCATATTTATCTTTGTTTTTCCCCCTGCAGATAAGGATAAAAGTTCAAATATTGAACTTGATATCAGACTTAAAAAAGGACCCAGTATAATTGGTTTTAAGTTTTATTCAGATACTGCTATTAAGTCCAATGTTCTATATTCCGATGCTATGGATGTACTTTACTTAGTTAACCGTTATTCATCCATTTCCAGTTTTTTATTTCATAAAAATGTGTTGTCTATATTCGTATCTACTCTTTAAATAGATAGAAGAAATCCATATGTAGAAATGCCGTGATAAACTAAGAATCAAATTTCTAGATTTGCTACTCCCATGTTAAAACCTCATAAAGTATAGAACAATAGAAAAAGAAAATCTAAAATGCATAGTTTAATTTTCTGAGTTTTACGCCACATGAACAAGTAACTCACACACAATGAAAACAAATTAGACAAAATTAGCAAATGTATTCATGTTAGCGTCAAAAAATTTGATCAAGTTTTATGCCTCTTGAGTGTTTCCGTTTGAAATAATTAGAACATAAAAGAAGCAAAGAGACATAAGAAGAAGAAATAATTTAGAAAAACAAATTATTTCTTTTTCTTATGTTTTCCATGCTTCTTTTATTTTCTAATTATTTCAATTGGTAACAGTAACACTCAAGAGGCATAAAACTTGGTCAAATTTTTTGATGCTAACATGAATGCATCTGTTAATTGGTGACAGAGTCATAAAACTTGGTCAAATATAATGAAGAAGCAGTGTATTTGTTCATTTGGTGCAATCGGTGACTGAGTCCAATCACAGGAACATGACACCCATGACCAGCCCTCAATGGCCACTAAAATTTGATATAAGAGGATTTGGGTTGACATCCAGCTAAAAGACCTTCGCATATCTGAGTTATTTAACAAAAACTAAGTTTCACAATGAAAAAATAGAATGATAAAAAATTCCATATCAAATTACTATTGGCAAAATAGATATACATAGAATGTGAAATTACAAAATCTTTCTGGGGCATGGAGGGCTAATTTTCACTAGTATAAAGTTTTGAGTTTGATTTTGAAAGCTTTATCCATTTCAAACTCATGTTGAACATGTTGGCTTCAGATGTAGGAATTGTGTCTCTGTCACCATTCAACCCCCAATAAAAATATTTTAGACCCCACTTCAAAATCAATTATGTCAAATAATGTTGGAGTTGGGTCCTTAATATCGTTTCCTTTCATTCTATGAAACACATTTTCCACGAGGTATACCATCTTGGAAAATGGCCACCCACGTCTAACAATCAACTGTATTATACGTTTACTTTCCTTCTCAATTATGCTAAAGTATCTAAATATTCTTTTGTCAATCAACAAACTCTTTAACTTTTTTACTGCCAAGCTTCTCTTCAGGTTTCTACTTTAAGCATTATTCATTTCCTAGCCCCATCAAATAGCATCACGTCATTGGTAACAATAATTGCTGCAGAATTAATCCTAAATACTCCGAGGAAGATCATCCATAACTAGGCAAAGAGATAAAGATTTAATATTGATACCGGTTGTAAACCTATAGTGATGAAGAATGACATGTACTTCCTTCCAATCATTCACATCATGTTAGTTACTTGATCATATATATGTTTAGTCACATCAATTTAACTGCATATATCCTTCTTCTATACATCTCCGTTATTTGTTTTACTAATCAATCACCTTCCATAGTTGATTTCCCTAGCATAAAATCAAAATAGGTTTTCAGATGCCGATTCCTGACATAGTTTCATGCATGTCTCATAAAGCTCAGCCCCATAATAGATTGAAAATCTTTGCTCATCTCCTTTATCCTTATATATAGACGTCAAACTGCTAATCCTCTGTTTAGCATTTGCTAATTATCTATATAAATAAAATCAACTACCAATGACCAAGTAAATTACAAACCCAGTAATCAAATTAAGATCTCATCGTCTGCTTTATTCGCATTTCGGCCATCTTAGGTTCCATTTTAATGAAATAACAGCACAAATCACTGAAACCAATATCAAATGAAAAGGAAACTACAGAACAGCTAAATCAGAAAAAAGTTTGGTCACGGATTCCCTTACTAAATCACTATGAAACTAACCAATTGAGGGATTGGCCCAAGTTACATCATTTTCATGCCCAAAATTCAAGCATTTTCACTAGCGGCACAATTACAAGGTAAAGCATACTGAGATCAATCTAAACCCTAGAAATTCGAAAACCCTAACCCTAATTCTTAGGCCCAAGTGAAAGAGATCGACCTGAGACACGGCCTTGCCATGAGAGTAATGGAGAAGGCCAGCAGGGTGAGTCTTCTCATACTGAAGCTTGTACCTTCCCTCTGGAGTCTTGAAGTAGGTCTTCAAGCTCGGCGATTGGGAGTTCATGGAGGATGATGGCGGCAGGGACATGATCGGTATTTCGCGATTCTCAAAGGGGTAGAAAGGGTACTGCGGCGATTCTCAAACGATTTCTGGCGATCGCCGGAGATTTTCGATGGGAATTAGGGTTTTTGACATTTGAATTGGGAATTGCGATGAGAGAGAGAGAGAGCGAGGAGGAGAAGAGAGAGAGAGAGAGAAGAGAGAGGAAGTGAAGAATGACGCCGAGACCTTCGAAAAAGATTTTAGGAGGAGAACTGTTTCTGCTTTTTTGCATATACCGCCTTGTCAAATTGACATATTTTATTTGTGATGAAGATCCACTGAGAAATTCACAGGCACAGCCCATAAACTTTCTTCATATTTTTTTTTAAATGGGTCTTTTTAGTACTAGTCCTTTACATCTTTTATATTTAGAAACTAGGGCCCCAGATAATTAAAATTATTAGTAAGTCCCATAATTTTTAAGATATTATGATTTGGTCCAGGCAATCATTGGAATTACTAGAGAAATTAGTTCCTTCAATCATCGGAATTTCTATGAGGTCCTAGTTCCTCGTAAGGTGTTTCTTACTTATCTCTCTAATTGCTAATTATACTACTGATTTGCGGAACTAATTTCAAAATTATTTCAGACCAGGGAGACCTAATAGCAATATTAATAATTTGAGGGGCTAGTTCAAATAACTTAAGACTAAAAGCAGCCTCATTGATAGCAGGGACTAAGTCAAAATATGAAAAATATAAGGGAATAATATTTGACTTTTTAAATTCAGATTTACATGAGTTGATCTACTCTACACGGCGAGAACACTTAAGGACCAATTTTTTTTATTCAACTTTTAATTTAAAAGTATAACTTTTGATTATAGCCTTTCTTTTTCGTTTTTCTTCTTATCTAGATTTAACTATATCTTTTCGATTAGATTTTCAAGTTTCAAAGGTGATAAGCTGGACTAACGCAATTTAGGAAATTGTCTAGCTTGAGAGAATATCCTTGACAAAAATCCATTGGACACTAATTATTAATTTAATGTAAAGCTGAAAATTTTTGTTTTAAAAATCAGGCTCATATGCTTTGAGCTTATATTAAACCTTTTCTTAAGGCTAAATAGTAGTTAGATGCCCTATAGTTTCACCAACCTTACACTTAAGCGATTTTTGTTTTAAAACCGAGCAAATGAATACCCCATAATATTTAAATATTATAGATAAATGTCTTAAAGTTTTAAAATGTTGCACTTTGGTCCCCTCTTATTTACTTAATGTTGCATGTTGATGCCATATTGTTTACCTAATATTGTATATAAATACTTTCATTTTGTAAATAACTTTACTTTAATACCCTAAAGTTTCTAAAAGCTATACTTTAATACCATGTGTTATATGATAATCTTGGGTACGTAGAGAAATATTAACACCATCCGGATTTTTTTAACTTCAGGGCATTAATCTGCCGCATTTAATTACTGTGAGGTATTTATTTGCTCTGTTTTAAAATTGGGATCAGTTAGATGCAATGTTGGTGAAACTATAGGACATTTAAGTGCAATTTAGCCTCTTTTTATTATCAATCTTTCATTCTTATCGTAAGAGTCAACGTTGATTTTATTCCATTGAAGGGAACTAACAACTTCATCTAAAATTTCAATTTCTTGGATTACTCATTATGTTCAACCACCAAATCATTTACGAGGTTGATCAATGAACTACTATTAGCAGTTGTTTGGCTCGTGGATTGCATCCTGATGCATGTAAGAGATTTTGAAAAATCTATATTCAAAATCTTATTTGTTTGCAATAAACATTAAAGAGGATTTGCTTGAAGGATAAATTCCAACAAAAGTTTGTTTGGTTGCACATGAATTTTGTTGACGATGTGTTACTAAAATCACAAATCTAGTTGAAATCGGCAAAAATTTAGGGAGCTATATTTGATAAGTCTATCCTAGATGCCAACCCCAAATCCATACTATAAAAATGCCAAACAAACGCGTATTTACTTAAAAAAAATAAAAAACCATGATTTTTAACTTGCGGATCCCATTTTCGAAATGCAAGATTTCTAAGTTTATGGAAACAAACAACCCCTTACAGTATCAAAGATGCAATTTCCAAAGGTAAAACTTTAAAATTTTGAATTTCTATATTGAAAATTATTGCAATGACATTACCACAGGGCTTAAACGTAAAAGTAAACATGTTTAAACATGTCCAGGTAAAACATTCCCAGGTCTAAAACCGAAGTTGAGTGAGTGGGTTCAAATTAGCTTTTCTAAAGGGTTTAAAGTTGACAAAAGGCATGCTTTTAAAGGAAAAACTTAAGTGGGCGGGTCTCATCCGTGAATTTGTAGTTTGTCCCTCAATCTTCATTCGACGCGGCCACACATAATTGGTCTTCTATAATATATATTTTTTTAAAAGGCAGGTAGGGTAAACTAACCAGCCAAGTCCTCAACAACACTCTGTCTCAAAAACAAAGGAATAGAAACAGACCAAAAACAAGAGGACAAACAGTCAACCGACTTAGCTAGGGAATGAGCAACATCATTACCAGTGCGCCTTACATAAGAAACTTTAGAGCAACAAGCAATAGTCAGACCATCCAGTAATTGATCTTTTATGATATATAGTATAGGATAGTATGTAACCAAAATAGTTCCTACAGCTGGTGTATGTTTATTCGTGCACTACACAACAGCATAATTTAGGGGCTATTTGGTTTTGGTGTTTAGTGTTAGGTTAAAAAATAATCAGGTAAAAGCTACAAAATTTTGTCATATATAAGGAAACTTATGTGTAGATGGTTTCACTAATTGGATTTGAAAAGATTTTTCTTAATGAGGTGGAATTATCTTTATTTTTTAATTCCCTTTTCAAATAGTGGAGCTTTTGTCCTACCAAATTGGTAGTAGCATAGTCAACCGACTTAGCTAGGGAATGAGCAACATCATTACCAGTGCGCCTTACATAAGAAACTTTAGAGCAGTTAGTAATAGTCAGATCAGCGCAAACTTTATTTGCGATAGGAGCCAAGGAAGTAAAAGGAAAATGAGAGTCCACCAAGGAGACAACCTTTAGAGAGTCAATTTTCACCACTGAAATCCTCCAGTTCATACGCCGAACAAAGTGAATGCCTTCCAGGACAGCCAATAGCTCTGCATGATCCACAGACATAGGGCCCCTGATCCCCATAGAGTAGCAACCAATCACATGTCCATGGTGATCCCGAATAACACCTCCCAAACCAATAATATCTCATTCCAAATGAACAACAACATCTGTGTTGAGCTTCAGCAAACCAAGAGCAGGGGGATACCAAGTAGAAGGCCATTTGGAAGGGTGACAAAGTCATGAGAGAGACCTCTAACTCTATCCTCTTCCTCCACAAAACAGAGAATCTGAGTCACCAAGACCGAGGCCTCTCTACCACCACCACCACCATGAGAGCGCATATTCCTCCCCCCCCCCCCACATTTATTTTTCTTAACCACAAAGTTGTAAATTAAGCAATATATTTACAAATCTGATTGTTCTATTTACATTTGCAACTTCATTTCCATCCAACCAAACAGATCCTCTGGTGAACTGGAGAAGCATAAAAGCCATACTAAAAGCTGCGTCTTTTTCTCTCAAATTAAAAATTAAAAAAACTGTAGCTTTTGCACATAGGAATACAGTTCGTGCGGGTACACAAGTAATGTTAACACGTATACATGTACATAAGATTTATCGTACACAAAAAGAAAGGGTGTAAGGGTCCGTTTGGTTGGAGACTGAGGAGCTCGAAAGCTGCCACAGCAGTCCCATCTGTGGCAGATAAACCACATGTTTGTGAAAGCCAAAGCCAGAGAGTCCCCAGGGCAAACAGATGTGAGATGGAAAAGAAAATCACCACAAGACGTGCCTCGAAAACCATCAATCACTTCCCAAAGATCTAAGGACTCCCACACTAAACGAGCAAAGGAGCAGACAGCGAAGATATGAAAGGCGGTCTCAAAGGCAGCAGAGCAAATGCGGCAACTAGGGGGTACAGAGATCCCCTGCGAGATAAACCAGCTGAGGTGGGGAGAGCATCATAGAACAGACGCTAAAGGAACACTCTAATCTTTGGTGGGATCTTCGCATGCCATTCAAGGACCACCACTTCGCTACCCTAGAATCCGAGGTGGAAGCAGTATCAAGCATAGTGTGGCGAAGAAGTCGGTATCCACTCTTGACTGTGTAGCACCCTGTTTGCGGTGAAAGTTGATTTCTTCATTGCTATCGAATCTATTACAACTTTAGTCATTACAATAAACTCCACAGCAGTCCCATCTGTGGCAGCTTTCGGGCTCTTTCCCACCCAAAAACGAAGAAACAAACAGCCCCTAAATACAAACTTATGGCCACTAACATCATCGCGGAACGAACTGCCAGTCAACTGGCATATGATGTCAGTACAAAAAACTTAGGAGGCATAGTAAACGAGAGCAAAACACACATATTTTGAATCGCAAATTTACACACAGGACATTTTAGAAGCCATTAGAAGCTAGGTAATCTCACAAAAAAAAAAACACCTCATTCGAAATTTTTAAGACTCATGAGGTCGTGGGCTAAAAGTGAAACAAACTAAACAAATTATAAAAAAAAAAAACAGAATTAGCTTTTTGGCTGAGATGTAACAGAATTAGCCAGTCAACTAGTTGCATGATCAAAAGAGCATAAGCCCCAACTTGTGTTGCATTATATAATTCTGTGGCTCAAATTGGAAGGACGGTCCCTATCCAGCCGAGGAAAGCGTAAACTGAGCAAGATATCAATATGCCTTGGTGAACAACCCGACAAAGTTGCGCGACAAGAAATTTCCATACTCATGTGGAAAATTGAGAGCTCATGGACTCTTTTTTTTTTTATTTAATAAAAGTAACTGAAAAAATTCCATTACCACTGAGCGTCAAAAGTACATCACACAAAACCCAGGCACACCCGAGTGAAAACAACAAGGAAACAAGTCCCCTGTACGTCAAATACATAGTACTATGATGGGGAATTTTAGTATGCAGCATCCATGTGAAGACCTCGCGCTTGATGTCGAACCCAATATGCTCAATAGAGGACCCCTTTACTGCTAAATATTATGCGGTTCCTGTCCATCTATATCTATCTGGTAGATATAGGGGTGATAATTTATGACCCGACCTACTGACCCGACCCGACCCCAATGTAGGTACCTGCTACAATACATGCTGGAACAACTGTCTTCTTAACTGATCTCCCTCTGAGATGCAAGCAACCCCAATGTGAAATCCGATCCCAACGGACTAGGCCAATTACCGCCACCATTCCATCGCAGGATCGTACTCTAAACTGTAGCCGAAAATGGGCATTCGAAAAACAAATGGTTGATGTTCTCACCTTGAGAACAAAAAACAACGTCCGTTATTCTGTAAAATTCTCATCCTCTCCATCCTATCTTGAGTAAACAACCTCCATTTAGCTCCAAACCGTTAAATTAGGGATTCAAGATGATTCCACGCTAAAGAATACCATGAAACAAAGTCATCCTCATGATACAGTAAGCCATA
This sequence comes from Asparagus officinalis, assembly GCF_001876935.1. Taxonomy (NCBI): domain Eukaryota; kingdom Viridiplantae; phylum Streptophyta; class Magnoliopsida; order Asparagales; family Asparagaceae; genus Asparagus; species Asparagus officinalis. The sequence goes on along the minus strand of NC_033803.1, from coordinate 11,206,103 downwards.
TACCTTAGCAGCTCAATAATTGAAATATCTCAAGTATGCATTAACAAGTCTCTTAACATGAACTTTCTTCCATTGCCAAGAAACGCCACCTTTAACACTTACATGCCGAGTATCAGAATGTTTTAAATAGAATTGATGAACCCAATTATCAACGGCGATTCCTTTCGACAATGCACATGCCAAATAATTTTTGCAATAGAGAATGTATTCCAGACTTCCGCATGAAATAGCCCCAGACCTCCTACATGTTTAGATTTGTAAACATGACTACATGCCACCAAAGGTAATTTATGAGAGTTACCCCTTCCTCAGTTCCTCCCCACAAATACTCCTTACAAGCTTTATCAACATTTTAAAAAACAGATTTCAGAAGCATAAATCAACTCGATCAAAAGACCTGAATGCCAAACAAGACAGATCTTGATTAGATGATTTTCCCAGCATACGATAACCTTCTAGCGGACCAACAGTTGCTCTCGTGAAGGATTTTATCCACCATCAGTTGACATTAAGCCATACTCAATCTACCAGCAGACAGGGGCATCCCAAGATATTTAGCAGGGAGTTTTCCTCATGGAGTTTCTCACCATATATATTCGAATTTTCATTGTTTGATACAGCGGCGGCTAAGTAGAAACTGAAGCTGGTCAATTACCACACCCCAAGGGCATCATGAGTAAACCGTAAACAAAGTTTTCCACGAGGTTAACAATCTCTATAAGCTTTTGACGTGTCTTATCTTCTTAATCCATTCATTCAGATTATGGAGAGGATTTGGGTACTTAGTTCACTGAACTCAAATTGCATATGATCAATAAAATAGCTTTTGCTATGGATCTTATTCTGAGGCCAGATCTTGTCCATGGACAGGTATCATTGTTTATAAAATATTTTACAAATCCTTATGGTCCCTGGCCTCCTACTTCAATGTGCTTTGATGATGATAATGATGATAAAGACTAAGAAGTTAATGATGAAAGACAGGTCCCATAAGGTTTAGAAAAATGAGGTAGGGGAAAAGCTCTTCAGTTCTCTCCTTACAAACTTGGTCATGGTCCAAATCCTGGATCAAGATTGATCCAGGCCTAGTTTTATCCTAATCGGATAGGACTTAGGAATAAACCAGAGGGAGGGTGTCCAACAAAGAACCAGTTTACTGGCCACCTTTTCGGCCTAAGGAAAATTGGCCAGTAAAGGCCCAGTTTTTGCCAAACACAATATTTCTCAAAATGAGGTCAGGATCAAACCCGGCTTCAAGTTGTTGCTAAACAGCGCCGACTCACTTAAAAGTAGTCAGCCAACCTGTATCATGCTTCTGAGGATGAATGGGCATCGGATAGACACCGTGCAAAAATATAACCCTAGAATAATAAATGTGTTAAAACAATTTCTGTCAGCCTACATGGATGCTATTACCTGCAATCAGCACATTGGCTGAAGCAATGATAATTTCAATATAAATAACCGATCCCATTTAGTGTGAACCCAATAATAACACAAGCCTTACCTGAGAAGTAAGCATAAAAGAAAAGGTATGAATATGAGCACATTCATGAAAACTAATTACAATAACAAAATCCAAGATCTAAGCTACACAATTAACCAGCATAAGGAAAAACATCAGAAAAAGAGAGTATATACTGAAGCAAATACAACAGAATCATCAACTTAAGTTAGCTCTAGTCGAAAATTCATTCCCTTATAAATGTTCAAAACTCAAACGCATCACTAACAAAAAGACATAAATAAAGCAAAAAAAAAAAAAACCCAATAACATAACAAAAACAAAATAAAAACTAAAAAAAAAATCTCAAAGTCACAAACCACGACTAAATTTTTTCCTCGCCTAGATCAAGAATGCACAAGTAAGCATTATACAAAAAGGCAAATAAAAAATAACCTCATTCTTCATTGTAACAATTTTTGTTGATACCCAAGTTTAAACAAATAAAACAGATTGGTGAAATGAAAATTTGAATTCAAAATTACAAAAACAGAGGTAAAAAAGAAATCCGCCCATACTAATTACAGTAACACATGTTGAGATAAAAACTGCATAATCAACTATATGAACTAAACATCAAGACATCAAAAAATATAGTAGAAGACAAGATAACAGAATAATCAACTGGTAACTTTATCCTTTTAATCCAAAACCATTCCCTTATGTTATAAATATCCAACATCTATCAAAAAAACATATAAATAAAGCAAAATATACTCATACATAAACTCAAAATCTCATGTCACAAACATGACCCAATCTCTTCATCTCCTATATCCTGTAAGCAAAAGTAAGCATTGTATAAAAAGGCAAAATAAGACATACTCTCATCATCATTGTCCCTAAGTAACTGTCGCCAACTCCGACATCGCCCTGTCAGCCTCATTCTCCACCGGAGGCACCGGATAATTCCTCGAGAAACAAGCATCACAAAATGTTGATGCCTCCTCTCCGAGCAATTTCCTAAGGCTCTCCAATGACAAAAACGAAAGCGAATCACACCCAATTTTCCTTCTAATCCCCTCAACATCCATCCTATTCGAAATCAGCTCCTCAGTCCTTGGCGTATCGACCCCATAATAACAAGAGCCAACAATTGGAGGACTAGCAATCCTCATATGCACCTCTTTTGCCCCTGCATTCTTTATCAACCTCACAATCTTCGACGATGTAGTCCCTCTCACAATTGAATCATCAACAACCACAACCTTTTTTCCTTCAAGAACTCCAGGTACAGGAGCAAGCTTCAATTTCACTGCAAGATCTCTCAACTCCTGTGAAGGCTGAATGAATGTCCTACTAACATAATGCGATCGAATTAGCCCCTGTTGAAAAGGAACCCCTGATTTGTTTGCATATCCAAGCGCCGCGAAAAACCCAGAATCAGGCACAGGGATCACAACATCAGCATCCTTCACAGGCGACTCCTCAGCGAGCAATTCTCCAAAAGACAGCCTAGAAGAGTAAACAGCTCGACCAAATACAATCGAATTCGGCAATGCAAAGTAAATATGCTCAAAGATGCAAGCTTTCCTTTCCCTCTTCGGCATCAAACACATTGAAGTTATTGACAAATCATTAACATCAACTTCAATCACTTCCCCAGGATTCACCTCTCGTTCATACACCGCATCAAGCAGGTCGAGCGCGCAAGTCTCCGATGCGAAAACAATCGCCCCATTCGTCCTTCTCCTACCCATCACCAACGGGCGAAACCCGCGTGGATCCCTAACAGCATAGAGCTTATCCTCAGTCAAAACCACAAGCGAGTAAGCCCCATCAACAGCCTCACAAGCTCAACCAGCCTCGCAATGAAAGGTCTCAACTTTGAATGCGCAATGAGATGCAAAATCACCTCGGTGTCCGACGTCGTGTTAAAGATCGTACCTTTATCCTCGAGGTCCGAGCGGAGAGACGAGTAGTTGACGAGGTTGCCGTTGTGGGCAATGAAAGGTCTCAACTTTGAATGCGCAATGAGATGCAAAATCACCTCGGTGTCCGACGTCGTGTTAAAGATCGTACCTTTATCCTCGAGGTCCGAGCGGAGAGACGAGTAGTTGACGAGGTTGCCGTTGTGGG
>NC_033803.1:11185808-11199818 GCF_001876935.1 Asparagus officinalis | reverse complement strand
GAGCTCGCCGGTAATTGATCTCAGGCAGCGGAGTTATCGGCGGAGCTGCGGCGTGCCCTAGACTTGAAAAACTTATCTTTAGTTTTATTTTCATTTTTAGTTTTATTTTTATTTGCACATTTCCATATATACTAGTGTAAACAGACAATACCTATTAGTGATGATATTAGACATAACAAAATATTTTGAAAATATTGCTTGTATGATTTAATGTAGTCATGTATAGTTAATTTTTCTCGAGAAAGATGAGCTCGCCGGTAATTGATCTCAGGCAGCGGAGTTATCGGCGGAGCTGCGGCGTGCCCTAGACTTGAAAAACTTATCTTTAGTTTTATTTTCATTTTTAGTTTTATTTTTATTTGCACATTTCCATATATACTAGTGTAAACAGACAATACCTATTAGTGATGATATTAGACATAACAAAATATTTTGAAAATATTGCTTGTATGATTTAATGTAGTCATGTATAGTTAATTTTTCTCGAGAAAGATACATGTGCAATTTTAATATCTAAACTTTTGCCTAACTATGGCCATTTCACCAACTGTAAAAGTTGAATCTAGGCTTTTACCCCCATTTTCTTTAGTCTTCACATTAGGCTGTAGCTAACTATGATCATAATGAAAAGGTCAAAAAGATAAAATTTTGACGTACAAACACTAGCAAATTGCAGAAAAATCTCCTCAAATTTGGGCTTTTCTCATATGACCCTTCTTAATTTTTAAAATCTCACAAAACCTTACTAAAGTTTCGGGGTTCTTGAAAAACCCCATGCAACTTTTAGCATGTTACAAAAATAAACCCTAACGACACTAGCCAAGTTTTTTTTCGCTTGGGTGGTTAAAACTATGCAAGGGATTATTTTTGTTAGTAAAAAATTATGGTTCAGGTCTTTAGGGTTTTTTTTTTTTTTTTTGAAAAAACATTGAAACTTGAAGGGGGTTTCTGACGAGCACAAAATTTAACGGGGTTTGCGGCGTTTTCATGTTTAAGGGGGGTAATCTGTTAAACGCCCAAACATAAAGGGGACGTTGTAAAATTGCCCATTTTCAAACTCAAAACTTTCCGGGCCGGGCTTGGTTCAGAACCGTGAGCTCGTTAAAACCTGAACCGCCTTTTTTGGGAAATAATAAACCGAAGAGTGGGGCCCACAGTAGATTGCGGTGGTCATTATCTACTGCCCTTTGTAGCTTCGAGGTTCATCTCGACCGTTAATTTTCGAATCCTGTCAACGAACCTTCCGTGTTTTTAAAGCCCTAGCCTTTTATTCTATGTGCTATTTGACTCGGACGTATCCGATGGCACTCAGATCATGTGGGCCCACTAGGGAATCAGTTCACCGCCTTCGTTTCCTTTGACCTTTAATCTTTGATGTATAAGTAGTGTATGTTTTTAGGCAAGCACGAGGCTTGCGAGTAATAATAAAAGGGAGTGCTGCTACATGGATCTAAAATATAGGATTATTGGAGGGACACGTGTGATGTTCCCCTTTTATTATATGATGAGCTAGCATGATCAGTTCATTATGCAATAGGGATGGAACACGTCACATGTCCTCTCACTTGGTCCCATATTTTGGATACTTAATGTATTTTTCATCATAAAAAACTAGCTTCAAAATTTTCTAATTTCTTACCTTTTTTCATAATGACTCAGACCACCCTACTTACATGCGAGTATTATGAAGAATATATACTCTTGGATTATGTGAACAGGTCTCACATGAATGCTTAGTACAATTCTCATTTTTAAACACCATATAGTCTCACTCCTTTAGCATTTATTTACCCTTAGTTATACTTTATAGTATTTATATACCTTTAATTGGTCAAAATTGGCACTTTAATGCCTTATATTTTGCAAACGTGAAATTTTTTATCCGAAAATTCTCATATAACATTCATATGTTAATTTTTGAAGTTTTCTAAACATCAATATTTATTAAATTATTATTAAACCTATCCAAATTCTAATTTAAATGCATCATAATTCTATTTCAGAAATAGAATTTTAAAAGATTTAACAATGAATTCAACAACCTTAATAGAGAAAAAACTATAAGAATAGCATATAAATATTATATGAGAACTTCTGAAAAAATTGCCATGTTTGCAAAACATAGGGTATTAATATACCAATTTTGACCAACTTAGGATATATAAATGCTATAAAATACAACTTAAAGTATATAAGTGCTAATAGTGTGAAACTATATCGTATTTAAGTGCAGTTTAGCCCCCTTTTTTTATGAGACCAATTATTAGACAAGTGATGCAACTTCATGGTAGTCACTAATCTTAGTTAGAATGCTAAGAAAACAACACGTGTTAACTTATTGCATAGTTAGTCCATGATTTTTGGGGGGTCATAAAGTACTCTCTGTTTTAACTTTGACATCATGAAATTGTATTTTGTTTGGGACCAAACTGTGAAAGTAGCAATGTTAATTTTGTCAAAAGAATATCAACATATATAGAAAAGTGAATTTGTTCCAATAAATAAAAAAAAGTTGGAAAAAGAATGGGCATACGCTCAGACATTCCATACGTCGACGTGAACGTCTTTTTCAAGCTCTCTGCATCACATAGCTTGTTTTGATTGGACCACAAACCAATGGTTCTCATGTTTTCTTACGCTTTTTTACTTGAATATTGTGGATGCTCTTTCACACTTTGGAGACCTAAAGATCAATTTCTCAAGGGTATACAGGGCATTTAATTTGTTTGCAAAAAAGAGATTCTACGAAATATGGATAGAGTCAAGTCAAGCAGGCCGAAGGAGGAAAAAAAATGTTTTTTATGTTCATCACGCGGGAAACGACTTTCTTCCAAAAAGAAGAGAAATAGTCATATCAAGTTAGGGGCTGTTTGATTGGTTTCCTAACAACAACAAAAAAAAAAAAAAAATCTTTGTACTTTTTTCATTAAAATATTATTTTTATCCATTTACTTCTCTAAAACTCACCCTAAGAGCAACTCCAACCATTGACTCTATTTTGGAGTCCCCACTGAAGCATATTCTAAGGAATATGCTAAAATAGAGCTTTGTAACTCCAAGCACACTCCTCCATTTCTAACTCCATTTTAATTTCTCTCAATTTAACAAGTCTTTTACTTATTTTAAAAATATATAAAAATTATAAACACTTGAGTTGTTATTTTAAATATATAAAAATAATAAAAGTTATATAATATAAATAATATTATTAAATGTATTAATATAAAATAGGCATTCGGACTAAAATAAACAGACATTGATATTACTAAATCCACGACCATTACAAGAAGATATTGTCGTTTCTAATCCACCATCAATTTCAAATGTTGAAGACATAGGGATGAACGATGTCGAACGGTTCCAACAATTCCTGACCCGGCATAAGAAATTCAAAGACAAAGATGCACACTCCGCACTTCGAAATACATTAATTGAACATTTGTGGGAGAGACACGGCAATGAAGTGATGTAACTTTTTTTTATTAAAGTTTTGATGTAATTCTAAGTTAATGTGTTTTATTTCTGTTTAATTTTTAATGTATTATCATTTCTAATTACTTGTTTTACAATTTTATATTTCGATATTAGTCTCATTTTGAAGGTATCGATGAGAAATTTCCAATGATATTATTTTCATTAAAAAATATTTAATATATTAATATATATATACATATTTTAAGTAAGTAAAAAATAATAATAGGACACAATTGGAATAATGAATTGTTTATAAGTCCTTAAAAGGGTAAAGTGGGTATTTGGGAAATATTTGCAGCCGGCTTCAAATTTAGACTTGAGGCGGCATATTTGCAGCAACAATTTGATTTTTGCAGCTGGGCTGCATTTTTTGCGGAACGGTTGGAGACGGAACCGACTCCAAAATGGAGTTTTGCGGAACGGTTGGAGAAGCTCTAAGAAAAGAAAATATATACACTTTTATCAATAAAATATTATTTTTATCCACCAACTCATCACATCTCATCTCCTTTCTTACTTTTAAAAATAAACCAAACACAAGAAATGTGTCACATCATCCAACTCTTCTCATCTTATCTTTAAAAATCACTCACATCATCCAATAATATGATGACAACTCATCTCATCTCATTAACATTTTATTTCCACCCATTTCCTCAAAAAAAACAAAGAAATTGATTTTGTTATAGGGCGTCTCCTATTCTCCACAAATATGCAATCCTGCAAGCCAACACCTTTACCCACCAGGCAGACTGGCTCTCAAGGCATCTCGACCCCTCAGCTGAGCCGACACGATCTGCCGACTCGGATGGCAGTATTAGACGGTATGAAAATCAGCATTCCAGAGATTCAACGCTCCTCGGAGTCGACCTAAAGGACAACCGAGCCGTCACTCCCCCAGTCGAGTCGGCATCATTCCTCAAAAACGACTCGAGAGGCGGACTCAATCGACCCTCTTCATATCAAAGGATTACTACTCAGCGTTAGCCGACAATCCTCCCAATGACGATTCAGAATATTGCTTAAACATTTTTTAACATTTGATGATCATCATTATGTCTCCTGTCGCTCACCGACAAGCCTCGTCGGCCGCTGGTTCCCTATATCGCTGAAGTGACCTCCCGTCGCTCACTGACAAGCCTCGTCGGTCGCTGGTTCCCCATATCATCGAAGTGACCTCCAACACTCACAAACCTATACGTATAGAGCAAAAGGTGAGTTAACCTCCAGCTCACCCCTCACTGTTGGCCTCTTTGTTTTGATGATGTTTAACAAATAATTTACCACTAATGTTGTTTGTCTAGTATTTGTGTTTTCCTATTTATTATAGACAAACAACGTAGTTGGAGGATGGATGGAATAGAGCTTCAACGATCATATCCAAAGGAGGTTGGCGGAATGTCGGTGAAGCTTATGCAATTCAAAGTTCAAGATCCAAGTTAAAGCTTCATCCGCGAGATTACCTAGAAGAGCTTATTGAAGATCAAGATCTAGCTTGGGTAATTTAGTTTAGGAGTTTATATTATGTGTGTTAGTACTTTAAGCTCAATCATATACACACATACACGTTTTGGCTTTTGTATATATATAGTTATATATATACATATATGTTTTGGTTTGATAGTTTTTAAGTTTTACTATGAAACAATTGAATATAATTAGAAAACATATTTTTGTTTCATACTTATATGCATATATATGATTTCATCAATATCAATTTTAGTTAGTTCAATGAAATCATGTTTTAGTGCATTATATGTGTATTTTGATAAAATATTACATTCATTGTTTATAGACTTCATAACAATAGTTGATAAAATATTACATTCATTGTTTATAGACTTCATAACAATAGTTTACATCTTTCTTCAAGTCTATAAATCATTTTGTAAAATTTCAAAAGTTGGTTTAGGTCAAAACATCAAATTCATGTGTTTACATTTTTATGTTTTGGACTATTTTATAAAATGATGATATTTTTCATTTGGGAGGTTCTTTCTGATAACCAGTCACTGTAGCATGTTTATTATCATGTCTACAATCATTCCCCAAAGTTTTATATTTTTTGGAATTTATTTGATATTTTTAAACAGTGTTTTAAAATCAGCATATCAATTTTCTGCTGTGTCAGTTTTCGGTCGACCGCACCGGTCGACCGATCATTTGTTCTTTCGTTACCATGCAGCAGAGAGTTGGTCGGTCGACCGGTACGGTCGACCGAGAGCTCCATCGGTCGACCGCACCGGTCGACCGACGACTGTCCAGAACAGTCCTTCGTGTTTTTGTTCTTCGCGGTCGACCGCAAATATTTTCGGTCGACCGCCAATATGACCGTTGGACTTCAACGGCCATTTTCTGAGCTGATTTTTCTGGGGCTTTTTGGACTTTTGCTTGGGGGTTTTGGCTGAGTTTTTGAGTGGGTATAAATACCCTATTGCTGCTCTCTTTCAACCAAACCAAGAGAATTATTTAAACAAGTTTAAGGGTGTTTTGTGTTTGTTTAAAAGAGTGTTTAAGAGTTTTTGTTTGTGAAGCAAATTTCACAAGAGCAAGTGGAGATCATCCTTTGGTGTTTGAGCATTCACTCTTCTCCCACTCTCTTGTCATCTTTAGAGAAGTGTTTCTAAACTCATCTAGCTTATTGATACTCTTTGTTCACACACAACCTATTGAGCTTATTGTATTTACATTCATAGTATAATTGGGTTGTGGGATTGTGTAACTTAGAGAGTGAGCTTATAATTCGTTCTCATTCATTGTAGAGAACAAACACTTTGTATTGAGCCTAATTGTGAGGATTCACTTGTAATACACTTGTACACCGAGAGAAGTGTGTGGTGAGAGACGGGGTCGAATCCAAGAGGAGTGGCGTCGGTTGACGTGCCTAGGGAGAGGTTGTAACCGAGCACTTGAGGAGGAGGACACAGGCTAGGACCAACACTTAGTGTGTGAGGTGTGATTGCATAGTGATTGTATTGTGAGGTGTAAACGTTGTTCGGGTGAACGTAGAAAACCCGGTTGTGATAGTGGAGATCTCCTCGAGGTGAGGAGCGGAGACGTAGGTCGTGGGGACCGAACTCCGTAATCATATTGTTTGTTTGTGATTGCATTGGCGCACTTACTTTTATGTTCATATCTTATATCGCCTTTGTATATTGCTTGTTGATTATATTGCCCACTATCTAGTTTAGATTGTTTACCCTTGAGTTTATATATCCTTGCACATACATTGCCTATATCTCTTTGTTAGGATATATCTTGTTGTTCATATTGCTTATCCTAGCTCATATACATTGTTGTATTTCATACTTGCTAGGATAACTTATTAATTAAGTTTTAATTGGCATAAAATCGGATTAGATTAGCATAAGACCCTAATCACCCCCCCTCTAGGGTCTAACAATTGGTATCAGAGCTTGGTGCTCTTTGATTTAAGGTCTAATCGCCTTGAGTTAAAGATCCAAGTTAGCTTATTGTGCTAATCTATTTTTGAGCTTTATTTGTATCTTGCTTGCATATATTTTTACAAATTATGAATATGAATGATGCATCTTGTTTAGGCTATGATTCTAGTGTTGCTCCTAGATTAGACAATTTCCCCTATGCCCAATGGTGTGTTAGATTTAAACTATTTGTTAGATCTAAACATTTTGATTTATGGGAAATTATAGATGATGCTTATATTGTGCCCATTTTGGAGAAATCCAAGTGGAATAAAAATGATCATCGCATGTTTACTATGAACAACATTTTGTTAGAATATTTGTTAAATGCTTTTAACTCATCTATGTCTAACAAGTTTGTTCATTTTGATAGTGCTTACACCTTATGGATATTTATAGAAGCACATCAAGGAGACTTGGAGGCGATCCGACAAGCTTTGGAGGATCCCGCTTCAAGTTCATGTGGAGCATCATGCACACGGCCACTAGGCGATAGCCCTAGTGAGGTTTGCGAGTTCAAATCTATTAATGATTTACCTAATGATGAACTTGCTTGTGCTAGTGAAAAATTATTACATGCCTTTAACAAATTGCAAAATGATTTCATTAATTTACAAAGCAAGCATGAAATTTTGAAATCCGATCATGAGTTGTTAGCATCTAAGTTTGAAACTATTTCTAATGAAAATGTGATCCTTAAAGAAAACAATGAAAAATTAAAATTGGATCATGTTTCTTTAACTTCAAACGTTGCTAGTTTAACTCATGAAAGAGATAATGCCATGTTAGAAGTAAAGAACATACAAAATAATACTGCTTCCTTTATAAATGATTATTTATGTTCTACTTCTAAAAATGCATATGTGCCTAAAAATGAAGATTTGAATCTTATGAAAAATAGTATTTCATCTTTAGATTCAACTTTGAAAATATGCATTGATAACCATAAGAAACTTATGGACAAGTGTGCTAAATCTAGTAAATCACCCATACACTATGCACACTTGTATAGCAAAGTTTACAAGTGCTCCATTTGTGGTCGTAAAGGCCATTTAGCTAAATTTTGCTATGATGCACAAAAACATAAGAATATTAATCCTTCTTGTGCATCTCATCAAGTTTCTTCATCACATGTACACACACATGCACCCATTGCTCATCATAAGCATGCTCATGTGTATAGATGTGATCATTGTGGTAGATTTGGTCATTTGGCCAAATTTTGTTTTGATTTAAAGAGAGTTTCACATTTGCAAAATAATTTTAAAAGATCATCCATGTTTGCAAATGTTTCTAAAGTTTCCCGTGCAACTCATCACGGGCTTCATCAACAATAATGCAATTCTTGGCAACTCCAATTTCTTCACGAATTGTATTTTTCAATCTCACTGAAAACACATGAAGTATTTGTTTTTGAATATCATGACTTGTATATTTGGCATTTTTGGGAGCTTTCGCAATTGCCTTTGAAAGTTCGTCATTCTCCATGGCCAGAACATCCAAAAATTCAAGAAAATTACCACGATTGGACGAACTAGATTTCTCATCGTGGCCTCTAAACGGAATCTCTTGGAGTGCAAGCAATCGCACCATAAGTATATGAGCTCTTAACCGAAGACGATTTGTTGCAACTTGTTCAGCTGAAGTTGTCATCTTTTCCTATTTCAATGAAACCCCCTTTATTAATCCCTTAAGAATAACCCCCTTTATTAATAAACCCCCTTAAGAATAACCATTCGCTAAATACCTCTTCATAAATTTCAATTTCAATGAAACCCCCTTTATTAATCTTGTTGCTGCTCATGGTAATGTATTTACTATTAATATATACGTAAAACCCCTCAAATAATTAATATTCACAAATTAATTTTTTCCCCTAAATTAGGAATAGAGCACCCTAAATTTTTTCCCCAAATTTTGGGGGGGCCGTGGCCCCCCCTGGACTGTATGTAGATCCTCCCCTGGTGGGGACCGAACTCCGTAATCATATTGTTTGTTTGTGATTGCATTGGCGCACTTACTTTTATGTTCATATCTTATATCGTCTTTGTATATTGCTTGTTGATTATATTGCCCACTATCTAGTTTAGATTGTTTACCCTTGATCTTATATATCCTTGCACATACATATATCATATTGTATATCTCTTTGATAGGATATATTATCTTGTGTTAGTTTATATATCCTTGCATATATTTCTATCATTTAGGATATATCTTGTTGTTCATATTGCTTATCCTAGCTCACATATCTTGTTGTATTTTATACTTGCTAGGATAACTTGTGAATTAGTTTTAATTGGCATTTAATCGGATTAGATTAGCATAAGACCCTAATCACCCCCCTCTAGGGTCTAACACTCACCACCATCCACCACACACTCATGAAGTGACTAATCTACCATTGGCATCCTCTATAAATACAGACGTTATTCGCCCTAAAAAAAGGTTCGGTTTTTCGCAATCAAAACCCCCCCACATAGCACATACTACACAAAGAGAAGAACACACCGTTCTTCCTTCACCCCACCTAAGTTCACCAACTGACTTGATCGTCGGAGGTACCACAGGGGAAACAAGCCCCGTCCTCTTACAATTCTTGCGTGTGCAGGTCATTCATCCATCTCGAGCTCTAAGAATTAGACATAAAGTCGAAGTAGGAAGCAACCCCATCTCTCATCCTCTCACTCTTCATCATCAGCGGACAGCTCTCATCGACTGTTTGATTTCGGATATCAACAGATTCCCTTTAGTGTGAGTCACATCATACAATAATATAATGACAGGTCATCACATCTCATCTATTTTTTTTTAAGAATGAACCAAACACAAGAAAAGAACCTATTATAGGAAATAGGTTTCTTATAATACATATCCTTATTTTTTTAAACCAACCAAACAGACTTAAAACAAGTTTTCTTAAAAAATCACTTACATCATCTAATAATATGGTGACAACTCATCTCATCTCCTATTCTTTGATTTACTTTTTTTTTAGCCAACCAAATAACCATAATACAAGTTTTCCTATTCTTTGATTTCCCATTTTTTTAGGCAATCAAACACGCCCTTAGTAAAGTCGATAAAGATTGAAATATATTTCAGAGAGGAGAACGAGGCTAGAACCGGTTCAAAACCTGGTCAAAGAACGAAAGAAAAGAATACTGTAATACATTAAAGGATTAAATAAAGGGTTAATTGCATAGACCCCCTTAGAATCGTTGTTTTGAACCTGGTACTCGTCCAAGTTTTACGGTTGCAAATTGACACCTGCGTGAAAACTGGACATTTTAACCTACAAATTTCACTCAGATTTATCTACAACAATAAAAGTAGAGTAATAAATTCAAAATATTTAAACTACAGGTAGAGCCGCAAGTAACCCTAAAATAAAAGTAGCTAGGCTCAATGCGAGTTCATCATAGCCTCATCAATCAGGAAAGAAAAATATACAAGCACGAAGGCGGCATTAAAGATGCACCGGAACTTCTCCAAATACTTCAACAGACAAAAAGTTAAGAAGGCTTCCTCATTTCGAGGCTAAAACTTATAGAGCAATTTACTTGAAACGAAACGATGAAACCAGCAAGCTCTACAATGAACTCGTAAAAAAAACAATTATTGAAACAAACAAATCTTTCCACAAAGAAAAGAGAAATCTAAACTTCTGTTCAAAAAAAAAATGAAATACTATGGTTCGGTTTACCCCCCCTCAATGAAAGTGAAAACTGCGAGCCGCTTCACTTTATTTCACAGCAATCCAAGTTCATCCTGAAGCAGTCTTCTGCTGCTGGAAGACCACAGCATAGACTGGAACAGCAACACCAATGCTGAAGGCAGAAAATACAGCAAGAGACACTTTCAGCTTCTGATGCTTCATCCTGTTGAGGTTGTACATGTGCCTCGCGTGCAAGTAAAAGGGCTCATCGTGCCCTCCCATGCTCTTGGCCCCAGTAGCGTGCAGCCCTCTCGATCCTGTTGAGAATAAAGATGCTGTTTACTTAGACCCAGAAATTTAAGAATTTCAAATCTCAAAATGTCATAATTTAAAGAGTTAATTGCGGATAGACCACCCCCTGCAGTATCTGTGTTATCAAGCTACTGCCCGCGCAGTTTCACTGTTGCAGATAGAACCCGGGATTAATTTTTTTGACTATTTTACCCTGAGATAGATGCATTAATTTCATCGAGGGTCAATATCAGTCAAAAGTTCACCAAGGATAAAAGAGGCACGAAAATTTAACCCAGGGGGTCCATCTGCAATAAGGGAAGTACAGGAGTAGTAAGACAAAAACAGCAATTCTACAGGGGTCTGTGTGGAATTAACTCGTTAATTCCGTTAGAATACGTGGCGATGTGCAAGTTGTCCCCTATTCATGCCAACGAATGGGTCAAACATCGCGAAATAGGATAAATCATGGTCTCACCCAAAAACAAATACGTTATTCACCAGTGATGAGCTTACTAGCAGACGCGGAGCTTCCACTAATCAGGTTAAAGATTATTAACATTTGAGCCATGTGAAAGATAATGCGAGAACAAACAAGCAATTCTTGAAGGTATTAATAATCTGCAAAATTTATATCACCACCACTAGATTATTCACTTCTTGATTTTGCCAACTTGTCAATTGGGGAACTAATAAGAATTCCAATGTTTTTTAGGGAAAAATTTCAAAATAAGTTAAAGGATTCAGGGAACTAGTAGAAATTTTAATGATTTAAGGGGTTAATTTAAAAATTTAAACTATGAAAGATTTAAGGGACTAATATGGAAGATCCCCAAATGCATATATATGTAAAGAATCAAAGATGATAGCACATACTTATATATTATGTATATATAGTGGACGCCAGGCTCCATCACTGTTGTTACTGAAGTAAACAGACCCACGAAAGACATAAATACAATAATACAAAGAGCCCAAGTAGGGACTTCATGTTGATTCCTATAACTAGGAGCTGCTTCCCTACAATTAGCATAATATTTCAATTTTGTAGTCTTAGTTAGCTAGTAAAGAAGTATATAATGGTGGACGCACTTCTCCTAAAAGACTTGGTAGGAAAGTTGTACAATTTACTTTGTAACTTCAACATAACTTGTCTAATAACGCCCATATATAAGAATAATCATTCTGTGGTTAAAAAGATTCTCTATTACTTACAAGTTTTTTTTCATCTAATTTATGATATATCCATTTTAACATGTAGTATTAAGTCTCTTTCTTAGGGGTATCCGTGGTGCAGGTAATAGTCGCCGCCATATGAACAGGGGAGGTCATAGGTTTGAGTAGTGAAAACCACCTCTTGTAAAAATGGTAAGATAAGGCTGTATCAGTGTTGTAAATAGCAGGCAATTGCAACGCAATTGCGTTAGCGGCCCTTGCCCGTGATGATTATGGCCATAGCGGTGAGAAAAAGCGCCGAAGACCTCATTCGAAAGAGCGGAGAAAAGCGCTAAGTAGCGCTCAAAAGCAGTTAATATGCTTAGAAACGCTTTTGAGCGCTATTAGCACTTTTTGGTTGATTTTATAAAAAACCCAACCCGAATTAAACCCGAACCCACTCTCTCTTTCTCTTTTGTATTCGATTGCCTCCGCCTCTTTCTCAAAAAACCCTAATCAGACCTTCGTCTCTCTCTTTCTCTTCCATACTCGATGAGCTCCAGCTCCGCTGCCTCCTTTCACCATTCCTTCGCCTCCTCTCCATATCCTCTAACTCCTCGACAAGCTCCATCTCCCCTCCTTAACGTTGCAGCAAACAACAGTCTCCTCAACGAGCTCCATCTCCTCTCCTCTCCAGATCCTCCAACTGCCTCTGATCCATCTCCTCGACGAAGCCCTGTCGTTGCATTGATTTTTCTTATTTCTTAGAAAATTTAAATGTATTTAAATTGGATCACTATTTGATTATGCGCTATTTACCACCATTTTGCTGCTATAGGCAAATAGCTTTAGCGGTACCTCACCACGCGACACTATCCGCGGGCTGCATGTAGTAGAACCAAAGTGGTTCAACCCTTTCAGGACCTTGCATATAGCAAGAGATTTGTGCACCATGCTTCCCCTTCAATATTGTATCTATTTTTTATATCCTAATTCATATTTACTAATTTTCGCCCATAATCCTTTTATTGTGAATTTAAATGTTTTCTATAGGAAACAAGCAGAGAAAACAATAATATTTCATGAAACTAACATTTTCTTGAGATACCATATTGCATGCCCTTTGCCTTTTAAAATCTTATGGTAGGTAGAAATCATTAAGAATCTTTATTGCCAAAAAAGTTTGCACCCACACGTACAATGTATGTGTATTGCCAAAAAAACCCAACTGCCCACACAACATATAGATGGTTTGACTTAATCTCTGGATGAAAAGAGAAACTCCAAGAAAGAATAATCATTTCTTAATTCATCCTTACTTCAACCAGTTACACATAGACCATTTGAAATCCTTCTCCTAGTTTTTTGTACATGTGTAATGCATGAATTAATCATCTCCTCCTAAGAGTCACTGTCCCCTTTACAGTTTTAGTCAAACCATTATTTATTCACCTGTCACACTTATTCACCATTTTCTCTCTTTTAAGTCTTTGTATGCATGCATACTACACGTATGATCATTTAAAATGTATTGGTCACTAGTTACACATATGACTGCACATTTATTTCTCGAGTTGGAAAATCTCCATCCCAATGTAAAAACCTTTACGACTAGTTTCTATTTAAAAATGATATGAATGAGTATAAAATAACATAAAAACTATGTTTCTCAAAGTAAAATTAAGATATTGGAGGATTTACTAAATATACAAAAAATTGTGCTAAAAACAATATTTTATGTGGGCAAGCGCTCATTCACATAATCATTTGTAGGCCAAAAATCCATCACGTTGAGAAAAATGACGAACAAATTTTTAAAACAACAATTTTTCAACATTAATGAGAAAAATCAACCATTTTGAGAAAAAAACAGCAAATTCGACCATTTTCATCTGAAAATGGTCGTTGTTGCCGGGAAGTTTTCAAACTACACGAGACTACTAGTCCCGTGTAGTTAGCCAAAACCACCAACCTCTCCGGCTGGCGGTC
>NC_033803.1:11184296-11185798 GCF_001876935.1 Asparagus officinalis | reverse complement strand
CTAGGCATTCGTTATCGCGTCGACGCCAATCAGATTGAGCGGGCCTACGACGAAGACCTTCTGGCCCGTCCAGTCGGGCTGGAGGGCGAGTCTGTAGATGAATTCGTCGTCGATCGCTCAACAGGTGTTTAGGATTCGACTATGCCCGTGGGCAGCCATTTTGTGTTGGGTCTTGATGAACCACATGAACTCCTCTGAGAAGCAGTCGTCAAAGCCGAGCGTGACTTTCTGGTCCCGGGCACGATGCGACGGTGGCGACGGCGAGAGGGGGGCGAGGGGGCAGTTGAGGCGGAAGAAGAGGTTGGTGTAGGCGGAGGCGGTGTGGAACACGGAGATCTCGGCGTTGGGGAGGGAGGAGGCGATGGAGGCGGAGAAGGACATGGCGGAGTCGTGGACGAGGACGAGGCGACGGGAGGAGAGGGAGAGGAGGGAGAAGAGAGGGGAGGAGAAATGGAGGACGTCACTACACGGGACTAGTAGTCCCGTGTAGTTCAAGAACTTACCCTTAAGAAAAATCGACCATTTTCATCTGAAAGGGGTCGATTTTGCTATTTTTTTGCAATAGTCAATTTTGCCCATTAATGTTGAAAACGGTTGTTTTCAAAAATTTCTCCAAAAATGACTCAATCACGAAGTCATATTGCAAAACCTAGCGATTTTATAGTAAGTGCGCGCACAATGCATTTATGTGACATATTTAAAAAGAAACTGAAATCAAATCCAAATTATGGACCAAAATGTCCCAAAATCAAACGCAATTTATAGACCAAGATGTCCCCAAAACCTATTTGGTTAAACCCATTTAAAAATAACCCTAAAAATTCACTAACTAGCGTCTCCTTTACACTCATTGTCTAAGATTCTATCATCACCGAAACTTTTGTCACTGACTTTAAGAGGAAAATTGCTATAACTATAACAATAGAAATAGGATTTGAGGAATTTTGTGGGTGCAAGAGCTCTTTAAAATGTTTGAATACTCTTAATAATGAGTAGTATTAATTGTATTTCATTTTATTGTTCTTTTTTTAACATCAATTAGAGTTAGATGCAGAGGGTTTGTTTTGAATAATTACATTTAAGCTCCAATTTAGATTATCTAAGTTATTTTTTATTAAAAACGCTTTAAGTTTTCTTTATAGTGTTTCAGTTTAAAAACTTTTAGTTTTAGTTTAGTGTTTAATGACTTGGATTTAGATATCTAGTTATATTTGATGTATGGATCTAGTTATAGTGTTTTCATGAATTTTAATACCTATTTTAAGATATGATAAATAAGATATGCGTGTGCGTACGCGTGTGAGGGAGAGGAACATGGTGCTTCGTAGTGATGTGACTACTTTTCATCCACTCATTAATTAGTGCATAATCAAGTTGGAACTTTTTTAAATGGATACCTTTAAATATAAAGATGAGAAACTTTTGCATCACCACCAAAACATCAAATTAATTGTGCTTAATACCAAGAATACTCATTTCTCTCTCTTCTCCCCCCCCCCACC
>NC_033803.1:11177131-11184286 GCF_001876935.1 Asparagus officinalis | reverse complement strand
TGGGTACGCATAGTACTAAGCATAAACTTTGTGCTTGATAGTGAGGTGACTAATTCCCACTCACTCACTTAAATGGTCCTTACTTGAAAATTATCACCCATTAATTATCCAACCTCACTATCAAGCACAAAGTTTGTGCCTAGTACTAAGCATACTCATTTCTCTCTCTCCCTCCCTCTCTCTATATAGATGTATGTATTATACTATTTCAATGGATGATCCGCTTCATTCATTATGATCTAAATGTTTCAAAACATCTATAAAATAATAATCATGATGTTTCAATACTTCTAACACATAATTCATTATCTCTAGTTGTATTATTATAAAATCATTAATTTTACAATCACTTGATACATGAGTAACTATAACCCAATATACCTGATTTTTTATTTGCATAAAATCCAAATATATAAAATTGAAATAAACAGAGTGGACATAGTAAATTGATTGCATATATACATATATATCCGTGTGTGTGCGTGCGTGCGCGTGTGTCCAACGTGCTTAGTGAAACAATCCTAATTATATATTAAATATTCAAATTTGTGAATTTTGCATAGTGACACAATCTTATTAATTGTTGCTTCGGGTCGCACACATAATAATAATGTGCTTTATAGTCTCGATGAAAAGTAACCAAAATCTAATTTTCTTTCTTGCGATGACATTGAATATTTACCGGTTGGAAAAAAAATAAGTAAAATAAACATTTAGGACTGCCATTTGATAACTCTACCAATCACATGCTACTGAACCACTAATTACAAGGGAATATAACCTCATTGCCTAACAAGGAGGGTGGATAGCTGAAGTGATCGAATACAATCCAAATATACCATGTAATTTCTATGTTGATATGAACACAGTTTTACCAGTTAATACAAATGAGATACTATCCCCAGTTGTAATCAAAACAATTGAAATCTCAAGCCAATGCTTTCACTATCCAAAAGAGCAATGATCATGATTCTCTTCTCAAAGGGCACCGATAGACTTGTTGTCTGCTATTGGATTTCTTTGGGTCAGTTTGTCAACTTAGAAACTAACTTGATTTAGTTTTGGACTGGTTATACTTAGCCTGGACTGGGTTAAACTAGTCTTCGTTAATTTTGAGTTGAACTTAGTTTGGCTAATTTTTAAACAAAACCGCTCTAGAGGTTGAGAAGAAAGATGAAGGAGAGGGAGCAGGGGTGAGGGCGAAGGAGAACCCCCTTTCCCACTACTTATTTAGGTCCAGACCCAACCAGTTCTATTTTATACCAGGGAGGACTTGGTTCTTTTCTCCATCTTTCTTACTTGCCAAACTAGAGCTGAAGTGTCGGACCAAACTTGTAGCAAATACAACCAGTTCAGTCAGTTTGCCAAACAGGCCCTCTCTTTCAAAACACTAGAAAACAGGCCAATCCGAACTCTTTAATCATGGCATTAATCAAACTTAAAAAGGTTTAACTATTACATTAGATCGTGATGCCTATAAATTAAGAAGTAGGTAATACTCCTTCAGCGCATCAATCAGCCACACTTCACGGATAAAGCTCCTAATTTTTTACTTGTTATCCAGCGATACTATCTCCAATTCTCCATCATAAACGGGCCGTCTTTCTTCTCAAATAATGATCCTCCCGTCAAAGAACCAGATGATTCTTTCGAGATGGCAAAAACAGTAATGAGTCCTAAAGCAAAACGATAGCAAAGTATGAAACATATAATTATATTTTACATTACGTCCGCAAATATCTAAGCAATCTAACAAATGAAACTAGCTTACAGATCAGATTTAAATCAAACTTCATAAAAAATAAGCAGATCAATGAGGAAAAAATGAATCAGCTAAAAAAATGAGAGAGGATCTGATCAAAAAAAAAAAAAACACTAGATCCATCAATGTAATCGATAGAGATCAGATCTAAGAGCTTGCCTGATCTGAGGAATGCGGATTCGGATGACCTGAGGAGGTTGAGGCTCGATCGGAGACCGCTATTGAAAGCCATCGCTTTGTTGACGTTTTCTTCGAATGATTCCGGCGTGCCCTAGACTTTTTGATTTTATAAAGAGATCGTCGGAGTTTGTGGAGTGGTCCGCAGGATTAGGTTAAGCTTAAATGGTTTTTTTGAGATGGGCTGGCAGCCTGGCACTGTAGTAAACCGTGACCTACGGCCCAATTATCATGATAGTCCCTTTAAAAGCATTGAGTTTGAAAAAAAAATCTTTCGATAGATGAAAATATCCTTAAAATTCAAATAATAGTCTATTAAGTAAAAGTAAGTTGATATTGATGAATTCTTATTGGATATGCACAGCATGAAGATAATGATATAGATTAAATTAAAATGTAAACCTAAATAAAATTATTTAATGCCAAATTTACAAATGTCTATAAGATGAAGGGCTTATATGCAAAAACTAAATAAAATTAATGAGATAAATAATGTTTGCCTCAAAGGTAAAATCCAGGAACAGTAGAGGCCTACAAATGTATATAATGTGGACATGATATTTGTAACCTGAGGACACAACGTGTAACATCACATACCAATAAAAAAAGTCATTCTCAAAATTATAAAAAAGAAAAATTAAAATAAACAGTTGCAACCTGAGGGCACAACATGGCGATCTCTCACCGACTAAATTCAAGTAGTTCACAGTACTATATAATTAGTTTCAAAGTCTAATCATACTATTATTATTTGCATAGAACTCTATTTATAATTGTTATCCTCTCACATGCAACATCACATACCAATATATATAAGCCAAGAAATTATAATAATTTTCATAGTACTTTCATCTCCTTCTATATGTATGTTCCTTTGTTATATTCTTCTTATTAGATTAGATTAGATTATTTTAAAGCAATTAATTGTATTGTATATTTAATCTTTTTTCATATTAAGAAATAACAATAATTTTCACAGCACTTCAATCTATTTTCTTCTTATTAGATTAGATTAAATTATTTTAAAATAATTAATTATATTGTATGTTTGATTTTTGTCAGATCCGAAATTGTAACAATTTTCATAGCACTTTCATCTCTTTCAACAAATATATGTCTTTGTTATTTTCTTCTTATTGGATTAGATTAGATTGTTTAAAAATTATGAATTATAAAATTGTAATAATTTTTACATTACTTTTATCTATTTTCTTCTTATTAGATTAGATTTGATTATTCTAAAGCAATTAATTATATTGTATATTTGATCTTTTTTTCAGATCATAAAATTTAATTATTCTATTATTATTTAAATAGATATTGTTCGTATAAAAGTCAAAGAGAATCGCACACGTATCTTAGATCTCAATGCTATTTGACTTGTCCTACGGCTTCGTATGTACACTTGCCCAAATTAGCGTGACCTGTCCTCACGTCCTTTAAACTCGTGGACATGATTTTTATGGAACACATTTGCTATTCTCTGTCTGATCCTATTGAAGATCCCTAACACCGTCAAATCTTGAATGTCATTGATATGCTCATTTATATCAGCCTCAATCTCATCAAAAGCATTGATCTGCGATTTAATCATATATACACAATTTAGCAAACAATATCTTAATAAAAAAAGAATTATTTCTTTAATTTAGTTTAAAAACTTACATAATTTCTCTTGATCATGACACTAGGGATGTAACTATTTATCGATGGGCGTGGTGCGCATCTAGCTGCTGGTTGTGGGTTGCGTCCTATCCATCTGCGTGTATAACCATCAACTGGAATTCTCTCATTCTGTATGAAATTCCACCTATTATTCCATCTATCTATGTAGGCAACATGAAATATGGCCCAGTCCGTACGATGCAATGTCATCCGTCGCCTACGATTGATTTGCTGAACAGGATCTAGCACATGCTGAAAGAGAAGAAACTGTCGTAACACACGATCTGGAAAATGTATCTCTACAATCTCCTAACATATCAATGGGACTCTGGCTCTCCACAAAGCAACACTATCTTTACAGATAGGTACAAGAGTATGCATATTGAGATCTGGCGGAGAATAGGTCGTCCACTTGAACTGAAATTTAAAAAAAAACTTTTATCAGTTTCTACAGGAAAGTTAAAATATTTATAATGAATTGAGTTTTTATATTTACCTGTTGGTATTGGAGGCCATTAAGCTAATTTTGGTAAAACTCTATATGTCTAGTCGATGTTTTGTATTTGGAGTGCCTCACGTTATACCTATTTGGCATAAAGAATATATGAGAATAAATTCAATATAAATAAAATTTATGCATAATTATACATGTATCCCAAAGGAAACTGGCTCTGTAGATCGCGGTGCACATGCAAAGTAGTTCGTCCAATATGAATGCATTCCCATGATCAAACCTGGATTAATGTCATGCATCAATTGAATTCTCTATAAAGGTATGCCAAGACTACACTACCCCATGATAGAGTACTACATATATCAAAATCCTCGAGTAGTGACAACCATCGTACATGTGCAAGATTCTTGCTCGCATCAGGAAATAACATACACCCTATCATGTGCAACATATAAGCATGAGCGTAATACCGAATTGTTTCATCTGTGGCATCAACTGGTATATCTCCCATAAATGTCGATCGAATCCACGATAGCTTCATCGCACCACTCCTCAAATCGGGAACTTACCCAAGAAGCTTCTCATATACTTCAGGCTAATTATGGTCATCGGTGCCCGTAATAATCGGGCCATCGATGCGGAGCCCAAGTATGATGGTTACGTCCTGAAGTGTAATGATACACTCCCCTATATGCATATGAAATATGTTGGTCCCCGGTCTCCACCTCTCAATCAGTGCACTGATAATGACATAGTCAAGCCTAATATATCTCATCGATGAACACTCCAAAAACCCGGCATGAGCTACCAACTGTAGTACTCGATCATCCTCCATCTCCTAGCCCGAGTGACTCTGGGAATGGTCCACTATGTTGATTTCTGCTATGAGCTGTACATTAATCAAAATTGATAAAATTTAATGAGAAAAATTGAAACTAGTGCTAAAAGTAAGGAATATATATACAACATTTGTTTACCTGTCCCAAGCCAATCTTGTGTGAACGATGATCTATCTGAAGGTATAATACGTCGGGCCGCATCGGTCCTGGATCCATAATAGATATCTCTGAGATTAAAATACAATATGTTAGATTTTTTAGTTGAATGACTTAATCATATGTATTTTGATGGCCAAAATTAAGTAAATTAAGAATACATCCAGCATAGAAAAGAAAAATAAGAATAGAACATGCATGACGATTGTCACATATTCAAGATTCAAAATAAAAGGTTATATATTACAAAAACGATTGTCACATATTCAAGATTAAAAATAAAAGGTTATATATTTCAAAAACCATAAGCAATACATTCCTATTTAGAGGACAAGCATTGAATATATTATATTTATTTTTCTCTCTGTGTTTGTTTGTATCCAACATACGGATACTATGAATCCAGAACTAGAAACTTAAAAATCCAAACAAACTACTTAGAAATAAAGTTTTAATATTGAAACCATTTTACCTTGCCATGCTATATATCCTCAACTAATCCAAACTCACAATTTGGTACTCGTCAGCTACTTGGTACAAAGGAAACAAATCGTGAATCGTTAGAATCGATTTAGCAAGTACCGTCAAAGGAGTACAGAATTTAAAGGACGATAAGTGGATGAGATAAATCCACTATAAAGAAAGTAAGATAAAACGAAAGGAGATAAAACCTCGAAAGGCAGTGAATAATGTAAATAAGACACATGATAGTAAAACATATAGACAGAAGTATGCATAGTGGGAAAGATGAGGGAATTCATAGATTTCGCTACTCGGTATATACTCCACTACTATATATGTTGGTCTACTTGTACTTCTATGGCGATGCCATATTTCTGTTGTGCACAGCAGAAATTTCGGCAGAGTTTCTGGTGCACAATAAGAGAGAAAGATCGATAAGAATTCTTGTTTCTCAAAGGGAACAAGAATCTGAAGTCTAATATCTCATCAAAGTGGGATATTAGCTCTTCCTCTCGTCAGCTCTAGGACTGCGCGTCAAGGGATCCTAAAAACTATTACAATGGCCACAAACTCAAACAAACCAATTTTACGTGGTTTGGCAAACTGCCTACATCCACGGGGCAAGGAGGGGGGGATCTACTATTAAAGAAAAAAAAATACAATGGGTTTACAACTCTCACAATCTAAACCCTCAAATAGGCTCATTGCTTTTCTTCACATTTGAATTCATTTGTAACGTTTGAAGTTTAATGAAATCAATGATGAAGGCAACTTTTGACGAAAACAAATCTAAACCCTCAAATAGGCTCCTTGCTTTTCTTCACAAGAAAAGGTCAGCCTCCAAATACTTTTTTTTTCTTCACGAAACCCGAGACAGTCACCTCTCTCTCTCAGCCGACTTTCCTCCCTCTCTCTGCACTTGTGCCCAAAGAAGAAAACTCAGCCGCCTAATCACAATCTAAACCCTCAAATAGGCTCATTGCTTTTCTTCACAAGAAAAGGTCAGCCTCCAAATACTTTTTTTTTTCTTCACAAAACCCGAGACAGTCACCTCTCTCTCTCAGCCAACTTTCCTCCCTCTCTCTGCACTTGTGCCCAAAGAAGAAAACTCAGCCGCCTAATCACGTCCCCTGCCTTCGCTCCTTTTCACCAAGCCCTAGGAACTCATAAAGAGATATATATATGGGAAAAATGCTTCCAGCCCCCAAAAGCCAAGTGAACGTGCTTCCTACCCCCAAGACTTGGTCAATGGGTGTTTTACCCCTAAAAATAAAGATTGTGTTCTCTGAGCCCCCAAAACACAAAACCCAAGACATTAAAACATGCGAAGACCATAATTTATTAAAATATGATGAGGATTATTTTATTATTTCTCTATCTCTCTCTCTCTTTATCATGATGTACCAAGAGGATAGTTGAAATGATTGATGAGGATTATTTTATTATTTTTGTTTTTTTATTATTTTCGTTGTTTGTATTGGGAGGTTGTTAAAGTTACGGGTTGATTGATAAGGTTACGGGTTGGTTGTTAAGGTTAAGGGTTTGTTGTTAAGGTTATGAATCCTCTCTCCCTCTTTCTTTTTTTATTAAAATATGATGGGGATTATTTTATTATTTTTGTTTTCTCTCTCTCTTTATCA
>NC_033803.1:11166788-11176131 GCF_001876935.1 Asparagus officinalis | reverse complement strand
GTGTTTTTTTGTATCTCTTTTCAGGTATTTCCAACACGCGCATTAAAGTGTTAAAGATTCAAGTTCATCTGCCTGTGAAATTTACCTGGTCGGTATCTTGTTTAGTTTACTTATATAATCATTGCTATGATGATATCCTAAGCTCAATATATATACAACTTAACAAGATTTTTGACGGTTTTCATATCATATAGGATGAATTTTCCCATGTAAACGTTGGCTTACAACATATCTTATCTCTTGCTTTACAGCTCGTCTCATACTTTATTATATACATATAATATATGCCAATATATACATGAATAGTTTACAAGTCCTATATCCAACTTTCACTTTCAGTTAAAAATACAGCCTCGTTTTCTAAAGCATTTTCAAAAACAGGTATGTTTTCACAAACGAAGATTTGTTTTTCCAAAAATTCCTTTTCAAACATGTTCATTCGATCAATTTATTAAACTTTCCCCAAAGTATTCACTTATTTTTTTGGATCATGAATTTGCATACTTTTAACGAATTTTTCAAAACCTTGGGGGGGGGGGCGGGGAGGGGGGGGAGGGGGTGCGGGCGGGCGGGGGCGTGGTCGTGGGGAGGGGGCGGGCGGCGGGGGGGCGGGGAGGGCGGGGGGGGCGGGCGAGGGGGGTGGGGGGGGTGGGGGCGGGTGCCCAAAACCTGTCTTTTTACCCCATACAGATTTCGGGCGACCGATACGGCGGACCGACGGGTTGCTCTGTATTTTCTGAGAAATTTTCAAGTGTTTTACCGGTCGACCGGAATTCGCCGCGGCTCGGTTCGACCGAAATTTCGCATTCGGTCGACCCGAAATTTACGTCAGTCCGACCGCTAGCTTTAAAAGCATTTTTCTCAGGTCGTGCTCGGTTTTTGCACACTAATCGGCTCGACCCTAGCCGGATCTCGACCGACGAGTTGACAGAATAAGCCTAACGCGCTAGTGTTTCAAATGGCTCTTTTTGCGTGCTTTGTACTTATTTTCTAGCTGTTGTATTGGGGTGCTATATATACCCCATTACTGCTCTATCTCAAATATAACCAAGAAATCCAAGTTTATTTGTTTAGCCAAGATAATTAATCACGTTTAAGAGCTGTTTAAGAAGTTGCTTTCGTTAATCTGTTTTTCAAGAGGCAAAGTTCTTCTACAACAAGAAGAGGCGCCTCTCATACCTCCATTGCGATCTATCTTTCAGCTCCTCTTGTTCATTGAAGAAGCTTTTCTTAAACCTCTTTTCCCATATAGCCTTACTATTTCACCTTTCATTTGATTAGCTATATTCATTAAAAACAACGAGAAAAAAAAAAAAGCGGCAAAATGTTATTTATTGAGTCTTTGATTCACTATTCATCACCACCACACTTATGGAGCTTGATATTTCCATTATCTATATATTTGTGGCGTTGTGGGGTGCTTGATTTTAGTGAGTGTGAGCTTCATTGTGTTCTCACTTGTTAATCTGCAGAACAAATCATTTGTATTTAACTTTTGATTTGCTAAGATCACTTGCTATCATACACTTGTACACGATGAGGAAGTGTGAGGAGAAGAGAGGACCGGGGTTCAAATCCAATAGGAGTGCGTCGATTGACGAACCTAGGCCGATGATCGTTTGTAATCGAGCACTTGAAGAGCGGAAGACACGGCTAGATTCCTTACACTTAGTGTCGCTAAAAGTGTGTATTGTTGAGTGCATTGTGTAGTGTGAGCATGTTTCGCGTGAACTTGCTAAACGAGTGTGATCCGGCTTCCCAAACCGGATTGTAGATAGGTGGATATCTCCTCGAGGTGAGAGCGGGGACGCTAGTCGTGGGGCGACCGAACCTCCGTAAACATATCGTGTGTTTGTGTTTTGCTTGTACTCCATATTTTATTTGTGCATATTCTTATTGTTCTTTAATTGTTCATATCCATCTCTTTTGCGCAAGAAATATTGATCTATATAATTTTAATTAGCTTCTAATTAGAAATTAGATTTTAGCATAAGACCCCTAATCACCCCCCTCTAGGGCTCAACAATTGGTCATCAGAGCTGTGATTGCTCTTGATCTTAAGGACCCTGAGTTAAAGATCCAAGTTATTGCTACTTGATGCTAATCTAGTTTTAATTATATTGTACTTCTTGCAATTTCTATCTCTATAAATATGTATGATTTCATCTTGGTCTCCTAGCGATATGCTATTAATATTGCTCCTCGCTTTGGATACTTTTCCCTATGTTCCAATGGCGTATTAGATTCAAATATTTTGGTTCAATCTAATCAATTTTGAGTTTATGAGAATATTGAGGATGTCCCTACGTTCGTTCCCCACTTGGAAAAGAAAATCACAAATGGTGCGAAGGACATGATAAAGATTGCTTAACAATGAATAAGCTTTTGCTTAGAATATTTAATTAGCTGCCCTTTCACTCATCATTTTTTCTAACAAATTTGCCTAATTTTGATAGTGCTTGATGCCTTCTATTGGCAAACTTTATTTGAAGCACATGAATGGGGAAATTTGGAGGCCCTATTGCAACAAGCGTTGGAAAATTTCCGCTTTTGAGCTCTTAAGCGAAGCCCTCATCCCATTGCTTAGCAACCACCACTAGGCTGATAAAACCTACGTGAGGTATGCGATAACGATGATATTATTACTGTTTACATGAACTTGCTCTTGAGCTATATGAAAAATTACCCAATTGCTATATTGATGTTACAGAGCAAGATATGTATAATATGAAATGAAAAGCCATTCATGAAACACTAGCTACTAAATTCATTTTATTTGGCAAATGAAAATATAATCCCTTAAAAGAATGCAATGCAAAATTTAAAATGGAAAATGCTAGTTTGCTTCATGAAAAACCGCTGCGATCGCTATGCTTAGAGTAGATAATCGGTTTAAAATCTGATGATTGATAATCTTTATCCTACTTCTAGTAGCACATGGCTTGGTATGCCAAAAATGATGACGTGAATCGAAAACGAGAAAACGTATCTGCGTACCTTAGATGTCAACATATAAACACTTGTATTGCTAATAATAAGAAGCCTTATGGACTTTATGTGCAAAGTTTAATCGTTAAATTCCTATCCAAGAAGCCCTATTTTCACTATGCAGCATATTATTGACAAGCAAATTCAGTAAATGTTCGATTTGCGGTCTTAAAGGCCATTTAGCGCTCAATTTTGTCATTAATGCCCACCACAAAATTGACTAAGCCTTACATGCATTGTTGCCATCCCATCAAGCTTCTATCATCACATACTCATTACACACACATAGTGTAAATCATAAAACATGCTTATGGTGGTTACCAAATGTGATTATTTGCTGGCGTCGTTGTTGCCGTCATTTGCGCCATGTTTTTGTTTCGATTGGAAAAGAAAATTCTCGCTTTGCAAAATAATTCACCAATAAGGAAAATTTATTTTTGCAACAATGAAACCACTGTGCATTCTGATTTCCGGTCAACGTAAACCATTTAAACTCTACATTGCACAAAATTTAACAATCTGTAATGCGCGTCCGTTTACAATTTTTGCTTTAGATCGCTATTTCTGCTCCGGCTGCCACAAATACGCCCCAAACGGCGCCGCTTCATAACCTCTATGCGGCCTTGGATTTAAAATGACTAGCGGCGTCATGTCCCAAGTTTCTGTCTGGCTACCAAAATGATTTGTGGTACCAAAAAGACTTATATAGTATTTTTAATGATTTGTTTACGTTGTTTGTTTTGAAATAATTTTTTTTTGGCTATTTGAATGAAAAAATTATATTCCTAATGTTAAAAATAAATTATTTGTTATGTTTTTTATAATTAAAAACACTTATATATACCTTTATAAGAACCTTTAATAATATTTATACAAACATATTCTAAAAGCGTGCTATATTGTAAAAACTCTCAAAACATATTTACCAAAATCACCCTTTGCTGCACATTTCTCTTCCCGCGGTTCGACCGACCGCCGGTCCGACACGACGCGCTCTTTCTGGCAAGGCATTCGGTCGACGCGAAAACACTAGAAAACTTATTAGTAATAAATTGTTTGTTAAATCATCTTCAAAACTATAGGGTCAACAATTAGGAAAACACATGTGCCCGTTTATATACATGTCATATTCTCCGTCCAATTCCCCTTTATAAACTCTATATTTGTCAGTTTAATTTAAGTGATTGTGCATGAAATATTGTGCACTAGCCACGGAGTTATCGTTGAACTACTTCTATAAAACTATAAAAATAACCATGACCCATAACACGTCCGATCAAGAATGCATCGTCTAGTTAATCAATGCTATAATAGTAATAGTCAAGGAAACCTCATACTGGGATATCGATATCAAGAGAACTCAGAACTTGAAAATAACCATAACCCATAACACGTTCGATCAAGAGTGCATCGTCTAGTCAATCAATGTTATAATAGTAATAGTCAAGGAAACCTCATGTTAGGATATCGATATCAAGAGAACTCGGAACTCCTCACATCGGGATATCGATATCGAGTGAGTATGTCATGCTTTGAAGCACGCTTATAAATCATACTTTTAACAGGAGTCGTCTTCATGTGCGGTCTCTCCTATTGGATAAAAACTAGATGATAAAGTAACAAATTTCCATACAGACATTCATCAAACAAATCCCACGCATGTAATAACATATCACAGTATAATCTATGCATGTAATTCATAACAGATCTAAAATTCTAATAAAATAACAATAAAAATATAAATTCACACATACTTATTTCACGACAAATATAAGAATTGTAATAAACTAATCTAGAATCGAAAACTTGTGCATAATTAATAGATCTAAAATTATACAAAATAATAAATGGGGGGAAATAGGGATCTAGCCTACGATTTTTTGTCAAACGTATCGACGTTGACGTGCGAGTCCACGGGTGAGGCGACGACGAATGTCGGTGTTGGGGCACTGATGTGGGCTGTCGAGGTGCGGATCTGGGTCGAAGGGGTCAGACGTGAGGCTGTAGCGAGCAGAGGAGGGCTACTGGAGGGGGCTGTCAGGGCTAAAGGGTCAGCGTTGGGGAGCAGAGGATTACAGCGAGAGCTTGGTTGGCGGAAGCTGGAGAGGGGCTGAGGCGAGTGGCGGCTGTCGGAGGCTGAGCGGAGGAGTTGCGGGCTGCGACGTGGGAATGGGGTGACTGCAAGCAAGTGGGCAGAAGGCGCTGGCAGGGCGATGGGAGGAGGCTTGGGCGGAGGAGGAGGGCGCTGGAGGGTGGAGGAGGCTGGATGGAGGAGGTTGTCGGGGTTGGTTGAGGGGCTGGCAAAGTGAGGGAGGTGGTGCAGATACAGGAGGACGGTTGAGCGGCGTGGGGGAGAGGCGAAGTGACGTAGGCAGGGGTCGCAATGATGAGGGGGCTGGCGTGGCTGGTTTTGAGGATGAAGAAGAGGGAGAGAAAGAGAGGGGGCGACGGTGATGAAAAGAAGCAACGAGAGAGAAAGAGAGAGAGAGAGAGAGAGAGAGAGAAAGAGAGAGAGAGAGAGAGAGAGAGAGAGAGAGAGGGTTTATATAATTAGGGTTAGGGAAAAAGAATTAATTAAGAAAATAATTAGGGAATTAGCAATAAATAAGAAAAAAATATTATAATTAATAACTATACTGATAATAACAATAACAATAACAATAATAAAACATATATTAATTTAAAAGTTTTCACCACAACAAGTTAATTTATAATTATCAAAATCATTAAATAAATATAAAATTGGATTTTTAAATCATAGAAAATTCTAGAAAATCAAGAAAATATAAATATCCTTTTGATAATAATAATTTAATATTTTAAAATACCAGAAAAAATATTTTAACTAGTATCAAAAATTCATGGTCATTACATTCTACCCCCTTTAAAATAATTTTCGTCCTCGGAATTAAAATAAGAATGATGTACAAAGAACCCAAGGTCAGATATGGAACGATATCCATAAGCAAAGGAGAATGTAAAACAACAAAAAATATAAGATGTGACAGCTAAGATTTAGCATACATATAGCAAACTATAATAATAATATCATAACACACCGGAATCAATTTTCATAAAGGTGGATGGGAAATTACTTCAATCATTAAAATAACATAACATCAATTAAATAGTATATACATGTCAAAGGATAAAATTATGATCTCCTAATCAATTCGTAATATCAATATAGTCAGACACGCTTAGAAAAATAAATTATAAAGTATTTATCAAAAGACACAATAATAGACATATAACAATATAAAAATAAATACTCATATACTAATATAAGGTGATATCAAGAAATTCAAAATTAATACATGGAAGAAAAATTAGTAGTGTATAAAAAGTTCATGTCATAATATATACAACAGTACCACAATCATAAAATATGCTGATATTTAGTACACATGAGACCCAAAAGGTGACAATTATCTTAAAAGGAATGCATAGAAAATATAAATATATGTATCATAATAACATGAATACATATGCGTAATACACGAATCATTCAAATAGTACGGAATATATATCACATACAACAAGATTATTATGATAAAAGATATAGTGTAACTAAAAACAAAAAGAATTACAAATCGCGTACTTATCAATTAAGTAACGGGAGAAGGTATCAGTCAACATAATAAGAATAAATAAATTTGCGAAGCAATAAAGAAATTAATTGTATGAATTATGTAAAGTAAAATATTATCACACAAACATATATAAAATCAATAAGCATGTTCAGTTAAAATCATGAATATTATTTGTCAAATTAACAAGAAGGCACATATAATCAAATGAATTAAGATTTACACAATCAATAATAAGAGTATTTACGTAAATCATATATATGTATAAAATAAATCAGGTATGTAAATTCAGAATAATAACATAACGAACAGAGTTACATAAATCAGTTAGAATGCAGAAAATGAACAAATCAAAATCATTTAACTAACAGTTAATAATGTTTGTAAAATCAAGGCAATTATTTTCAGAAAATGAACAAATCAAAATCATTTAACTAACAGTTAATAATGTTTGTAAAATCAAGGCAATTATTTTCAAAATGATCAAATAAGTATAGTAATACACTAACAGTTAATAATGTTTGTAAAATCAAGGCAATTATTTTCAAAATGATCAAATAAGTATAGTAATACATACAAAACACACAACTAATAAAATTATATTAAAAATATAAGCATAAAAGAATCCACACCAACAGAAATACATTGTAAGAGTAAAAGAAAAATAAAATACAAACAATAGTAAAATTAATACAAAATAGTAATATAAAAATGCATTTCAACAAAAGGAAGTATATGCTTGAATAGAAAGTAATAGCATTTCATAAAATCAGAAGTGACAACAAAAGGAAGTATATGCTTGAATAGAAAGTAATAGCATTTCATAAAATCAGAAGTGAAGTAATACAAAAGCATAGTATAATCAAAGAATAGAAAGTAATAGCATTTCATAAAATCAGAAGTGAAGTAATACAAAAGCATAGTATAATCAAAGTAACAATAAACATGCACTTAATCACAACAAGCACACAAGAATATAGTAAATATATAAACAATATCCATAATTTCATCACCATACAGAGCAATTGTGTGACGCCCCAGGGTTCACACAATACTGCAGTCTCAGGTGAAACCCGGATTGTCAAACCTACCAAGCACCAAACACCATGCTACGATATGTTTCACCATCACAATCGTTATCTCTCTAGTGGAAACAATAAATAGATTAAGGTACAGACATGCAAAATTAGAAATAGAACAACACCGAATATACACAGAAGAAGTACAAGAAATATTAATAATGAGCCCAACTGGAATGAAATAGATATATCTTTGAGTCTGAACTAAATTTCAAATACAACGAGTCAAATAAACAAAGTCTTACAATAGCTCTCAACTCTAAGAATAAAAATATCAATCTAGAGTCTGAAAATAATCAGCTACATGTGGAGTTCTGTAATAACTACAAAATATAATAAATAGCTAAATGGACAACTAAGATGTCCCATCAACCTGTGACTCTCCGTGTGCCGGACTCACTGCCTGAAAAAGGGGGGAAACAACAAGCATCAAAGCGCTAGGGAGATCATCACTACCTCTCCCCAGGGGAAAGGGTAGAAGTATATAGAAAATAGAGTCAGTACATACATATAACAAATCATTCATATAACTCTCTATGAATAAAAAATAAATAATCAATGATAACTACCCCAATCTCCAACATAAAGAATAATCATATCATCTCGAACTACGTCCGAGTGATCTGCTCTAACATAAGAGGATATTAACAATTGCTAAAACAAAAATATCTGCCATTCATAACGGGTGTATCAAAATCTCAAAGGAAATACCCTACTCGCGGGTAATCTATCATGAAAGTAAAGCTTACAACTGATCAATTATCTATGTGTGCATTATCTTGTGGTATAGCGATACTCTCGTAATGCTCTTACTCAATCGCTATGCGGCAATAGGTTTTGTTATCTCCCTATTCCGGATACGTGTAAAAACGATACTTTTGTAATACTCTTACTCAATCGTTCTGTGGCAAATAGGTTTCATCTCCCTATTTCCGGATACGTATAGAACAACATTATTCATATGTGTTTATCAAATTAACTCACGTCGAAAGTGTGTCAATCTAACGTAATCTAGCATACATGCACAAAATCTCGGTGTGCGTAACCACATCTGAAGTTCACCATCATCCCAGGTGTTTAACAATCACTAATATCATAGTCTATCATCATAAGGTCGAAAAATCCATTCGACATCCAATTCCAACCCTTATAAACATGCACAGCCAAAAACAAACTGGCGGTCGACCGTGACGGGCTCCAGAGACTATCCAGGTCTCTGTCCCGCACGCGCTCGATCGTGGCGGTCGACCGTGAACCGTGATTCCAGATTCTTAATTTTTTTTGTGTATGTTGTGTTCATGTCGTGTTTTTGTGTTTCAAACATGATTAAATCTTCATGAAACTTGTACGCAAACATGTCACATCAGATATGAACATCTGGAAACAACTCAACAACTATAAACATGATTTTATGCATTAGATTTGTATTCAAAACCCTAAAAGTCGTGTTTTTGTGTTTCAAACATGATTAAATCTTCATGAAACTTGTACGCAAACATGTCACATCAGATATGAACATCTGGAAACAACTCAACAACTATAAACATGATTTTATGCATTAGATTTGTATTCAAAACCCTAAAAACATACATAAAAGCTCAAAACAATGAATCAAACTCCTTTCTTTAGATTAACCATGTTTTAAAATCATCTTCAGGTCTTAAATACTTCTGTAAAAATCGTTCT
>NC_033803.1:11159469-11165788 GCF_001876935.1 Asparagus officinalis | reverse complement strand
CTTATTACAACTAAATGATCAAATAGTTACAACAGAAGGGCAGAGGGAAGGCCCTCTTTGTTTTGTGTGGGTACTTTAGGTGCTATCAGGATGCTTCGCTCGATGTGCTCGTGTCGAGTCTGGCTTGCGCCTTGGAACCGTTCGAATCGAGAGTTGCTTGAGAGCTTCAGTCGGCAGTAGAAGCTCAACTTAGAGAGTTCGGGTCTGTTTAGTTTCGCCGGCCACAAGATCGAGCTCGGACTAAGGCATGAGTGCTTGCAATGCACAAAAAGGTTAATGCATAAAGAAGAGCTTGGTCTCAACTCTTTTCTCTAAGGTTTTGGACTTCACCTCTCTAGGTGTGCCGAAGGGTTTTTTAATGGGAGAAGGACACTTGACTCGCTCTTGAATTGTGGATGTGACCACATTCTCAGAGCGGTCCTAGCTGTTCCTCGAAACCCATGAAGCGAGTCATTCAAGGATTGGCTTTATGTCCTGTCACCGTACGATGGAGGCCATTCTGTATGTGAGGCAACAACGACTGCTATCGCGAGTGGATTTGACCAGCAATTATATGACACGCATTTATGAGGTCCGCAGATTGCGATGAGGCGTCATGTCCGATACCAGTACTGTGCGTGACGCCCGGCCGTGCCTTTGCGCACGACGGCATTTCTACCTTTGCGGTCAGCGAGAGGCGGTAGAGTAGGTGTACAGTACTCGAGTGAGTCTAGCCAGCCTTGCCGAGTGCCGGCGGACGCCAGCTCCCAGACTCATGACGAGCAGAGGTGAGTCGCATTTATGAATGCTCAGTTGACTCGACACGCCTGTCAGCTCCGTTCGCGCTGTGCGCACTGTGAGGCGGCGTTTTGTTACGAGTCTGGAGGTATGTGCTTCTCTCCCTTTGGGTCGAGAGAGGTGGAAGGCCCACCTCAAGGCACGTGGGGTCGTGGATACGCCAGGCTGACGGAGGGCCCCTGACGGTTTTGGGGCTTGCTGGCGATTCGACTAGAACTCAGCAGGCGAGTTGAGGCGAGGCAGAGCAAGATTTCCGGCAATCTCTGATCGCGTCCTGATCATGCTGGCGAGTCGACGTGTAGGCGAACCTGGATTTGAGGGCACAGTCGAGCGTCTACGCGGTTTAGGGTCCGTGTCAGAAGAACTGGCGTGCGAACTCTTCCGTAGACAAATTCCGATTCCTGTAGACCATAAGAGGTATTTTTTACCGTTACGAAGACGCCCCTTCAAAGTCTTTCGGACCTAAACTGCTTGCGTGTGGTCCTGGACACTGGGTGAATGAAGAAACTGTTGCGAAGCAAGTGCTTCGATTTCTTCTTAGGATTTTTAGCAACCCCAGCATCAACGTTTGATGTGCCTTTAACCGATTACCACGGTTTGAGATCGGGCTATGCCATACTATTCTCCTCAGTATGATGAGTTGGCGAACAGTTTGTCATAAGGCTTATGCTACAGCATTTCTGCTGCGTAATCCTTAGCCATGCTGGGGCGTGGGTTTCAACAGTTAGCAATGGTCACATTACTTTGCTTTTGTTCGTAATTTTACCTTTATGGGCGAATGCATCGTCAAGGCGAAATTAAATTTCTTGAGAGCCAATCTTCGCGCAACTCGTGGGTTAGTGCACCAGTATTTCAGGCGAAACCCTTCTTTTGTAGGCGGGAACCGGATTGACGGAGAGACTGAGCCACGTCGTCTGCTGATAGAGCCTAGTGCTTCCAGCACAGCTAAGACATTGGATATGTGGCGATCGGTGACTTGACAAGCAGATCCTCGTGGCGTTTCGCCTGGCGTATCGGGCGTAGGTTCTTGGCACTCACGTTGGAGTTCACGCCGATCTCGGTTTCCTTCGATGTACTATAGAGGGTGATTGGACGTCGAATTTAATCGTCGGCACAGTTTCTTGATTCGTTAGGGTGTTTCGGCCTTTCGAGGGCAGTCGTGGCGCACGTGGGAAACTCCGCCCTTAGCTAAATGCACCGCTTTCCTCCATTGGATTTACCCGTGCTTTCAAATCTGACGAAAGGGAACATCCAAGGAAAGAATTCCGCTTCCCTCTTACAATGGTTCCCGAAATTCTAAGAGGTGCGAAGTGAGGGGTGCAGGTCCCGGACGTTACTCCGACGCGTCGCTTCTGCCGGCATGCCTGCTGGTGCTCTGGAGTCGTGCCCAGGTAGCGTTGACTGGACTTCCGTTGGCGATACCTTGCAAGGCCTTAGGCGTCGGATTCAGCCGGAGATGAGTGTTGGCTTATTTCCCCGATTTGGGGCAACAGTTTGCCCTATTTTAGCCTTTAGAGGATGGTACGTGTCGCCCCAGGCGATCCTCCAGTGGGGGAGAGACGAAGCCGCTTTTCGTAAGGCGAGTTCGGCCTCTTCATTAGAGGGGAGTGTATGTCGCGTGAGCGGACAGACTGTCGTTCGAAGTGGTCCACTTTCGCATATGCGAATTATCGCCTTCCTCTGTTCGATGGGCGTTTCAACCTCTACAACAAGGGATTTTGTCTCATTGACTTTCTATTTCTTGACTTGCGGCAGGCGACCTTCCCTGATGAGGCTTTCGGAGGGTGTGGCCGTTGGCAATGGGCTTATGAGCTACACGCACTCTGTCGTTCCCTCGTTGGCGTCCAAGATCCTTTGTTCACTGCTGAATAACTCAGTGGTCTTACAGAGGGCACGGATGGCATCACCTTTGACCGGCGCAAGTGAGAACCAAATGCGGCGCTGACAGATGAGCCAGGGCAGAGCTGCCCGAAACCTCAATTTCTGTTCGCGACTCCATGACCGCCCT
This sequence comes from Asparagus officinalis, assembly GCF_001876935.1. Taxonomy (NCBI): domain Eukaryota; kingdom Viridiplantae; phylum Streptophyta; class Magnoliopsida; order Asparagales; family Asparagaceae; genus Asparagus; species Asparagus officinalis. Next base: position 11,163,003 of record NC_033803.1, on the reverse strand, counting down.
TCTGCCCTGTGCTCAAAGAGAGCGCGGATGGTCCGCACAGATAAGGGACCTATACCTTGCCAGGCATGCCGAGAGGGTTTCGATTGTTGAGGCTGCGCGGTCCCTCGCGATTCTCGACGATGACTGGGATTTGACCCCCACGTCAGGAACGGGGTCACTTGTGGCGTCGTTTACGGGTTCCTACGGCTGGGTATGGAGTGGAGAGCTCATGTAAGGCACGTGACGGGTCTGCGCCTGGCTTAGTGTTGCTGAAACACGCCCGTGGGGAATCGCAGCGCGGTGGCGGAGACCTTACGTCACGTTCTTCCGAGTCGGGGAAGCCTTTCCCAGAAGGACTTTAGAGCCCCGGGGTGGGTTTTACTCTGCCCTGGCAGTGACACATGGTGGTCAAGATCACCGCTATGGTTTTGGCCGAGAATGCTGAGCCTCAGCACAGAGCTGTTATGTGGCCTCGAAGCCACTGACATGAGCCTGCGGATAACAAACACTACAGCATTCTGAATTGTATTGTGCGGTAAAGCAGGCACTTTTCCTCCATGGTGAGTGGTATCACCTTGGGTGGGGACGGACCCTTCGAGATGCACACGTGTGCGGGCTCCTCGGGAGGACTTTGCTTATGAGGAGGTACGTCCCGATCCATGAGGTGAGATCAATCAACTGGTGGGTGACGGACCATTCCCTCTGGGGTTGAGACTCTGTGAGTACTGGTGCCACTTCCCATATGCTCAGTACCCTAGGGGCCTCCAGATCATAAGGGGAAAAAAGAGACACGCCTGGGATCAGCCACAACAAGAATTGGGCCTGATTATCATGTTCGCTTGGGAACAGTGTCAAGGGTAAACGCCTGCTTTCCCGTTTAGGTCGCCTGTGATGACGAAGTGAGGCGAGGATAGTAAAGAAGGAAGCACTCGTGATTGCTCGCCAAAGGACGGAAGGCGGATTTAGTTTCTGGTAGCGCGTTTTCTCATTTCAATCATGCAGGCGAAGAGTTTCTAAGATCTCGGGAAGGGCGCTGCTCGCGGGAGAAGATAATCAATTAATAAGCTTTCTTATAAATACAAACGAAACTCCCTTTTTCGGGAAATCAAATATTCACCCTACAGGTGCACTTTATCCATGTTAAATTGCCGGAGCATCTTTTGGACGTATGCAGACTGGTGAATTAGTATTCCACAAGCTCGGTGTTCTAGTTCAAGGCCTAGACAGAACCAAGTTTTCCTAAGATCCTTCATCTCAAATTCATATTTCAAATAGCTCACGGTTTCTCTTATTTCATTAAGAGTACCTATTATGTTCATATCATCAACATATACAGCTACAATTGCAAATCCAGAACTTGTTTTCTTTATAAAAACGCAGGGGCATAGTTCATCGTTCTTATATTCCTTCCCAATCAAGTAGTCACTCAAATAGGTATACCACATCCGTCCAGATTGTTTCAATCCGTAAAGTGAGTGTTTTAATCTAATTGCAAACGCACTCCGTGGTTTAGAGTCACTTGACTTAGGCAATGGAAGGCCATCAGGCACTTTCATATATATCACTGAATCAAGATCCCCATAGAGATATGTTGTAATCACATCCATAAGCTGCATTTCCAATCCTTCGGATGCTACTAAGCTCACTAAGTAGCGAAACGTTATCGCATCTATTACTGGAGAGTATGTCTCCTCGTAGTCAATTCCAGGGCGTTGTGAGAAACCTTGTATTACAAGACGAGCCTTGTATCTTAGGACTTCATTTTATCATTACGCTTTTTGACGAAAACTTGCCCTTACAGGCTTTACATTTAGTGGGGCTAGCACTACCGGACCAAATACTTGTCTTTTTGCCAGAGAATCAAGTTCTGTCTGGATCGCTTCTTTCCATTTAGGCCAATTTGCTCTTTTTTGACATTCTGCAATAGAGTGTGGTTCGATATCATCGTGCTCTATGATCTCTTGAGCAACAACATATGCAAATATATCATCAATGTGTGTGGAAGATCTTTTCATCAACTCACACGCACTCTCATAATTGCTTGAGATTTCTTTGTTCTTTGTGATCATATCAAACATCGGAGCATCCTCCAGTAATGATTCTTGGACATGACTATAATCAGAGATAATCTCGTGAGAGGGATTCTCTTCATTGATGATTAATGGATCAGGTTGTGTCGCATCCGCCCTCTTTTTCCTTGGGCTAGTGTCGATTGAACCAGGTGGCCTCCCCCTCTTCCTTTTGAGATCCACGACCTCAACCACACCTCCACCATGTGTGGTTGCAGTGCCTCTATCTACAGCGTTGTGCCCCTTACTGCGGACTTCTAATCTTATAGGCATAATTGCAGCTGACATATGTGATCTTGTCACTTTAGCAATATCAGCAAATACATCAGGCATCGAATCCGCTACATTCTGAAGATCGATTATTCTTTTTACTTCACTTTCACATTGTGAAGTGCGGGGATCAAAATGAGACAGTGTAGGGATCAAAATGAGACAGTGTAGGGGGGAGATCTACTATTAGAGAGAAAGAGAATACAAATAGAGTTTACAATCACACAAAGTCTCACAAATAAAACTCTTAAACAAACTCTCAAATCTCTCATAATTTCTCTCTCAAAAGGGATGTACAAACCCTCTCAAAGTCAGCACAAAAGACTGCTCAAGATCTTCTCTCAAAGTCGGCGTCCACTAATTCCCACGAGTTCATAAAGTTCCCACGAGTTCACAGGTGGCTAATCTGGTCTATCAAATGTTGCGTCCTAAAGTAGGTCTTTCACAAAGTGTGTTTCTTGAAGTGAAATTGTATAGTGTATATGTGCTTATATTTGGAATTTAAAATGTCCAAGGAATATGATGCTTTTGGAATTTCATCATCTCAAAACTCTAGCTTTGCTCCTCTCTTTCCGCAAACTCAAATAACTAAAATTCGGTATGAGATTTTGTTTCTTATTCATTTTCTATGTGAATATTCTTGAACAAACTTATCATCCACCTTTGTCCACTTTGCTGTGTCAAATGGCCGAAATATAACTTCAGTCAAAGTTTAAAAGAGTAGAAACTTTTTCTTTTTTAATGCATTTATTTTTATATTGGACCCCTATCTTCTTTTTTCAAGATTATACCCTCAAATCTCTTAAACTATTTTAAAAACCAACCTCTAGATAGATTTAACTGTGTTACTATTTTACATACCCTTTCACTTTGGACGGTTATGGACTTGATCAAGGCAATTAATTATTAGATTTGGATATCGTTTTATGGGCTCAACTCTTTCTATCGGATGATCTCACAGCACTTCGTCTTTCCTAGTCTCTCTTTCCTCCTCTCTTTCTATCTCATCCTCTAATCTTTCTCGGTTTATTTTTCTTATATGTGGAAAATCTAGCTGTAGTATGTTAATGTAATTTAACCAAGATGGTTAGGAGTTAATCGTACTATGATAAATACATTGGACGAATCCATTGACGGGGCATTTTTAAAGCAGCTTACTACATAATATATATGAAGATTTGGGGTTTACTATAGAATTAACACGACGGGGGGTGGG
>NC_033803.1:11156605-11159457 GCF_001876935.1 Asparagus officinalis | reverse complement strand
GCGGGGGGGGGGGGGTGGGGGGGGGGGGGGTCTAATATGACAGAAACCTTACTTAAGCTAGTGGGCTATCCCAACTAATCTGTGCTCGGTTAGAAAACCTACGCCTCAAAATAATTCATGTTGTAAATTAAGCAAAGTGGCTAGCAGGGTCTAAATAGAAATTACGAAGTAAAGCATATTCAAAGAGACTGTTTACAAAATTTAGAGACGAAAAACAAGAAATATTTAGTCCCACATTGATAAGGACTAATGAGAATTATCTGTTTATTTACCAGAAGCTTGCTATGGATGTTGCCTATGAAGGCACAAGAACATATCATAGCTGTTCCCTTCCTTGCGGAGGAGGGTCACGTGATGGTGTTCCATGGCCGCGTGTGACATGTGCGCGTAGCAAACTTACCTTACCGCCATATATGATATATCCATCCGTGGCCTTATCTTGATTGCAAGTCACTTGCAATTAGTTTTTTTTAATTTCTTAAAATTTTTGTAGGCTGGAGAGTTAGCACCCATTTGAATTTTTTTTGGTCAATGAATTAATGCTTTATTCATCTTCCAAGTGTGTAAAGAGCACCCATTTGAATTGGAAGGATATTCTTGTGGCCCAAATGTGAATTGCAGTGAGAGGGAAGGATTTTCGTGTTCATTTGGAATTTAAAATGTCCGAGGAATATGATGCGCGCTTTTGGAATTTCATCATCTCATAAAGATTGTTCCCGTAACAATATCAATATTTCTATTTTTTGTTTATAAGTAGTAGTCAATTGCAGTTACAAACTCCATTATTGGTATTATGGTGGTGTATCCAATTTACTATTTGGCAAGTAATTTACAAATGAACTACCAAAATAAGTTGGTAGTGACCGGTGAGCCTATTTACTAGTCACAGTGAAATAGTTAAATATGTGGCTGGGTTTTCAGTGGGTAGAGATTCTCTACATCATTGGTGGAAGAGAATCACAACAACTCATAAATTAAATTAGTTTCCTTACTAAGTGAACAGTGGCGGATCTACAACATTTTTGGTGGTGGTTCAAAATATACACTAAATTTTTTTCTCAAATAATAGGTTTTCAGTGGGTAGAGATTCTCTACATCATTGGTGGAAGAGAATCACAACAACTCATAAATTAAATTAATTTTCTTACTAAGTGAACCCCATAAATGATATTGATTAACTAAATAATATAAAAATATTTTTAATCGTGGAACCCATTGAGATAACCCAATGGTATTAGCCCACCCAACTAATTGTAGGCATTCTCTACAATCAAGATTGTAGAGAATCCGGGCCCCTTTTCGCTACTCATATATTTTGATAGCTCATTTTAATAAGAGTTATTTGCACCTTACTACACCAAAGTTGCATTCCTTTTTAACTTTGATATCTTGAAGTTCTATTTTGATAAATTGATACCCTAAAAGTTTCAAGTTGATATTAATTTGAGAACTAAATACCCTAAACTCTAGCTTCGCTCCTCTCTTTCCGCAAACTCAAATAACTAAAATTCGGTATGAGATTTTGTTTCTTATTCACTTTTCCATGTGAATATTCTTGAACAAACTTATCATCCACCTTTGTCCACTTTGCTGTGTCAAATGGCCGAAATAGAACTTTAGTCAAAGTTTAAAAGAGTTGAAACTTTTTCTTTTTTAATGCATTTATTTTTATATTGGACCCCTATCTTCTTTTTTCAAGATTATACCCTCAAATCTCTTAAAATATTTTAAAAACCAACCTCTAGATAGATTTAACTGTATTACTATGTTAAAGTGCTGGCTCGATTACGCATAATATGGGATACTTGTCTGCAATTGATTGGAGATTACTTTTCAGCACTAGAATTAATGACTATAACAAGAAGGTTGTAAAAACAATAATAACTATAATTATATTAGTTCATAAAATAAATTTAGATATATTTTATCCAGTTTGAGCTTTTACTTTTGATATATAACTTGAATTATCTCAACCTTTTGAAAAGGTCCAAAATCTTGATATTACACCTCAATTTTAAAGGATTTTTTAAGAGGAAGAATAATATTCTTTGGATAGCATACACACCATCGCTAAAGATTGAAAATATTTAGCATAGGATGGATACCCTTAACATATTGAATAATCATATTCACGAATGTGGGTCTTTGACCATCTTTTCCACGAATACACACTTTTTGCTTGAAGTTTTATAGCAAGTATGTATTTTGTACATGTATAGGAAAAATTTTGGTGCTGTATTCAAGCATAGATAGAGCTTAAAAGTATTTGATATACCTAAAATCACTTCATTAAAAATATATAAAAATATTTATTCTTACTTTTACAAGACTAAACATGATAACATAATACTAAGGTATGAAAAGTTAAATAAACTATATCACGAATCGTCATGCTTATCAATCAAATATGTATAACTATGTGTGCACATATAATATAAATAGATTTGAAAAATATTTGAACCAATATGATAAACTCAGACCTATAAACCTACAGATAACAATATCAGAATATTTCATGTAAAAGCATATACGTAGGCATTTTCAAGTTTTATTATTCTTATTTTTTAAAAATGAAAAATAAAGAAAAATAAAATTTTATTTAATTTTTGATTTTCCATAAGAAAACTAAAAGGACATATTTTTATTTTGTTTTCAATAAATAAAAAATAAAAATTAAATAAAAACCAAAAAAATGTACATAAAACAGGTCAGATGATCATGATCATGCATATGGGTACTTACTAAACATATATGTAGTTCAAGCAAATAAACGTTAGTACATGTCAATGTACCTCATTCATCATCTCAATATATAGATAACAATTAAGGGCCTGAAACTTACCCTTATATTT
>NC_033803.1:11154822-11155554 GCF_001876935.1 Asparagus officinalis | reverse complement strand
ACATCATTTCTTATTTATTTTTTCTGATCCGCTCCGTTGAACTTGATCTAGACGTTCTTAAACCCAAACACACCAATTTTGGGGTGAACCCGTCGTGTTTTGATCATTCGTTGAGTCGTGCAAAAAGTTCTATTCATTCAAAACCGTTAAAATTGAGGCGAGTGGAGGAATGGTCAAAACACGACGGGCTCACCCCAAAATTAGTGTGTTTAGGTTTAAGAACGTGTAGATCAAGTTTAACGGAGCGGATCGGAAAAAACAATTAGGGAATGATGTGATTTTAGGCCGCGTCCTTAGGTGGGAATCTAAGGTGTCACCTTAGAATCACTTTTCCATATATGTGTTTAGGTTTAAGAACGTGTAGATCAAGTTTAACGGAGCGGATCGGAAAAAACAATTAGGGAATGATGTGATTTTAGGCCGCGTCCTTAGGTGGGAATCTAAGGTGTCACCTTAGAATCACTTTTCCATATATATATATATATATATATATATGGAAAAGTGAATCTAAGGTGACACCTTAGATTCCCACCTAAGGACTCGGCCTAAAATCACATCATTCCCTAATTTTTTTTTCTGATCCGCTCCGTTCTTAAACCCAAACACACTAATTTTGGGGTGAGCCCATCGTGTTTTGACCCTTCGTTGAGCCGTGCAAAAATTTCTATTCATTCAAAACCGTTAAAATTGCGGCGAGTGGATGAAGGGTCAAAACACGACGGGTTCACCCCA
>NC_033803.1:11144448-11148807 GCF_001876935.1 Asparagus officinalis | reverse complement strand
TGCAACCCGAGGATTGGTTTTTGATAATATGAACTTGCAAGCAATCACCGTGTGTTGCCTCAATCCTCGACCGACCTACAAACCTATAGAAAGGCAAACAAGTGTGACCTACGTATCCACATGGTTCCACGTTCGTCAGTAATAAGGCCTTTTGGTATCTAATTTTGTTTGACTATTTGCAACCCGAGGATTGGTTTTTGATAATATGAACTTGCAAGCAATCACCGTGTGTTGCCTCAATCCTCGACCGACCTACAAACCTATAGAAAGGCAAACAAGTGTGACCTACGTATCCACATGGTTCCACGTTCGTCAGTAATAAGGCCTTTTGGTATCTAATTTTGTTTGACTATTTTAATCCTATATCTCATCCGACAGATCATCAAAATAGACCTAGTTCTTCCACATAATGAGCATATAGAATGATAACTTTCATTGTGAATAGGATAAAAACAATCAAGATTATTACCATTTACAAAAGAAGATTGAAACTTTTTATATTTTTCAGAATATGAATAACCAAGTCTAGTTTTTGCTTGTGCAAATTGTTAATTGGAAAGAACCATTTTAAGACCTTTTGAACCCAATGAACAATTCTTTACAGCCTTTTCCAAATCACTAACTTTGAACTTTAGTTTTCATTTTCGAAAACAATTGTTATGCATCGAGTTTCAAACTTAATTTATTCGGATGACAAATCACGAAATAAATCATCTATTTTAGCAACTAATTATTCTTTTTCCACATTGAATATTTTCAAGTTGCTTTGATAAACAAGAAATTTGATTTTATAATTTAGAATATTGCATGCACTCAAAAGAAGTTGAATCAACTGAATTCAACTTTGAAGAGGGATATTCAATTTTCTTTGACAAAAGTTTTTTTTTCCCCTTCAAGTTTGTATTCATCTTTCTAGTTTCTTCATATTTTTAACTATATTTTTTAAATGAATTAACATCTCCTTATATTTAGAATAAAGCTCATCACATGAAGGATATACCTCTTTATTTGAATACTCACCATCATAACCACTTGAGTTAGTCTAATATGAATATGTAAAAATGCTTCTCTCCCCATAAGACACTTGTTTGCTTTTTTCTCATCTTCACTTGATTTGTCTCTAGATTCATTCTCGTCTATCATATCCCAGGTTGTAACTTTGAGACTTTTGCTCTCCTTCTTCGTTCCTTTCAGTTTAAAGGGCATCAATTCTTATAGTGACCTGGTTTCCTACAACGATAACAGATATTCAGTTTAAAGGGCATCAATTCTTATAGTGACCTGGTTTCCTACAACGATAACAGATAGGTTTAGTTTCAGATTCACTTGATGAATTATTGTTTACCTATTTAGTAAACTGATTCTGTCTTTTCTGAAGATATTTTTATCCTTTCTTCGACTCAAGAAAAAACTTGAATCCTTTTATAATAAGTGTAGATTAATCATCTTCATCTTCTGAACTTTAGTCTGACTCCAACTTCTTCTTTAATAGGGATTTCTTCTTCTATAAGGCTAACTACTTCTTTTTTGAATCTTCTTCTGAGACATCTTCTCTCTCTTTCAGTTGAACTTTATATGTGACAAGATTACCTACAAGATCATCAAGAGATAGATTAGAAAAATTCTAAAGTTCTTTAATAGCTGTTACCTTTGGTCCCAATCACGAGATAGAGAACGAATTATTTTCTGCACGGTTCTTTGTTATCGTACTCCTTCCCTAAAGCTTTATACTTGTTCACAACATTAGTGAATCATGTGAACATCTCTTGTATGCTCTCCGAGGCCTTCATCTTAAAGTTTTCATATTTGCTCACTAGTATTATAAGCTTTGCCTCCTTACCTACAAAGTTCCCTCGTGAGTAACTTCTAATGTCTTTCAGATTTCCTACGCATTAGTACAATTAGAGACACGGTTAAATTCTTCAACAATAAGAGAGCACTACAAATCATTCATAGCTTTTGAATTTTTTTAAAAAAAATCTTTTTGTGTTGAGGATTCCATTTATCCATCGAAATTTCAGTAACAACTCCTCCTATCACCTCAGTAAGCTTGTGATACTCGTGTTCAACATGATGCCAAATATTAAAGTCAGTAGATAATAAAAATATTTTCATGCGTACTTTCCAAAAAGTATAATTGGTGCCGTCAAAAAGTAGGGGACGATTGATGCCGTGTACTTCAAGAAAGGCTAAAGTGGTGGTAACGCTTGACATCTCTACCCTAGGTTATGATACCTAAATATGGGTACCGACTTTAATACCACTTGTTAGAACTGAGATGCAAACATAGAGGGGGTGAGTAGGATTACTATAATCTTTCGACTAACTCGGAATAAGTAGCAGAAATATAATAAGCAAAAAATTAAAAGCAAACCAACACAGGAACACACAAGATTTTTATAGTTATTCAGATCAAAATCCTATGTTCACTCTTCTTTCTAGAGAAGGGTCTTCCTCCCTATGATCAGAGTTCACCTGAATCACAATTCGATTTAGTAGGATTCAAAGACTGCACCCTAGAATCTATCCAAAATCAGTCGTCTAATCTAAGTCTTCACATTGAGTAGAAAAAACCTAGCTCTAGCTAGCTAAACTCGTAATGAACCTTCCTTGAGTATGCTAACCCTCAATTTCCATCAAACTTGTAGGTCCGAAATACAATCAGCCCAAAATAAATAAAGAATAAAAAGAACAATCATATAGACCTTTTGTGACACCCCAGGGTTCACACAATGTTGCAGTCCAAGGTGAATCCCAGAATATCAAACCTGTCATGCACTAACATCGTGCAACAACATGTTTCACCATCACAGTTACTATCTCTCTAGAAGAATCAACAAACAGACAAAGAATAGTAAAATAGTACAATGAACAGATTAAACACAGAAGAAATGTATAAATAACTATCATCAGGGCCCAACTTAAGTAGAATAAAATAACTCTGAATCTGAAATAAAATATAATATGTCTCAACACAAGAGTCAAATAAAATCTTACTAAGACAACCAGCCTCTACAAAATAAAATCACAATCTCTAGGGTCTGAAAATAAACAACTAAATATGGAGCTCTGAAATAACTATAACTATAAATAACTAGATGGAATCTAAAATGCAATCACATCAACCTGCGACTCTCCGTGCACCGGACTCGCTGCCTGAAAGGGAGGGGGGACAACAAGCATCAAAGCGCTAGCGAGATCATCTCCACCGCCCCCAGGGAGAAGGGGTAGGAGTATATAAGAAAATACTATTAGTACATATAGCTATAAAAATCATTCATGTAACTCTAAATGGAAATTGGTATTTAGAAACTCACAACACAAGAATTAGTACGTCGAGCGAATTAATCTAAACAAGAAAACCCTCATGTATATACCATGTCTCAAATTGTGGATCACTAAATACCAATTCCAACCCTATGAATGAAAACAGTACATGAAGAAAAATACTCCAAACATCTACCAAAAAGAACCAATGTCACATCTCGAACTACCCTCGGGTAGTTGGCGTAGTCATAAGGAAACATAATCCAGCTCAAATATCGCCATAGGCCATATCATGTATGTCATGTATCCAAAATATATCCCATACTTGGGTCATCTAACATGGGAGCAAACTACAACTGGGTGTATATGTCTTTATCACATAACGATACTTTTGTAAGATTCTTACACTCACATGTGGATTAAACGTCCTTACTCAATCGTTCTGCGACATATGTTTTATCTCCCCTATTCCGGATGATGCATCCAGATGATCGTATCATGGAATAAAGGCGTATCAGCCCAATCCGGAACACATCGATCATCTTCGAGTATTGGTACCGCTGAGGTCTCATTATGGGATAACGTCTAAATACTCCTAGTGTGGTGCCACCGAGGTCTCATTACGGGATAAACGTTCACACCGAAACATCCCCAACAGATAAGTATGCATTTTCATGTGTTATACCAACAATAATTAACACAAACATGTACTCTGCATCTCCACTATGTGTGTGTGTGTGTGTGTGTGTGTCTATATATATATATATATATATATATATATATAGAGGTCTCATTACGGGATAAACGTTCACACCGAAACATCCCCAACAGATAAGTATGCATTTTCATGTGTTATACCAACAATAATTAACACAAACATGTACTCTGCATCTCCACTATGTGTGTGTGTGTGTGTGTGTGTGTCTATATATATATATATATATATATATATATATACCCCAACAGATAAGTATGCATTTTCATGTGTTATACCAACAATAATTAACACAAACATGTACTCTGCATCTCCACTATGTGTGTGTGTGTGTGTGTGTGTGTCTATATATATATATATATATATATATATATATA
>NC_033803.1:11117360-11143448 GCF_001876935.1 Asparagus officinalis | reverse complement strand
AGCCACCTTTTGGTGGCTCGATGGCCGAGCCACGCTCAGATTTGGGCCCAGATCCGATCTGTTTTGCCTATAAATAGAGGGGCATGGCTCATTTGTCAGGGGTTGGAATTTTTGGAGCCGAAACTCTGCCGGATTGAGAACTCACCCTCGGACTTTCAAACTTTTCATACTCGGACTTCCAGATCTGGTTCTTGGTGAGCATCCACGCCAAATAAGGCAGGAGTTCGAGAGAGATCAGATTTGAGATCTACACGGTTTCCCTCCGGATCAAAGCTTGACCTTTGATCCCGAGAAGAGTATCGATTTCACTTGGTCGATTTCGATTACTAAAGGCTATTATTTCCTTGACGAAATAGTACCCCCGGCTGTTATTTCCTTCGTGAAATAGAACCCGTCATATCGTGTAGATCCGACCGGATCAAGATCGCGCGGTGGTCCACGGATTAACCCCAGCGCATGCAAAGAACCCACAAAAGCGAGAGACCGCAAAACAGGATCTCGCGATTCGTTCGACATAAAAGGAAAGTTGTAATTTTTATTTTCTTTTGATTTTGTTGTAACCGGATCTTATAAAAAGACCGGATCTTTTGTAATCGAAAAACTATTACTCAAGAGTGCAATGGAATCGAAGAATACAATTTTTCCCGCGAACATGTATGAATGGCCGACCTCACAACTCGCACCTCGTCCTTCAGCCCACTCCATAGTCAAAGTGTCTTCTAGTGACTTACATCATCATCTTGGTCACTCATCTGGGTCAATCCAACGTTATATCATCTCTAAATTCGGTCTAGCTTTAGATTCATCTAATTCAAAGCAATCTCATTATAATGACTGACTTTGCAATAAAAGTCATAAATTACCTTTCTCTTAATCATCAATTGTGTCTACTTCTCCTCTGTAAACTATTTATTCTGATGTGTGGATTTCGCCTATTTATTCTGTCGATGGTTACAAATACTACGTCATTTTTGTAGATCACTTCACTCACTACATATGGTTTTACCCTCTCAAACGTAAATATGATGTCGCCACTATTTTTCCTCGTTTCAAAGCCCTTGTTGAACATTACTCCAAAAAGAAAATAGTAAACTTCTACTCAGATAGGGGGGAGTACATGGGTCTCGCCAAATCCACTGGACTAGCGACATATCTATCCACAAATGACATCTTACATCTTACCTCGTCACCTCACACTCCAGAACATAATGGTTTTTCAGAACGTAGACACCGTCATATTGTTGAAATAGGTCTTTTCCTTCTCTCTAAAGCCTTCTTACCACTCTCCTTCTGGTCATATGCCTTCTCCACTATAGCTACCTCATAAATCGTCTCCCTACACCTACTCTTCATATGACATCTTCCTTTCATAAACTCTTTAAGTCGCCACCAAACTACTCCAAACTTCAAGTTTTTGGCTGCCTATGTTATCTTTGGATTCGTTCATACTCGCCTCACAAACTTGCCTGTCGCTTCACGCCTTGTGTCTTCCTTGGCTACTCCCTTACACAGAGTGCTTATATATGTCTTGATCCACAAACTCAAAAGAATTTCATCTCGTGTCATGTTTGATTTATTAAGTCTGAGTTTCTCATGTCTAAATTCAATCCGAATCTCACTCGCCCCGATGAGTCGACATATGACACCTGGCTCTCACATCGTGTCATTCTTCCGGGTTAATAAACATCATCCGAAGATTATTCCAGAAACTCCCTACCCGTTGACTCCAACACATAAATGGATATGGTAGAACACCAAACATTGCTTCTCACCCTCCCTCTCCCTCTTCCCAACCCACCTTGCACTTTGCCTACCCCCACAAACACCTTGCCTCCACAACTGCCCGCCCCAATTCCTGAACCAGTACCTAGCAACTTGCCAACCATTCCCCTGGCCTTACCCCACCTATCCAAGTCTCAGACAACCCATTACCACCACCTTCACCCGCACCTCGCCTATCATCACCCGTTCCCGAAACAACATTCACAAACCTATCAACAAACTTAGCCTCTCTCCTCAACTCTCCACATATATTGAACCCACATGTGTAACTCAGGCTATCAAAGATGGCAGATGGTGACAGGCAATGTCTGAGGAGTTTGATGCCTTGGTTCGTAATGACACCTGGGAATTAGTCTCTCCCAATGGTGTGCAAAATATTGTAGGGTGTAAATGGATTTTTCAACTTAAGTGCTTACCTAATGCTCTATAGATAGGTACAAAGCTCGCTTAGTGGCAAAGGGGTTTCACCAAAGACCAGGAGTGGGCTACCATGAGACGTTTAGTCCAGTTAAAAAGCTGACCATAGTTCATCTCATCCTCTCGCTTGCCGTCAGCCGAGGTTGGGATCTTTGTCAACTCGATGTCAACAATGCCTTTCTACAAGGCACTCTCACTGAAGATGTCTTCATGACTCAGCCTCAAGGTTTTGTTGATGCCAACAACCCACACCACTTCTGCATATTGCGAAAAGGTGATCTACAATCTCAAACAAGCTCCTCGAGCCTGATATAGCGAGCTTCGACAGTTCCTTCTTGCATCTCGCTTCTCGAACTCAGTTGCTGACTCCTCCTTGTTCATTCTCAATGACAATGGCATAACTGTCAGACCCTAGAGGGGGGTGATTAGGGTCTTATGCTAATCTAATCCCGATTTCATGCCAATTAAAACTTATTAATAAATTATTCTTGCAAGATAGATATACAATATGTTATGAGCAAGAATAATTCTTGCAAGATAGATATACAATATGTTATGAGCAAGAATATACAATATGAACAAAGAGATATATCCTATATGGTGAAAACAATATGTTATGAGCAAGAATATACAATATGAACAAAGAGATATATCCTATATGGTGAAATATATGCAATGATATATAAACAACACAAGGTAAACAATCTAAACCAAAGATACAATTGTGATAGGGTAAAATAAACAATGCAAATACACAATATGATCACAGAGTTCGGACCTTCCATCCTTCGTCTCCGCTCTCCACTCCCGGGAAGAAATCCACTATCACACCGGGTTTTCAACGATCACCCAAAAACATTTACACCACACAATATCGGTTTTCAACGCTCACCGATCAACGTTCACAATCTCATAATGTAACTACACTAACTACCACCTCAAGTGTTGGTCTTTAGCCCGTGTCTCCCTCAAGTGTTAGGAATTACAACCTCTCTCTAGGCATTACCAACTACCCCACTCCACTTGGGACGACCCCGTCTCTCACCACACACTCCTCTTGGTGTACTAGTGTAATACAAGGTGAACTTCACAATAAGGCACTCTAATACACTTCACACAATTGCAAATACACTTCACACCCTCTATGTGTTGGCCTAGCCCGTGTCACATTCCTCAAGTGTTCGGAATTAACACCTCTCACTAGGCTTTATTACCGACCCCACTCCTCTTGGAACCGACCCCGTCTCTCACCAACCACTTCTCTCGGTGTCCAAGTGTAATACAATGTGCAACTCATAATTAGGCTCACAAATCAAACGAATATTCTCTAAAAAAGGTGAGAACTCAATTAAGCACAACTCAATGTTACAATCTCTCACAACTCTAATATACTATGTATGTAAATACTAAAAGCTCAAGTGAGTGTGTGTAACAATCAGATTCAATAAAACAAAATCGAACTAAACTCAATTATGAAAATCTAGCTTATTGAGATGATAATTAACAAACAATGTAAATACAAAGCTAGAAATTGAGTTTAGAAAACTTCTCTATAGATGACAAGAGAGAGGGAGAAGAGTGAATGCTCAAACACCAAAGGATGATCTCCACTTGCTCTTATGAAAGTTTCTTCACAAACAAAACTTGAAAACAAGGGTTTAAACACCCTTAAACAAACTTTAAACACTTGTTAAACTCTTTAAACTTGATTAACAAACTTTCTTAATTGCCCTCAAAAGTTAGAGGGTATGGGGTATATATAGGTACCCTAAGAAACCAAAGAAAAAGACCAAAAACCCAAAAGAAAACAAAGATGGAAAATAGTCGTTACTGTGCAACGGACACTTTATGGGTCGACTCATAAAAATCACGGGTCGACTCATAACCTAGCCATTATAGGTTAAAATAGCTTATTGGTCGACTCATAAAATTCATGAGTCGACTCATCATGCATGGGTCGACTCATCAGAAATAAAACACACTTTCCAGCACAGTTTATGAGTCGACTCATGACAGACATGAGTCGACTCAACCTGTCTGGGTCGACTCATGATGTTATGAGTCGATTCATCAGAAACAAAATATAAACTACACAACAGTTTATGAGTCGACTCAATACTATTCATGAGTCGACTCAAGATATGCACACAGCCTATTTTAAACAGTACATGTTAACTTAAAATAGGGTTTAAAAATATCAAATAAATTCTAAAAATATAAAATTTTGGGAAATGATTGTAGACATGATAATAAACATGCTACAAAATCTGGTTTTCAAAAAGGCATATCCCAAATATGAAATCTCATCATTTTGTAAAATCACATAAGTATGTTAAAAACTTGATTTTGCCAAAATAACTTAAACAAAACTTTGAAACACTTTAGGATAGATTTAGAGACTTATACAAGATATGAAAATAGTGCAAATAAGTCTTCAATCCATAAACAATATATTTTGCAAATTCAATAGAATATGAAACACATAAATGTAAAAATGAAGATATATATTGTTTCATATCTATATAGCTAAACCAAAATAACTTATCCACATATAAAAAAATGAGTATTATATATCTATTTGTTTGCAAAAACTTTTGTGGATAAAACACATAAACCATTAAATTGTGTGTGTATAATATTGAGCTTAAGATATTAACACACAAGTATAAACCTATACTACAAATACTATAAATTATATACCCAAGCTTGAAGGTCTTCAATATAGCTCGACTTGGTAAACTTACGGATGAAGCTTGAACTTGAATCTTTAACTTGAATTTTATTGCTTCACTTAACTATTTCCACCAACCTCCATTTGATATGATCGTTATGGCGTTATTCTATCCAACCTCCAACATTTTGTTTGTCTACAATAAATAGAAAACCACAAACACTAGGCAAACAACATTAGTCATAAATTGTTTGTTAAACATCATCAAAACAAGAAGGCCAACAATAACTATCATGTTACTTGTTTACGTTGACGACATCATCATCACATGCAACGATGCAGCATCAGTTCAGAACTTCATCTCGGTTCTCGCACATCGCTTCTCGCTCAAAGACCTCGGACCACTTGAATATTTCCTTGGAGTTGAAGTTGTTTCTCACCCCTAAGGTCTTCTCCTCTCACAGCGTAGATATATTGCCGACTTGCTAGCTCGAACAAAGATGACTGATGCCCGCACTGTTGCAACTCCACTTGCCACCTCGCCCATCCTTACACTTCAGTTGGGTACAACCCTTACTGACCCAACCGAGTTCCGAGCTATAGTTAGGAGTTTTCAGTATCTCTCCCTCACTCGTCTAGACATTGCCTTTATAGTGTAGGCTGTCTAAAAATCATAATAAATAGCTAATCCCCATCAAACACCGATGATGGAAGTTACAATTCGACGGCTTCTAGAAGACTATAATTTGAAGACTTTCACGTAGATCGATGAATGTTACAATCTGATGACCTTCACAATAACTGATGAAAGCTCTAATCAATAGTCTTCACAATCAACTGTGATAGTTATAATCTGATAACTTTCATACCCCAAAACAGCCAAGGTGAAGATCACTCAACAATGGTCTTTACAAAGATCTACAAAAGAGGTTATAAGTCACTAGCCTCTTCTAAACGCGAAATTCACCTTCACGTTTCAGTTATAAGACCCTCACATTTTTCAACATCCAGCGGGTGCCCAACTCTGCATCTCCAGTCTAAGACGTAGAGTTAGGGTCCTGAACGCCAACTTGGACGTTTGACTCATTCAATCACGAGTCGAACGGTTTCAGAACCGTTTTTTCCACGATCTGAGGAAATCACGCCCACTTAGAAGCGAATTAAGGGGGCGGTTACTGTTCGCGGGAAAAATCGTAGCTTTCTTCATTGTTGATATCATTGCTATCTCAATTAACAACTTTATGTGTTACAAAGATCCGGTCTTTTTATAAGATCCGGTTACAATGAAAAATCAAAGAAAACAAAGTAAAGATTACAAAATTTTCCTTTTGTGTCGAACGAATCGTGAGCTCCTGTTTTGCGGTCACTCGCTTTGTGTGGGTTCTTTGCCTGCGCCGGGGTTATTTGCCGTGGACCACCGCGTGATCTCGATCCGGTCGGATCTACACGATATGACGGGTAATATTCCACCAAGGGAATAATAGCCGGGAGGGATTGTTTCACCAAGGAAACAACCGCTCGAATCTCGGGATCTAAGAACCAAGCTTAGATCCGGAGTGTGATCGTGTAGATCTCAGATCCAATCCTTTCGAACTCCTGCCTTATTTGGCGTTGGTGATCGCCGAGCACCGGATCTGAAAGTCCAAGTCTCCAAGCCTTCAAAGTTGTGATCTTTTTTAAATCTGAGTCTTCAATCCAGCAGGGCTTCGCCTCTCTCCAAAATTTCCAACCTCCGAAACAAATGAGCACAAGGCCTATTTATAGGCACTCAGAACTGTGCCCGCGCACAGTTCTGAGCCTAGCCACCCATGGGTGGCTCGGCCTTGGCCGAGCCACCTCAGGGTGGCTCGGCCTTGGCCGAGCCACCCTGGGGTGGCTCGGCTTTGGCCGAGCCACCTCAGGGTGGCTCGGCCTTGGCCGAGCCACCCTGGGGTGGCTCGGCCACCGAGCCACCCCTGGGGTGGTTCGGTTTCGGCCGAGTCCCCGGGTGTTTGTCCGTTTCGTCCTTTGTTTCCGGTTCTGGTTCTCTTGTGTGGTTGATTGACTTGGCAACGACTCTTTGACTTGATTCCAGATTTGGCAGTGAGTCGGGTTCCTGATATGGCAGTAAACCAACTTCTGAATTTGAGTCCGGAATTGATGTTGATTTGATCGTGATTCATCCGAGTTCGCTCTTGTTTAGATGACTCGGTGATTCACCTAAACATTGGTTTGATTCCGCGTGCGAGTGGATGCATTCCAATGCTTGGGTGCGATTTGTCGCCTCGTTAACCTGCTCCGTTGCGTATAGCTTGGCTTCAGCGTTGGCGAGCTAACGGTCTTGTTTGGATACGTCGCTCGGTGGTCCGTTTGTTAAATCGGCGTCGAGCTGTGCTAAGGGACCTATAGGCAATTTTATACGCCTACAGATACCCCCTCCAAAGTATCTCAGTCTCATTCTTTTATAGAAGAGTCTGGAATACTTTGGATGTGATTGTCCCAACCTTCAGTCGGTGTAACGGGACTCTGGAATGACTTCTGTTCTGGATTCCTTCAATTCCTTCAGGCTATTCAGTGCTTTGTAGAATGCCTGTAGGGGTTCCGGTGCTGCATTTATTGTCTGACCGTTGTTGGAATTTGAACTTGAAGTCGATTCTTGATTTCTTGACTTTTTGGCTCGAGTTTGCTGCTTCAACACAGAACTTATCATCGATTGACTGCGTTGAATCTTCATCTATAACGCGTTGTCTGGCGTTTGAGCTTCATTGCGACGCGTTGTCCGGCGTCCAGGCTTCATTATGATGCACTGTTCGGCATTTGACACAGTTTATACTCGTACGTCTGCTGGAGTACACACGGTTTAAGCTCTTAAGGAATTGGAGCATGGATCTTATCCCAAGGTCGTTGGATGCTCGAGTCACGAGACCAACTCATAAAGTTGATGCGTCAATGACTCGCATATTTATAGGATTTTTGGCAAATCCTCAGCCATCAACGGGTTTGATGCGCCTTTACCGACTACCGTTTGAGTCGGGCTAGCATGCGGATTGTTTTAAGTCCGTTCCGCATGTGACGTTATGCTAAAAGAGTTAACTCTTTTAGTGCTACGATATTGAATACGTAGACTTCGTCTTTCTCCTGTGAAAAGACTAAACAGCAACGTGTATCAGACGTTGACTTAGGATTTTTGGCAAATCCTCAGCCCTCAACGGATTTGTCATGCTTTTACCGATTACCGTTTGAATCGGGCTTACATGCGGATTGTCTTAAGTCCGTTCCGCATGTGACGTTGTGCTAAAGGAATGAACTCCCTTAGACTTGATGCTACGACTTCGAATACGTAGACTTCGTCTTTCTCACGGGAATAGACTACCCGGCGACGCGTGTTAGGCGCTGACTTTAGGATTTTTGGCTAACCCCAAGCCTTTAACGGATTTGATTAACCTTTACCGACTACCGTTTGAGTCGGGCTAGCATGCGAATTGTCTAAATCCGTTCCGCATGTAACGTTGTGCTTAGAGACTGAATCCTCTAAGACTTGTTGCTATGACTTTGAATACATAGACTTCGCCGTTGTCATGGGAATAGGCTACCCAGCAACGTGTATTAAACGTTGACTTATCCCTCCTTAGGCTTCGGGATAAAATACCCCAGAATCGAACTCTGGTGTCTTTTTCTACGGGGAAAGACTAAACCGGCGACGCGTGTTAGGCGTCGGCATATCCTTTCTTAGGATTCAGGATGAAATTCCCCATGCGTGTAAGGCATGGATTTTGGTGTTATTAATAACAACCTGTCACAATGTTGAATATGTGAACGGGTGTTCTTTTTAAACGGTTAAGAACTGACCGGCAGCGCGTGTCAGGCGCAGACTTATCCTTGCTTAGGTTTCAGGATAGAATACCCCAGAATCGAACTCTGGTGTCTTTTTGTGCAGAAAAAAGACTAAACCGGCAGCGCGTGTTAGGCGCAGACTTATCCCTGCTTAGGATTCGGGATAAACTTCCTAGGATGAATCCTGAATTCTTCGAAAAGGATTGGTATGGGGAAGGAAGAATTTTATATTCTATTCCCCGAACAAAGAAGGAAAGGAGACTCGAGGTGGGATCTCCACCCCCAGAATCCGGAAAGGTGAAACTAAGAGTGGGATCTCCACTCCGAGAATCAAAAAGATTCGGATAACCCTAACTGTCGGAAGGTTTGATTATCGAACTAAAGATGAATTTCTCGTTTATCGAGAATGAATCGTGGTTTTGGTCCTAACTGTAGGAAGGTTTGACCAAGTGGGAGGTTTGAGGTGACCCTAACTGTAGGAAGGTTTGATCACTCGATTTGAAAGTGGACCTCTCGTTCATTGGAGGAATCGAGAGGGGTTTTTGGTTTTGGTCCTAACTGTAGAAAGGTTTGACCGAATGGAAGGTTTAAGACGATCCTAACTGTAGGAAGGTTTGATCGCTTGATTTGTGGACCTCTCGTTCATTGGGAGAATCGAGAGGGGATTTTGACTGTGGTCCTAACTGTAAGAAGGTTTGACCAATCAGGAACTTTACGTCCAGACTCTAACAGAGAGAGTGTTGAGTGCACAGACACAGTGAGAACTTGAATGGGAGTCCTTATTCATTACATTGCTGTGGTTTTGGGAACTTCCCGTTACATAAATCGTCCACCCCCAGTTTCCTCTGCGGAACTGGTTCGGACATTATTATCAGTTAACTAACCGGGTTATCCTTAAGAATATTAGCTTAATATTCTCCAGGAACTTCCCGTCAAAAGTGGGGAAACAGTTTAGACTCATATACCTATTGGAGTATTAAGAAGCAGTTTATACTCGTATACTTTTCGGAGTGTTGAGAAACAGTTTATACTCGTATACTCTTTGGAGTGTCAGGAAGCAGTTTATACTCTTATACCGGTCGGAGTTTTGCCGTTTTTATTTGGCTTACCTTAGCGTTATAACGCCGGCTTCGACCAAGGTCTGAATGCTATTCCTGAGAGCAAAGCAATCCTTGGTGGGATGAACAACCCTTCTGTGGTATGCACAGTACTTTGGGTCCGTAGTGTTATCAGCTTCCTCCTGATTCGTGATAGGTGGTAGCTTGATCTTGTTGCCTTCGAGGAGCGATTCGAAGATGGTTGGAACGTCTTCGTCCTTGAAGGAATACTCTCTCTGGAGTCTCGGACCCGAAGTCTTCTGCTGCCTTCGGGATTGCTGTTGTGACGCTTGATTAGCACCACCAGCAGCTGCAGGTGCTTTGCCCTTACCACGGGAAGCGAAGTTTGAGTCCAGCAGATTAACCGTCGGTTGGTTCCTTTCGGCCTTCTTCCTTTTAAGGAAGCGTTCGGCTTGTTCACCGCGCACCTTCAGATCCTTCCAAGTGTCAGACGGTGCTGTCCCCATTGCCTCCAATACGTCCAATGCGAGGTTGTTGTGGCAAGTCTGGAGAATGAATTCCTCGGTGATCGGGTCCCGGCAATTCATCGCCTTGTTCCGGAACCTTTTGACGAAGGTGTCGACTAACTCCCCGTCTTTTTGTTTCTCGTCGAGCAACGATCCGATAGAGATCTCGGTGTCGTCGTCGAAGAAATTTGCAAGGAACTTCGTCTCCATGTCATCCCAGCTGTTCACGCTTCCTGGCTTGAGGCGACGATACCAATCGAAGGCAGCTCCGCGAAGAGTGCCGACGAATGACCGCACCATCAGAGGCTCGTTCCCAGAGATAGCACCCAGGTGCGATTTGAAATAAATCAAATGCTGGGTGGGGGAACCCCTTCCATCGAACGGCGTGAAGTTGATTAGACTAAACTTCGCCGGATAGGGGATTGATTCCCATTCCCTCGGGTATGGACAAGGAATGCCCGTTTTCTTTACCTCTTGAGCAGACAGCAACGTATTGATTTTACTCTCGAGGCTTTTGATCTTCAAGTCTTCACTTGTATCCCCGTTGGCATCCTCACTACCACCCCCTGCATTGATGGGAGGGTTATTGGCATTGTGAGCTTCATCCCCATCCGCGTGCTCCTTTTCCTGAGCAACCTGGTTACGGTGGCTTGGTTCACCTTGTTGGTTCCTGAATGCTTGGATTTGCTGTTCATGCATCTCTCTCATCTGCTGCATGGCCGTCTCCATCTCGAATTTAAAACTTTCTTTCTGCTTAGCCAAAGCGTCTTCAAGCATTTTGGCCATTTCTTCCGCGCCTATCATGAATGACTCGCGGGGTTGTCCTTCGCTGGACACTGTATTGTCCGATGCGACAGCAGAGCAGGAATCCGATTCTTCATCTTCCGAAGGCAATCTTATCCGAACCCTACCATAAGTTCCTCGTGCGATGGCTCCGGACTGCAGACGGGTTACACGCCGGGACGCTTCCAGAAACGATTTGAGATCAATCTGTGTCGATGTCTCTTTGCTGGTCATGTTGGCGGTGACCTTCGGAAATTCTCCATCCTTAACCACTGTTCTTCTTTGCCGGAAGCGCCTATGCCTTGGTTTTGGCGTTTCGGTGCCGAGCCTTTCGAACACTGAAATTCTCTCGGGGACTCCCTTGATGCAGTTGCATTGAGACAGTACTACCCGAATGAGCTTGGCACATGGGCACTGAGTTTCGAGCCCTTGAGGGCTTCTTTTTCTTGTTTTGTTCGTACCCCCAGCACGATAGTACAACTCGTCCATTTGATCGGAGTAACCTATCGCGTGTTGGCATGATTTCCCAGGTATAACGTTATCATCCTCGGATGACAACGTTTCCTTCTGAGAGCAAACTGCCTTATTTGGACTTCCGAGAGTCACTCGCCTCGAAACACGCCTTTGTAGACATGAATTCTCAGCGGGCTCCCGAACTTCGATGCGCAAGGTAGTGCGCTTGGGTGCCGTAAACTCTTTGTCATGTTGAGGGTTGTGTCGACCCCCAGCATGTTGATTAGTTCGGAGCCTCTTCATCGGGCCCGAGCGTTCATGGACTTCGTTGCGCTCGTCGGGAATTGGACCGAGGCGCTCCAAGATTGACCTCCTTCCTCGGGATGGTTCGGGAGGTTGAACTCGTTTTGAAGGCTGTAAAGGTCGATCCTCGGCCTGACTCACCACTTTGGACTTTGGCCTCCATATTTTGTGAGTTAGTGGTGATTTCTTGGCTACTCCATTCTGCCACCTTCTACGGGCTTCTTGAACTTGAGCTCGTGCTTGTGCTGAGAGTGCGCGGCGCTTCTGAATGCGATCCTCCAGCGTTGAACGGTTCCGTTTGACACGGATCCATTCGTTCGTTGGTGGCTTGGAGGAGTTGCCATTCATTGGTTGTTGAGGTCGTTCGCCTCTTCTGTTCTTCAGATCCGTGTTGTAACGGATCCCGTCCACAGATTCCATTGCCTTTGCGATTTGTTTCGCAAGGCGCTGACGTTGCCTTTGGCGGGCTCTCTTTGAGAGAGTCACTACGCCCTCGGCAACGGAAGATTCGGCCAGAGCAGATCTGACCTGGTTGGAAGGAGAGATCTCACCCGATGCAGCTTCGGCATCAAACGGGGCGAGATCTTCGTTGGCAGCTTCAACTTCTTCGTACCAACGAAGTTTTCTCTTGGAAGAGAGCTTTGGAGACTTGGACTTGCGAGGGGAGGTGGATTCGGACGAGGATGACAGATACTCCTCGAACTTTTGTTGGTCGAATTCGTACTCGACCTCCTCCTCGACCGGGATCGGGATCCGCGGCTGCGACGCGACAGCTTCGGCAGTAAAGCTGTTGGCTCCCACTGTGGTCGCCAGATTGTTCGCGGGAAAAATTATGTCTTTCTTCATTGTTGATATCATTGCTATCTCAGTTAACAACTTTATGCGTTACAAAGATCCGGTCTTTTTATAAGATCCGGTTACAATGAAAAATCAAAGAAAACAAAGTAAAGATTACAATTTTCCTTATTTGTCGAACTAATCGCGAGCTCCTGTTTTGCGGTCGCTCGCTTTGGTGGGTTCTTTGCCTGCGCCGGGGTTATTTGCCGTGGACCACCGCGTGATCTCGATCCGGTCGGATCTACACGATATGACGGGTAATATTCCACCAAGGGAATAATAGCCGGGAGGGATTGTTTCACCAAGGAAACAACCGCTCGAATCTCGGGATCTAAGAACCAAGCTTAGATCCGGAGTGTGATCGTGTAGATCTCAAATCCAATCCTCTCGAACTCCTGCCTTATTTGGCGTTGGTGATCGCCGAGCACCGGATCTGAAAGTCCAAGTCTCCAAGCCTTCAAAGTTGTGATCTTTTTTTAGATCTGAGTCTTCAATCCAGCAGGGCTTCGCCTCTCTCCAAAATTTCCAACCTCTGAAACAAATGAGCACAAGGCCTATTTATAGGCACTCAGAACTGTGCCCGCGCACAGTTCTGAGCCTAGCCACCCATGGGTGGTTCGGCTTGGGCCGAGCCACCCTGGGGTGGTTCGGTTTCGGCCGAGTCCCCGGGTGTTTGTCCGTTTCGTCCTTTGTTTCCGGTTCTGGTTCTCTTGTGTGGTTGATTGACTTGGCAACGACTTGTTGAGGGTGGCTCGGCCTTGGCCGAGCCACCTCAGGGTGGCTCGGCTTGGGCCGAGCCACCCTGGGGTGGTTCGGTTTCGGCCGAGTCCCCGGGTGTTTGTCCGTTTCGTCCTTTGTTTCCGGTTCTGGTTCTCTTGTGTGGTTGATTGACTTGGCAACGACTCTTTGACTTGATTCCAGATATGGCAGTGAGTCGGGTTCCTGATATGGCAGTAAACCAACTTCTGAATTTGAGTCCGGAATTGATGTTGATTTGATCGTGATTCATCCGAGTTCGCTCTTGTTTAGATGACTCGGTGATTCACCTAAACATTGGTTTGATTCCGCGTGCGAGTGGATGCATTCCAATGCTTGGGTGCGATTTGTCGCCTCGTTAACCTGCTCCGTTGCGTATAGCTTGGCTTCAGCGTTGGCGAGCTAACGGTCTTGTTTGGATACGTCGCCCGGTGGTCCGTTTGTTAAATCGGCGTCGAGCTGTGCTAAGGGACCTATAGGCAGTTTTATACGCCTACAGTTACACCCATTAATCTCTTATAAATAGGGGTAAACTCAACTGAGTTCAGGTCCTTGGATCCTCCATCCTTCAGCCCTTGATTTGGCAGCAAATAAGAGATATTTGGCTCGGCTTCTTCAGATCTTCTTGGAGCTATGGAGATTAGCAACTTGGAGGAACTCTTGAATCATCTTGGAAGGCTTTTATTGAAGCCTTTGAGATTACTCGGCATGGCTTTTGAACTCTTTCTAAGAGTTCTTCTCAACTCGATCAGAATTCAAAACTTGCCCTGCAAGTTCTTGTAAACTCGTTCAGAGTTCTAAAACTTACTTTGCAAGTTCTCCATAGCGTCAAATCATGAGGAGAAGACTACGTTATAGTGAAACAAGATGTTCGGATCGTCAACGGAGAGCAAACTCGATGCGAACATTCGAGGGAGGCACTCTATCGCCATCATGAAGAACCCAGACTTAAACAAAGGGGAAAATTCAGATCAATTCCCCTTTCTTTTATAAATTAGAAATCCAAATTGTAATTGAGATTGAGAGAATACAAATCAAATATATTTCTTTCAATTTTTTTACTGCAAAATTTTCACCAAACATTTAGTTAACAAACTTTCACAATACATGCATCGTCCGACTACAGACCATTGGAACATCACCAAGCGACTTCTCAGATATCTATGCACCATCATTGATTACGGCATCATATTACATTGTTAATCACCTCTCGCTCTCCACGCCTACTCCAATGCCGACTGAGCAGGTAACAAAGATGACTTCACATCCACCAATACCTACATTGTATATCTTGGTCGAAACCTGATATCCTGGAGTTCGAAGAAACAACAAACAGTGGCTTGCTCATCGACTGAAGCCGAGTACCGGTCGGTTGCTTCGGCGGCTGCTGAATTGAGATGGATCACATCTCTTCTCGGTGAACTTGGGTTCACATCATCACAACAGGCCGATAATCTACTGTGATAATGTGGGTTCAACAAATCTCTGCTCCAATCCGGTCTTCCATGTTCGAATGAAACATGTGGCTCTCGACTTTCACTTCATTCGAGAACAAGTTCAAGAAGGCATCTTAAGAGTCACTCATGTCTCTTCCATGGACCAACTAGTTGATGCACTCACCAAACCACTACCCTGCACGCGTTTTCTTAACTTGCTGTTCAAGATTGGTCTCTCCTCAAGGAGCTCCAACTTGCGGGGGGCATATTAAGGAATTGCAACCGACCAGACGAGACGACACCCCCTGTGTCAACTCGAAAGGTGGTGCTAGTCGACTCGAAGCCAGTCGACATGAAGCCCGACCGAATGAGACGACACCCCTTGTGTCGACACGAAAGGCGTTCTTAGTCGACACGTCCTGCGGTATCAGTCGACACGCCCTGTGATTTTCTTTCCCATTGTATGATATTCTGTTAATATCTCGACAGACTACTTATCCCTTTTAGTTCCAACAACTATGTAACTAATTAGGTAGTTTCAGATTTTATGTAACTAATTGATTCTCTTGTAATCTTATAAATATCTCCTAACATCAATGAAAAATGCTATGTCATTATTCATCAATTACAATTCTTAACATATAATTAGGTTGGTGCATCTCTGTGTAATTACCCATTCTTTTTTTTCTCCTTATAAAAGTTAATCCTAAAAAAAAGAAGTTTAATAATCTTCCTTTTTAGATAACTAGTGCAACACACGTCTCTTGCATACGAACCTACTGCTTTTATATTTCAAAACTTTTTTTTTTGACTAAAAAGGAGAAGTGACTCTTATAATATGTATTCTTAAATTGAATGACTAAGCTTTTTTGATAGTAAATAAAATAGTGTATAAAAAATGTATGGATAATTACTATAATTTAATCATAATTTATTTAAATAACTATAATATATTAAATAATTATTATTTAGTATACAATAAATGTTTAATAATTA
The DNA here is from genome assembly GCF_001876935.1 of Asparagus officinalis. Classification (NCBI taxonomy): domain Eukaryota; kingdom Viridiplantae; phylum Streptophyta; class Magnoliopsida; order Asparagales; family Asparagaceae; genus Asparagus; species Asparagus officinalis. Next base: position 11,127,637 of record NC_033803.1, on the reverse strand, counting down.
CTAGTATAGTGCATGTGCGTTGCACGTGGACGGATCAATTTTATGCTTAGATTCTTTTTAGTAATAAGTTTGGTGTTAGGTGTAATTTGAGGATTTTTGTCATTTTTTTATCATTCAAATCCTAGAGTAAATATAATCTTTTATGAGGTTTATTTGTGAAATTTCAAGGTTCTTTCTGCAAATTTATGGCATATCTGTAAAATTATGAAGTTTTAGGGTTGTTTTTACAAATTTAAAGGTTTACTTTTTAATTTTTTTTTAAAAAATTAGTTTTATGAAACCGGGGCTTTCCAATAAAACGTATTCAATTTGTAAACCTAAAAAAGCATAATTCTAATTATTTTATAATTAAATATAATGTCTAACATTGATAATGTCTAATTATTTTAATTGTTTTTACAAATTATGGGGTTTTTATTTGCGAATTTATAATATAGTTATACCATTACGAAGGATAAATAACATACTAACTATAAATTAATAATTTAAAAATTTTATATTAATATGAAAAAATTAAGTTCTACAACAACTAAGAACATACTTCATCAGAGCTAAAAAATTAATCAAAATCTATATAGTCCTCTGACAAGAATTAAACAGAGCTTCTTTAATTGTTAAGAATAAATATAATAAAAAAAATTTAAGTTTTGGGGTCTTACAGTAATGTATATCATTATTTTGCTCTAACAATATTTTTAAGTTGAACCTACAAATTTCAATCAAACAAAGGTTTTTTTGAAGGCTAGATTTTGCAACTCGGTACATGATTTTTTAAGGAACCATCATGATGGATATCACCAAAGTATATCCTCAGTTTAAAATTAATTTCCATAGTAGGAGACTGATATATTATTTGATGTTGTTAAAATGTTAAATCTTTTTTCTTCGGTATGCTGAAAAATATGGACTGCTACTTGCATACTATGCTTGTGCTAAAGATCTTTGCATATACATAGTAAGAACATAAGCTAAAAGCCTCAAACTCATTTATATGAATAGGGGGAACTACTCTTTATTTCTTATTTAATTATTCATCTTACTTGATTAGTAGGAAGTGAAGTAGCTCGATGTGACATTTCCAGAATTCAATCTTGTAGGCGTCAAAAAATACCTATAGGGCCCGAACACAACTCGAGACGGAGAGAAGATGATAAACATTATTATCCAAGTCAAGCAGGTTTATCTGACACCAACAAGTACATGAAGCGAATCGGCGAAGCAGACAAGTCAACGAAACAACAAAATGCGCGTAACGGCGAAACAAGTCCAACCTGAACGAACCAAAAAAGCCCCAGGCGGCCGAGTTGAGTGAAAATGACTCGGACAAAACCAGTGGCTTCTCGCATAGGCGCGAGCCACCAAATGGTGGCTCGCACAGTGCTGAGCCACCGTGAGGTGGCTCGTTCTCAGAAATTCCCAATACACGTTTTTTGATAGTTTTTCAGGATTCATTTGTTCCAGAATCTCCCCAACTGCTTTGAAGCTATCCTTGAGCATGGTTAATCAGTTTCTAGCCATGGATGATGCCAAATCATCAGTTCTTATTAGAAAACGCTGTAACAAAAGCCTATAAATACATGCATAGGACCTTTATTTGTAGGGATCTGAAATCAGAGGGCGAGGTGCTGTCAAATTGAAGAGTGGAGCACAAATTTAAGAGGATGGCTAGCAGATCTTGGCGAACTTCAGCATAAAGAGGAAGTTATTCAAAGGATCTGAGGCCCGTTTCCCCTTTCCTCCGGATCAAACTTGATTTTGATCTCTAGAAGAGTCGTAACCTCACTTGGTCGAGATTATCACTTCTGCGATTGTTTCCTTTGTGAAGCAAGAGCATAATTAACTTTTCTGTCAACCGGATCTGATCCGTGACGGTCCACAGACTAACGCGTCTCCGGCATAGGCAAAGATCTCACGCAAGTAGCGGGTGATAAACGTCATCTGTGTATTGTTTGATAAAGTTGTAATCTTTTATTTTTCATTGTGTAAGAATATCTTATAAAAAGATCAACTTTTCTATTTTTTTGATTTTGTAATTGATAAACGATTGTAACAGGTTCAATGACAATGAATAAATCACCTTTTGACCCAAATACGCTAGCGACCACAGTGGGAGCTAACAGTCTCACTGTTGAGACTGTCGTGTCGTAACCGAAGATCAAGATCCCGGTTAATTCAGCGGTCGAGTACGAGTTCGATGAAGCCAAGGTCGAGGAATATTTCTCCTCGTCTTCATCAAAATCCTCCTCTCCCTGCAAGTGCGGAAAGATCTCCTCTTTAAAGGAGGCGTATTCACCGATGAAGGCTACAAGTGACTCCGCTCGCCATAACTCCTCTCTAGCCAAGGAGTTGTTCAACCAAAGTATGCCAACTCTGACAAAGATGGCTCATCAGAGGCGACACCAACGCCAAGCTCTTCAAATCGCTAAAGCATTGGAACAAGTTGACGGGGTTTGATATTACGCAAACTTAGAGTCCAGAAGGCGTCAAACAACCAAATCACTTCAACAGCGTGTGACTGACAAATCCTCCAAGCCATCGACCGAAGGATGGATCCTTGTCAAAAGGAATCGTTCAACCTAGAAGGAGCATATCCAAAGTGCCGCACATGCTCGTACCCTTTTGCAAAAGGCACAAGGCATGATGAAGGAAGATGTGGCAAAAAAAACCACTAAGACCATGCCAAATCTGAAGGCCAAAGTTCAAAATGGCATAAAAAATAACTCCGATAGCGACTCAAAAGACAGAAATCTCGAGCCACTTTAGTGTGACTCGCGCCAAGCCTGAGTCACCTCAAGGTGTCACACGCCTAATTTGCCTCCCATAGCCATTTCTTTACTTCCGTTAAGCCTTGTTCCTGTTCCAGTTGATCCCGTACCTCCGGAGAAGTCTCACGACAATGTTGACCAGTCAAAATTCAAGGTTATGATGGCGAACTGTCTTGGTCCTTCGTACAAAGATCGAGGCAACGCTCCGGTGAACAAAACCTGAGTAGTTCCTCAGGATGGGGGGTCGTACAAACACTCCCGTCAAGCCAAAGGCTGCTCAAAGGTATCTCGCCACCTCTAAACAAATCGGGGCACCTCATTGTACATGTTCGTGTGTCGTGCACAAGAGGACTCCTGGCATCGATCGCCTGAGGGTTCCTATTAAAACACATGAGCCTATTAAGATTCCACGCTCGTAAGGGGGTGGTCCTAAACATACGACTCCTGATGCAATCTTGGATCATTCAAAGGTGACAACAAATCGTCCTGAGAATATCAACAAGGTTCTTCATCCCCAAAAGAATACGTGTCCGTCAAAAGACAACGTTATACTTGGGGAATCACACTAATAAGCGATGGATTACTCTAATGAGCTGCACCATCAAGCTGTGGGTGTGAACAAATCCTAAAAAGAGGGTATACGAGAAATCAGCTCTCACTGTCCATGCGGGAGATCTATCAGGATAGTATTATCAAAATATAGCTACCCCAGGACCATTTCACAAAGGGTCTCGGTATTCAAGAAACTTGCCACTGAAGCGTAGAAGCCCAAGCCAAGATGTTTCCATGAGAGAAAATCCACCGTCCAGAATGATGAATTCCCTGAAGTCACCATTAATATGGTTGACAAAGAAAAGTCTGTGATTCCTTCAAACGACTTTAATCTCGACTTTTCTTCTAGAAGAAAAGTCAATTCAGGTATAGCCCAACGAATATCTCGGCTCCAACTAGAAGCCATCAGACATAGGGATTACCCGATGATACACGAAGGATTGTCTTCGGAAGACAAATTGTTAGATACTTGCTCCGTAATTGCCTCTAATAATACAATATCCAGCATGGGAGAAGCAAAGAGTCGTTCACAATCACTCCCGACCTAGTGGCTCAAATGCTTCAAGAGGCTTTAGCTCGACAGTGAGAGGAACTCATAGCTGAAATAAAAATGGAGATGGAGTTGACCATATAGCAGATGAGAGAGTTACATGCTCAATGACTTTAACAACCACCTGAGTCCAGTCAGCTGCCTGAATCCAGTCGTTGCACTTAGAACATCACAGTTAACAGCAATTTAGAAGTGGACGAAATAATCATGGCTGATGTACCCCTCATAAATACTGGGGGTGGCCCAATCGCATCCCTCAGTAATACTAGGGGTGGTTCAATTGTACCCCTCAATATTGCTGGGGGTGGTTCAGTTTATCTTTCTCGACATCTTCCAAAGAAAGATGCTGGCAAGGATAACAAGATAATACAGGAGCTGGAAGATAAGGTCAACGCCTTGCTATTGGCTCAGGAAGTAAAGTAGATCGGTATTCCGTGCCCAAATCCAAGAGAGTGAGATTCCATCTCGTACCCGATGAAGTTCAATCTAATTAACTTCACGCTATTTGACGGAAAAGGTTCACCCACTCAGCACCTAATTTATTTCAAGTCCCACCTGAGAGTGATCTCCGGAAATGAACCCCTGATGATTCGGTCATTCATGGGCACCCTTCGCAGGGCGATCTTCAATTGGTATCGATGTCTTAAGTCGGTGAGCAATAACTACTGGGACGACATGGAAAACTCGTTCCTCAACAATTTCTTTTACGATGATACCGAAGTGTCGATCAGAGCTCTTATAGATGAGATGCAGAAGGATGGTGAGTCAGTTAATAGTTTTGTCAAATGTTTTCGTAACAAGGCAATGAATTGTAGGGATATTGTCACAGAGGAGTTCATCTTGCAGGCATACCACAACAATCTTTCCATCGATGTCCTGAAAGCCTTGGGGTCATACCTTCCAAAACTTAGAAAGAGTTAAAACTGCACGGTGAACAGGCTGAACGCTTTCTCAAAAGGAAGAAAGTCGAAAGAGGCCAATCGACAACTAAAGCACTTGCAACTGCTGTCGACATTCATCAACAACAACCTTGGAGGCAACAAGGGACTCTTAATTCAAAGTTGCAGGAAGAGTATTCTTTCGAAGATGATGAAGTTCTAGCCATCTTCAAGTATCTCCTCGCCAACAACAAAATCAAGCTACCACCGATTACAAATCAGGAGGAAGCAAACAAGATTTTGGATTCAAAGTACTATGCATATCACAGGAGGGTTCATCACCCGACCAAGGCTTGTATTACTCTAATAAATAGCATTCAAGCCTTGGTTTATGCCGGTATCACGAAGACAAAATAAGCCAAATGAGAACGAAATCCTTCAACAAGTATATAAGGTTAAACTGCTCCCATACTCCAATGGGTATATAAGTCTAAATTGTTTCCTACCCTCAACGGGAAGTGTATGTAGAGAAAATTGTAAAGAAGAGAATAAAGAAAATGTGACTTTGATTCCTTTGATCTCGGTTACAACTTGATTACAAAAGAGAGGAAAACGAATTTGATTTTCCCCTTTGTTTAAAACTGGGTTCTTCTTGGCAGCGATGGAGTGCTTCCTTCGATTGATTGCGTCGAACTTGCTCTCCGTTGACGATCCGACCGTCTTTATCTCGTGGGAACGATGAACTTTCGTGGAAAGTTTTATGAATAACTCCGAATGAGTTTAAGAACTCTGAACGAGTTTGAACTCTGTGAATAGAGTTGTTGGAACCGAAAATTCGGTTAATGATCAAGCTGTTTTTTTTTTGTTGTCGAAGAATCCTCTCAGATTTGATCTTCTGAGTTTGATTCAAAAATCCTCTCTCTAAGGATTTCGCTGCTGCTGAATCTCCAAGCCTGAGTGGTTGAGATCCTCCGACTCCAACCTGTGCGGTTCAGATGTCAAAAATCCAACCCCTAACTCAGTTGAGTTCGTTGAGTTTTTATAGGGGGATAAGGGGTTGTAACTGATCCCTATATCCGCTCCTACGTGGGTGAAAATCCCTCAGAACGTGGGATAAACGGTTTTGGAACCGTTCGACTTATGTTTGAGTGAGTCAAACGCCCAATCTGGCGTTCAGAACCTCAACTTCGTGTTCTTTGAATTGAGACACGAAGTTGGGTGTTAGCTGAACACCATTGAACGCGAGGGTCGCTCACGTTTGGCTTGTGCATTGTCGACGCGAGGGTCGCTGTTGGTTGACGACGCGAGGGTCGCTATGGCTTGACGACGCGAGGGTCGCCGTGGCTTGACGACGCGAGGGCCGCTATGGCTTGACGACGCGAGGGTCGCCGTGGCTTGACGACGCGAGGGCCGCTATGGCTTGACGACGCGAGGGTCGCCGTGGCTTGACGACGCGAGGGCCGCTATGGCTTGACGACGCGAGGGTCGCCGTGGCTTGACGACGCGAGGGCCGCTATGGCTTGACGACGCGAGGGTCGCCGTGGCTTGACGACGCGAGGGTCGCCGTGGCTTGACGACGCGAGGGTCGCCGTGGCTTGACGACGCGAGGGTCGCCTTCATTTCCAACTTGGTGACGCGGGGATGACATCCGCGTTTCAGAAGGAGTTAGCTGATTTGTAACTTCTTCTGTAGAGCGTTGCAAGGACCGTTGTTCAGTAATCCTGGCTTTAGCTGTTGTGGGGTGTGAAAGCCGTCAGATTGTAACTTTCACTGTAGATTGTGAAGACTGCTGTATAGAGTTTTCATCAGTTGTCGGAAGTGTCATTGAATTGTAACCTTTCTCGATCTATGTGAAAAGTCCTCTATTTGCCGCTTTCGATCACCGACCCGAAAGCTATTTGATTGTAGCTTTCGTTGTAGGAGCTAGACGGGAATCAACATCCATAGTGTCTTAAAGATGAATATTCGCCCATAGCTCTCTACCAAGCAACTATTCGACTATATGTTTCGATCATCGACCCGAAAGCTATTTGATTGTAGCTTTCGTTGTAGGAGCTAGACGGGAATCAACATCCATAGTGTCTTAAAGATGAATATTCGCCCATAGCTCTCTACCAAGCAACTCACCAACTGAGTCCAACTTTTTATTTCTGAAATCGTCCCACTGCTCATCAGCATCTCTAATAATTGCTACGATATTAGCCATGCTGTTGTCACAGCCATCAAGATCAATCATCTCAGAGGTGAGGTCGCGTTTGTGGCAATTGTGGAGTTGCGGATACAGTGATTGGGAAGTCGTCTGATTGTGACCTCCGTTGTCGGAGCTTGTTTGAATAAGCTATCTATTGTGATTTTTAGACAGCCTACAGAACCCCCTCCAAAGTTTTCGAAAGTTCGCGGTTGACTGGGACGAATTTTCGGAATACGCGGGGTTCGACCTTCGCGTCTGGGCTTGTTTGACGCGGGGTTCGACCTTCGCGTCTGAACTTGTTTGACGCGGGGTTCGACCTTCGCGTCTGAACTTGTTTGACGCGGGGTTCGACCTTCGCGTCTGAACTTGTTTGACGCGGGGTTCGACCTTCGCGTCTGAACTTTGATTTTGAGTTGTAACTTTGATTTTGAGTTGTCTAACTCTTTTCTTCTTTTTGCAGTGCGCCATACCAGCGAGCCTCTTCTTTTTCGCCACCACTTTGGACATGAAGGTGGTGCAGACATGAACATAACTTTCAGCTCGCGTTTAGAACTCCCGGTTTTCCGGATGAGGGAGAAGAGTCGCATGGAACTGATCACCCAAGCTTCTTCCGACACTCTTAGGATATTGGTTTCGGACGCTCGACTTGAAAGCCCAAGCCGTAAGCCCATAACCAAACCTGGATATCTCTTCGGGGACTTTGTTGACTTCAACGCAAGCACTGCTTATGATGGGGGCTATAAGTGGCTGCGGAGAGTTGAGGAACGCAACCTTTTCTTGCCCAACATGGAGAGGATGTTCCCCCTATCTTATTTCCAATGCGCTTCCGTCCCGAGGCGTATGGATTGGCCCCTGGTTAAGGATCAAGATGGGGTTGCTCTAGGAGCTCTGACTTTCTATGGGGTTCGCCCCGTTGGTTATAATCGGCAGGTGACAGCTTTACGGCCGAGTTTATTTGCTAAGGAGTATCCCCTTGGCGAAGCACCCAGTCCGGCAAAGACCTTCGTTAAGAGATTCCTGGAAAAGAAGGGAGAGTTCCCTGCGCAAGGATTTAGAACTCCTGGCTGGGTTCATTCTCCATCGGCGGGGTGGGGGGCCCAGATGACCAAGTTTGTTCTGAAGGAATTAGAAGCTCCCCTCGCTCAAGCTGGGTTGCTGGTTCCTGTGCGGGCTACTGAATTTGGGATCGTCCAGAGCCACTTTCATTTCTTCTCCATACTGGAGAAGTATAATCCTGATAGTTGCACTTTCTTCACCCCTGTGGGGGAGCTAGGCTTCGCCCTTCACGAGATGCACGAAGTCTCGGGTCTTATTCTCGGGGATTTGCCGTATGAAGAGTTCGTTCCGGGCTCGGCGGAACTCCAGATTTTAAAGAAGACCAGTCCGGAAATTTATGCCACTCTCTGGGAAGTCATGTGTCACTTCCACATTTGCATGCAGCTGACGGGGGTCCGTGGAGGCGGTATTAAGCAAGTGTCTTGGGCGGAATATTTATTCCATAACTTGACCACTAAGGGAGCTTCAGTGACCCGCTTGCCTGCCAGTACTTTGGAGGAGGTTCAGGCTCGTATTGACGACGCTACCTCCCATTACACTAACGAGGCCAAGGAAGATGTTTTCCCGGCTCACACAGAGTTTGAGAGCTTTCATTATCAAGCTCTGATTCCAATTTCCGACGCGGCGTTGCTAGCTGGATTCTTGATGCTGTGGCTCAAACGTTGCGTCGTTCCTACCAGGCCGATCGATGCCCTTGCTATTGAGGTGGTCTACCCGGCTGTTCTCTTGGCACACGGGAGACCTGTGAGCCTCCTCAGCGCTATGGTGGGTTGTCTTCAGTACGGATTACGGGAGTTGGCCTCTGAATTTGTTGATGTTACAGAGGTGGAGTCTGAGGGCCACAAGACCTTCAAGACTCCCAATCCCCGGGTGCCGATGCCATATACATATTTGATGGCTTGGTACGTGCTCCACTGTCCTCCTATAATGAGTGCAGCCTCTCCCCCGGGAGACTCATTCATCCCATTTGTGCAGCGACTAGAGTCCGCGAAATGGGAAGGGGGGTACATGGTTAGGATCCGCCAAATCTTAGCACGGGACACTAACTTCCATATCTACCGCTGTTTCCCTGATTTCGAGGGCGGTGTCTATGGAGCAGAATATCAGGATACGGCGGGTCCTAATGGATTCACTCAGCTGAGCGGGGGGGTTTTCCATTGGCTTTTATCCATCAGGCCAGGCTACCTGATCTTTCGACAAGGCGCCAACTGTTTCGTCGAGCCTTACCAACCCTACAGGTTCGCTCGCCAATTTGGGTATGATCAGTTGTATGTCGGGAACCCTCGTCCTCAACTCTCAGTTATAGCCAACTTATATGAAGGAGCCAGGGCTTGGTATTATTCTGTGGCAGGTTGTACCAAAGCCATCTTCAAGCTTCCCCACAAAACTGCTAATTCCTATACCTCCATCAGCTTCTGCAATTGGTATTACGCTGCTTCTCAGACTCCCAACTTCAACTTGAATACATCTTGCCTGAAGGACATTAGGCATATGTATAATTCAAGAAAGGGGTCTAAGACGTCTCGCTTGAGGGGGATCGATGAGTTTCTATCCATTGAGAGTCAACCTGCCGAACAGGAAGAGGAACAAGGAGCTGAGCCCGTTCCAGTGGAAGAACAACGAGCGGCTGATCCTCCTATGACAAGAGCAGCGGGAAAAAGAAAACTTTCTGCTGATGAAGCTGGCCAGTATGATAAGCAGATCCGTCGAAAGTTGCTGGTGGATTCTCCCCCCAGAGGCCAACAAAAATCCAAGTTGATGGCTGAGGCCATTAAAGCTGCTAAAGATGACGAACCACAGGAATCATCTGTGGCTGGCCTGCCGCATAGAGCGGGACTTCGCTCTCATGGTCCAGCTCTGTCGGGTGAAGGTTCTTCTTATCATCCTCCTGAGGACGAAGAAGATGAATTAATGGTTGCAGATGCAGAATCTGCTCCGGTGATGGATCTTCCTAGGTCTCCTGCGTTGGAGCCAGGGGGTCTCGAAGATAATCCACCTCCTTCTCCTTCAGCATTAATGTCACAAGCTGATGATTTAATGCCTAGTCCTACAACGGGACTTATGAAAAGACCAGCCGCTGGTGCAAGTCTTCTGGAATCTTCAGCTGTTCTGGGTGATGAGGAGCGAGTTGACTATGACGACTCCCCAGCTGGTGATGCAGTTGATAGAGATAGAGGTGATGAGGACGCTGATGTTGGCAACATGTCAGGTGAAGATGAAGATGACGATGAGAATGTTTCCATTGATGACGTCACCACTTTTGATGATGATGCTCCCAAGGTCCC
>NC_033803.1:11114179-11116360 GCF_001876935.1 Asparagus officinalis | reverse complement strand
AGGGAAAAATGTTTCCAGCCCCCAAAAGCCAAGTGAACGTGTTTCCCACCCCCAAGACTTGGTCAATAGGTGTTTTACCCCTAAAAATAAAGATTTTGTTCTCTGAGCCCCCAAAACACAAAACCCAAGACATTAAAACATGTGAAGACCATAATACCCTTCTCTCTCTCTTTCTTTTTTTATTAAAATATGATGGGGATTATTTTATTATTTTTGTTTTCTCTCTCTCTTTATCATGATGTACCAAGAGGATCTTTAGATAGGTAACCCTAACAATTAAACCCGTAACCTTAACAATTAAACCCGTAACCTTAACAATAAATCCGTAACCTACACAACAAATCCACAACCTTAACAACAAACCCTTAACCTTAACAACCAACCCGTAACCTTAACAATCAACCCGTAACTTTAACAACCTCCCAATACAAACAACCAAAATAATAAAAAACGAAAATAATAAAATAATCATCATCAATCATTTCAACTATCCTCTTGGTACATCATGATAAAGAGAGAGAGAAAACAAAAATAATAAAATAATCCCCATCATATTTTAATAAAAAAAGAAAGAGAGAGAGAGAGGATTCATAACCTTAACAACAAACCCTTAACCTTAACAACCAACCCGTAACCTTAACAATCAACCCGTAACTTTAACAACCTCCCAATACAAACAACCAAAATAATAAAAAACAAAAATAATAAAATAATCCTCATCAATCATTTCAACTATCCTCTTGGTACATCATGATAAAGAGAGAGAGAAAACAAAAATAATAAAATAATCTCCATCATATTTTAATAAAAAAAGAAAGAGAGAGAGAGAGGATTCATAACCTTAACAACAAACCCTTAACCTTAACAACCAACCCGTAACCTTAACAATCAACCCGTAACTTTAACAACCTCCCAATACAAACAACCAAAATAATAAAAAACGAAAATAATAAAATAATCCTCATCAATCATTTCAACTATCCTCTTGGTACATCATGATAAAGAGAGAGAGAAAACAAAAATAATAAAATAATCCCTATCATATTTTAATAAAAAAAGAAAGAGAGAGAGAAGGGTATTATGATCTTCACATGTTTTAATGTCTTGGGTTTTGTGTTTTGGGGGCTCAGAGAATAGATTCTTTATTTTTAGGGGTAAAACGCCCATTGACCAAGTCCTGGGGGTGGGAAGCATGGTCACTTGGCTTTTGGGGGCTGGAAGCATTTTTCCCTATATATATATATAGCACACTAGGAAGAGCCGGGTGGGCCAACTCCTGCTGTCTCCGCTCACGCGGTGAAATCACTTCACGCGGCGCGTAACAAAAGGTTCACACGTGGGTGGATCCCACGTGTTCACAATTTCTCAACTATAAAAGACATAACTTACTCAATAGTAGTAAAAGTGCGTACATGACATCAAGACATCAAACATAACCATTTTACATAAAAACTACAGCTAGCATATATCAAAAGCATATTACTATGCGCTCAACTATAACAATTTTATGCTAGCTCTTATTTGGAAACCTTGAGGGACTTTCCATTCGCCTAAGGTGGACAAAATAATTTTATTAAAATTGCATTTTTTTTTAGTACTGCTTTACTTGAGTTGAGTTCTGACTGCTGTCGATGTACGCATAAATCTAGTAATCGTTGTTGCCTGAGATGTGAACGTGGCTCTAAAGCCCTTTAGGATGATCCATACTACGTAGAGAGGGACAAGAAAAATCATGGAACCAAACTTTAAGCCAACAGAATGTTGTCTCAGCAAGGACATCATAATGTTGGAATATTTTCCCTAGGGATCACAAGGGGTGGGTTTTCTGGAGTCTGAACATTTCATTCATATTTTATGATTTGGGCCGAGACCCTGCCAAGTCCTAGCGAATCTGAGACTTGGGTTTGCCTTAATGCCAGGAAACTATGAAAATTCAGGTAAGAATTTTAAGGTAATTTCCTCATCCGAACCCATTGAATTGAAGAACGTTCTTGCGGTTCGAGAGACATTATCGGATCTCTACAACTGCAACAAACCCCGTATAGAGATTATGGTTCAAGACTGATGGTTTTAAAAGTTGGGATGTATTGTGTATACTCTTTTTTTGTGATGACTTGGTTGCTATTAGAAGATGACATCCACAACTTTGGAGTTTTGGTGTATTGGCGGGATCTTCTGTTA
>NC_033803.1:11107453-11114169 GCF_001876935.1 Asparagus officinalis | reverse complement strand
TAATCCTCATCGCAGCTTCTTCGGTATGGTATGGTGGTGGCAAGATCCTTCGACGATTGCAACATCGGCGTACTCTCCATTTCGTATTGTCTTCTCCTTCTTCGCCTTGTGCCTTTTATCTTCAGCTTCAATATTATACTGCCCAGGACAATGAGATATATGGAAGATGAATATTCACTAGTTTTGCGGGAAAAGAATAAACATGTACTTGGATGCCACTTTAATTTGTTCAACACAGATTTAAATTGCAAATCGCAATTACTTACGAAACCTGGTCTTTCTTTAGAAAGCGAATTTTCTGGCTTGTGGGATGACTTAAGACTGTGGCCGAGGATGCTTGAAAGCATTGCTGATAATAGGATAAAGCAGACTGATATATTATTGGATTTCTTGTAGAATTTGAGCATGAGCAGATTGGATGTATTCTTTTTTTTCTCAGTAGCCTTTTGATCGAAACTCAAGAAAAGTCAAGTTGCCTTCATTTCTCAGTATTTTTTTCTTCTTCTCAGTTATATTTTGCGTCTTGAATTTCATAACAGATTCTTAAATTAAAGTTGCCTTTGATTCAATTATCAGGAAACGCATGTAAGAGGACACAGCCTGAGACGCTACTTGCTGTGTAGAACTGTCACAGTAGTTGCGTTACACTGCCATGTGCAAATTAAAATTTATGTGCCAATTATGATGAAATAACTTTTGTGATTTGGAATATAATCTTGTATCAAAATAAAGTTTTCTTTCAGTCTATAGCAAGTACATGAACGCCATGATGAAAGATCAAAATTGGCAATATATAACACAACCTAAACAAAATGAGCCCCAGACCTGATGATTTGAAATGTGCAACTACAGATGAACATAATACAACTCTATAATGCATCATGCTCATCTTCAAAACCTCTCTCTAACAAAAATTGTTACAAGACAACTCAAACGGATTAATCATATTTTCATCGAGTACAAAACTGTCCATCACATACTTCACATATCAAAATGCGATGCATGGTGAATACACATATACCACTGCCCATCAACCCTCTCAAAGACATTCGTCGCAATCTGCTTTCCCCAACTACTACCTTTCGTCTTCACCACTTCCAAACAAGTGATATAACCAAAATCCCCTCTCACATGAACTTCAACATCTTTAAGCTCAATCTGAATAGGGAACTCATAATCAGCCCCCAAAACAAACTCCCAACTCCCTATCACCAATTCATAACCAGAAATTCTACTAGCTCCGGGATGAACAACATAAACGTTGTCTCCTTTTGCCCAAATAGATTGCATTGCTGCAAGATCTCCATTTCTGAAAGCATGGTAGAATTTAGAATTGGCTGCAAGGACTGAGGTCTTGCTGTCTTCTTGAAGGAGACGGAGATTATCTCTGAGTTTTGCTGCAAGGGCGTAGTCTTCTTCTTTGATGGCTATCTCTAAGTCGTGTTGTAAAGTTTGCTCGTCTAAGATTAAGCCTTCTGTGCTAGGGTGTCCCTCTGCCTCACCGCTTTTGACTTTGGGTATCCATGAGGGGCTTCGAGTTTGGAGTACTGCACTGAGAAGAGGAAATTAGAATAGCTTCTATGAATACTTTTTAACTTACTCTAAGTCAAGAATATGTGCCTGCAATTCCCTTCTTTAGAAGCATTTTATAATATTGTGAGGAAAGAAAAGAAGGAAGTAAATTATTTTTTTACTTGTTTACTGAATAGGACTGAGAAAAAAATACAGAAAATGGAGGCCAGTTTGTGTCAAATAACTGAGTCATGTTCGACTAGAAGGTTGTCTAAGATTAAAAAAAAAGAACTGCATGTCTTTTTCTTCTATCGGTTATCTTCATTCTGCGAGAAATTAATTCAAACCGTGTGGTAATGCTAACCAGTAAAGAGTTGAGAGGATATTTGAACAAACTAGACTGGTTAAGTTGGTGGTGAAAAGAAAACAGTCCAACAACATGGTGAATTCAAAAAGTTCATGACGGCAATTCATGCATCAACAACAATAAATCTCAAATTATAGCTTATAAAAACCATGTAACTTTCTTTGATCTGTAAAGAAAGCTATAATGCTCATTAAGGATATGTAGAAAACCTACTTGAAGAAAATAAAAGCATGATCATAAAAATCAAGTTCGGATTGAAGAAATGTTCGTGGAAAATTGTTCACAGAAGAGCATCTAAAATTTACTATAACTAATGAAGTTATTGATGTATAGGATAAGTCGGATCTAAACAAAAGCATAATTTAGTGTTTGACACAAGTTTTGGTCATAGTGACGAGTTTTTAGCGTGTTAGAAAAGGAAATACTTGGTCTAAATCTAGAAATAAATATGCAATATTTCCAAGAAAAATCTCATGTATGGAAAATATGGAATTTTTGAAAAGCCAGTCTTATTTTGATTAGGTGATGTTGTTCAAGATGCATAAAGAACCTTTGATTTGACTGTTTGCCCGTGAGAAAGAAATATTGATTTATTTCAATTACTTTCTAGTCCATGTCCAAAGAATCAATTAAAATAAATTAGAGAATGAGTTCTTTCCGAGTAGAGAAGTTTAATGTATGATAATTTGAATAGGTTTCGGATTGATTTATTAGGAAGTTTTCGTTGGTTAAAGAGTTCCTGACCAGTTATTGATTCAGTTTTTTTTCTTCTTCTTTTGGTTATAGCCAAATTTAAATTTTACTTGAACTAGGAACCCGAGGCCTATACAAATTACAAAGGCATCTTGTGGTCATCTTTTGCTAGACTTGGCTTTAATAAAGTTTGTCCTAAATTTTCTTTCTTGGTCATGGATTCAAGATTTCTCATGGATTCCAACCTACCTTGGTTAAAGGTTTCAACTACAATAATTTCCTCAAACTTTCAACTATGTTAGAGCCATAGATAGGAGTGTCTTGAAATCTTTGTCACCAGGCACTGGACCCTTAACTTTGAAATCACGTCACTATGAGGTACTATTTCCGTGTTTATGAGTTACATTGGTTCCCATATTAAGAAGATAAATCATGCTTATATCAAGTTGAGAAAATTCCATTCACTTCAGAGTGAAGCTGATTGATGGAAAAATCCAATAATTTGGTGAGAAGTTGATTGATAGAGGAAAACCCAATCGCTGGCAACAAGTGGGCCAGTGGAAAATTTTAATCTCTTGGTGAGACAAATTGGTGATTATATGAGTTTTATCTTCAATAATAGAAGTCATCCCTGGTTATACACAGGGTGTAACTTAGTTATACGCACCTATAAAAATACATGTTCAGCCATCGATATTAGTGATTCAAGCAGTTCATTATGATGCATACATTCTAAATTTATGAGGATTCAATATTTCTAACCTACACATCTCATGACCAACAAGCGAACAGTCTGTAACAGTCTCAAAAGTACTATTTTGAGTTGCTTGAATTATAGGATGAAAAATTCCAAACCACGTGATTTCCAATCCACTCGGGTTTGCTTACGTCGAGAAAACAATGAACGGATTGTATTAACAATATAGATGGAGAATGTGCAGTTTTATAGGCTTATGTGACTAAGTTAGTTACACCTGTTAAAATATAAAAATATAATCCTTAATCCTCACCACAACTTCAGAATTTTGTTGTAATGGTTAAAAGGACTTAAGACACATGTTATCAGAGCAATCTAGGTCTAAATCCCACCGGCCACTTATTTAAAGTGGATTTTCTAAAAGCGCTGTGAGTCCATATTTCGGCTCATAAAAAGGGTGCCCAACTTGCGGTCGCATGTTAAAACGTAAAAATATAATCATCAACCGTCACCATAATTTTTGAGTTTTGGTGTAATGATTAAAGGGATGATGACAACACCCCTATCTATCCATACGTTACTGCTCTTGTCATTTATCTTAAATTAGCTAAATCAGCTACCTTACAGCAGAACTAAAGCTAGAAGCATCATTTCATTAATCAAATTGAAAATTGCGTAGAGTGAAAATTGGGCAGGAGCATTGTTAGGTAACTTTAAAAAATGATATTCCATGTAGCATGGTTAGGCCTAGTTGCTCCATATTTTCACACTGAAGTGAGGACCTGTCAATATCCGGTTAATTCTTCAAAAAAACACCATTGACTCCAATAAGACAAGGTTCCTATCTCTCTTAGAAAAAAATTAAGTACAGATTTTAACGTTTTAGTACAACAAATTTTACTTCTTTCTCTATAGGACCGCTGATATGCTCAAAACGAGAATTTCCATCTAAACCAGCTACGCCGCCACCAAAATCAACCAATTTTATCAATCTTCGTGGGCTCAAAAGCATCATCGGACCTAAACTCTAAATTCTATGTTCAGACGGAGAAAGAAACAATATACAAACAACAAAGTTAAATTGAAATTTCCAGATCAAGAGAAACCCTAAACCTTACATCTCTTAAGAACCGGACGAAAGAAGACCGGAGTGGCCGCAGAGATCCGGCCGAGGCCCGGAGCGGCGTGTCCAGCGGCGGTGAAGCTCGACGGAGGAGCAGGTTTAGATCGCCGGAGGAGGGAGGCATCAGATCGAGGTGGGTATTTGGTAGAGAACGCTGCTGACGTCACAGCCGTAGCCGACGCGGCCATCGCTTCTGAAACTGGAGGTATTATATGCGGAGCCGTCTCTATGGATGAGCTTTTTGGTAACGAGGTTCTGTTTTTTCATCATTTCGATATTAGACCTTTACGATTTTCATATTTCGATATCAGTCCTCCACAGCATTGAAATTGCTATTAGATCCCCAAACCATACTTTTGTTTGGAATTAATC
Source organism: Asparagus officinalis (assembly GCF_001876935.1). Lineage (NCBI taxonomy): Eukaryota > Viridiplantae > Streptophyta > Magnoliopsida > Asparagales > Asparagaceae > Asparagus > Asparagus officinalis. The sequence continues at coordinate 11,109,405 of NC_033803.1, read as the reverse complement.
TCCCTGCTTAGCACCCGTTTAAATTCGGGGAATATTCATTCAACTTTAACTTTCTAGGATGGAATCATGCTAGTTATATCTATTTAAATATATTTTGGATTCGTCGATTCGATCGGTTTCAATGGCCAGAGAAGAGAGGACTCCGGTGTGGATTTTGGATTCACAGATGATTCTGAAACTGTTAAAAATCAGTGCAATGAGTAGCTTTGTGGTTTAAGTTTGCAAGCTAACATCAGAAATTTGCCATTAAGATAACTCGTGCTAACCGGAAGTTATGAAAAAAATTTAAATGAATACAAGTACGAACACCACAGTATTTGATTCTTTCGATTCGTTTCCATGGCTAGTTCGCGGCAGAGATTGATGGAAGAAGTTACAGTCACGTTCTCGAGAGCATCGCAAGAAAGAACAAGCTTGACAACAATACCCATCCCAGATTACAACAATGCTACACATCAAACTAAATATAACATGGAAACCTGTTGATAGCTATATAAACATATCCTTCCCTCTCTATTCAACACTTGACTCCACTTATATATATCTAGGAAACCCATAATTTATACATTGCATGCAACTGATCTAAAGTAGTTGATCTTAGGGACATTCTGTACATCTCCTTCAATTTCCCAGAATCTGCGGTTCTACACCAAGCTGAAGTCGAACCAATACCTCCACCTTTTGAACCTCCAGATAGTGAGGCAGATAGCATGCTCTTTAGCAGAGCCTGCAACTGGTTTAAAAATTTCACTTTGATATCCTCATTCAGCTCGCAACCTTTGTTCTCTTCAACTGCATGACGACCTTCCAGAAGATGCAGCAGAGCCGCTTCCAGCATCTGCGATTATAAATGATGTCATTAGTAGACAAATGTTGAAGAAAGCTTTTAGGACAGAATTTGGACCTGGATTTCCTCCTCGTTCTCCAAACAAATTAAAAAAAAACAGTTAATCGCAGATAGACATGTTGTAGTATCGCTGTTTTGCACTTGCTACCCCTATAATTTTTTTTACTGCAGTAGACCCTCTAGGTTAAATATTCTCATTTTTTGACCCTTGGTGAAATTTGGCAGATATTGCCTCTGGGTGCAATTAGTGAGTCTGAGGGTAATAAAAAAAAAGGAAAATAAAGAAAATAAAATTAATGCAGGTGTCAATCTGCAACAATGAAGCTGCAAGGATAGTAAGTTCGAAACAGCGATACTACGGGGGGTCTTTGTGAAAAATTGACAAACCATCCAACCCATTTATTAAATACGTCATGAGAGGAGGTATATCCGCAACAATGAAACAAGTATAGTAAGTACAGAACAACGATACTACAGAGGGTCTGCGAGCAATTAACCCTAAAATAATGATGTCATCCAAGTGGTTGAGTGACTTGAGTCCAGGTCCAGTTTTAGTTGGGACCTTGAAAACCAAAGTTTAACACAGCGACATTCAGTAACCATAATCAAGACTGCCATACTCTGTCTTTAGCCCCACTTGATGAATAATTACACCAAAGGATCAAAACGTAACAATGAATTCCGGAGTGTAGAATGTTTGCTTGAACATCACTTTATGAGAGCGAAAATTAGCCAGGAAGAAGTACAATAAAAAACCAACACACAGCTGCTTTCAGCGTAGAATTCAAATGATCTAAGATAGTTTAAGATGATGAGTGACCCAAAAAAAAAAGGAATCCTGCAACTTGAGCAGGTTATACCAACCTAACCAGTAACTCTTCAGGCAGGTTATCCAGCTAGTCTGTGTTCAGAGGAGCACCCTTTAACCAGAACAGAACCAGATTAGGTTTGGGGATATTGTCAAGACCCAGACCTGAAACCCATCTCCATCGTACATATATACATTATTACATAGACATAAAATATATAGACCTATGTGCATAAGTGCCAAGACATGCTGGCATGTGTGTGCTGATGTATTCGTGTTTCTCTATGTGCATGTCTA
>NC_033803.1:11035399-11105996 GCF_001876935.1 Asparagus officinalis | reverse complement strand
ACTCTAACACTGATACTATCATCAACTCAGCCCAGCTGTAAAAAACTTGAAATCCTGATTCGGTTTCCAACTCCCTCCTCAAAAAAAAAAAAAAAAAAATCATTCTTTGGCTGTAAACCATTTCCGTTAAATATTAATTTTTTCCCCTTATTTATTATTATTCTTATTGTAATTTGTTCTTGTCTGCCTCTTCTTCTTATAATTATTTTTCTTCCATCATTCCATGATCTTTTCAACATGATTCATTGAAAACCTGTCACCGAAGCCCCTAAGAAGTTTCTTTATTCCTGAACCAAGCAATCAACCAAAAACACCGATCAATCCAAACTATATCAGACAACCTGCAGCCTGAGCTTGGCCCAAGTTCCACGTGTACAGTTCATGTCAGACATAGATGGCTATGACGGGCCAGATACATGGAGAGGGTGTAGAGAAGCTCCAGTTGGGCCTGGTCTAGCCTTCAGCTAGAGCTCGAGTTGAACATCCAAATAAAAGCATATTCTTTAAGAGACTTTGTTTCCGTAACTATACATGGAGTTATAAAAAATTAAAACAAACATTTCCCAGATTTTCATGAGATAGTAATGCCTGCACTTATCTACCCAAAAATAGAACTACAACAAAGAATTTGCAGAATCCAAAACACTATGCACTTCACATGCAAGCATACCAACCATAAAGAGATTTAGAGAGCATACCATGTTTGAATGCAGTGACCTCGACAGATTCCATGAAAGAGATGACTGCTCCATGAGAATAGTAAGATACATAACATGATGCGTCTTTGGACCATAGAAATCTATGGACCTCTGCCAATGCTTGTCTGCTAAAGAAGCATACCACTTAGCCTTTTGACGTTCAGTTTCATAATTAGAAAGTGTCACTTGTTTTCGATCCAAATCCAAAAACTTCAAACAGGCGTCTCTATGGTAGCAAGCAAGATGGTAATGAGCAAAGGCCACCTCTTGTTTACGCAGGTTACCCAAAGATTCATATGTCGCCAAAGCCTCCCTAAAAGCATCACTGGCTGACATCACTTTCTTTCGTCTTTCCATATTTTTGCCTCTTTTATATAATTCATCAGAATGCCCAAGATCAATACTATCATCTGAACTTGCTTCTCTTGCGAGAAGCATTCCAAGCCTAAGGTATGTGTTAGCGAACTGTGTGTGTACTTCATTGTGCAGTGACAAATAATCAGGAACGTCATTAGCAGAAGATAGTTCTATTTTTGCAGCCTCATAATACCGTAGAGATTCAAAGTATTCCAATTTTGCAGTCTTCATATCTTGCTTATATGCAGCTGGAAGGACATCATGCCTTTTAAGCTCATCTATCTTACTTACCAGTTCTTCAGCTAATGCTCTTCTGCCATGACCTAGATTACAGTTAATCAGTATTATATTTGTATGATCGGAAACTTCTTTAAATGCCTTTATAGCATCTGCGAAGGCAATTTCAGCACCACCCAAGTCTCTATTCTCCAGCCTATGGCGGCCTAGCTCATTGCACACCCATCCCATTTTTTTCAAAATAGAATGCAATTCGGCAGCTCCAGTAGGGAACTCACTAATTGCTTTCCTAGCTTCGCTATAACACACTGTCGCAGCCGAAAGATTATTCTCCACCCCGACTAATTTAGGACTTTCAAGGAATGTAAAAATACCTCCACATTTTAACCCTGATGCAACTTTACTACCTGATTCAGAGTTAGATTCATCAATCAAAGCCGATGTTTGAGTTCTCTTAAAATCTTGATGGCCTACAGCATCAGCAGTTGCAGAACTTTCTCGAAGCTCACATTCTTTTACTGGAGTAGCATATGTATCACCATCACGCATGTCCTGTAAATTTTCAATATTTTGCCTATCCTCACGTACTATTTTGTGTGAACTATTACCGTCACATGTTTTTCCAACAGGAGAATGCAACGAATTCCTTTTACTTGATTTTCTGTTCTGTTTCCTACTATAAGAAGGTGAGTCTCTACTGCTACTGCTTGCACTGTTACCACTACTTGCCCTATCACTCTGACAGCTACAGTTTATCAGAGAGCAAGAGCTACAATTTTGTTCGTATTGCCCCAACTTCTTTCTAAGACGTGCGACCTCTCTCACCACTTCATTTGACATGCGCAGCTCACTGCCTGATGTTTTTCTTTGATCTTGTAATTGGTTTCCCTTATTTCTAGACAGATGGCACTCGACATATACATCTCCAACAAGTGACCATGCCTTAGCCCAGAATAAGTAGGTAGTAGAGAACTGATCGGTAGAATAAGCTTCCAAGGGTTCTGCAAAATCTATTACCCAATCTGTTTTCTCCTTCTGGTTTTTGGCCTTTAGCAGATTTGACGAGGTGTTGACCATTGATGAGATAAACTGTGTGTCTTCAAGATGCTGGGGCATTGAACCATAAACTAAACATGCTAATTTGACAACCTTTAGAGCTTGATGCAGTTGTCCATCGTCTTTGTAAGCTTCACCGAGAGCCAAGTATGATTCACCTAGCAAAAGGACGAGATTCCACATCTTCTGATCCATTTTTGATTTGGGAAGCCATTCTCGAATATCACAAACTTCAATACAGTTAGCATCACCGCATCCACAAACAGATAAATTAGATCTGTCACGACTTTTATTGCCACGGTCAACCAGATCTCCTTGAGTGTTTTGGAGTTGGCGTTTCCATCTAAGAGACTTAATAGCTTGTGACACATGGTGTATTGCAGCAAACTTAGAGGAAATTGGATCAGCAACTGCTCTCGTCAAATTAGGTGAAGCTGAGGAAATTTTGTACATATCCAAGCTGTCATGTTTTACAGAACTGGCTGGGTCATCCATAAGGCCTGCCACTTCAGTTGCTGAAAATACGGCATCGGTTTGTTGGTCAGTTTCCATTGTTGATGCTGAAGAGTTTGGTCCTGAACTCTGAAGAATTGACCTGTCCTTAATTGAAGGTGTATCCTCAACAGCTTGAGATGGTACAATATCTTGAACTGTTGATCCAAACATCTCAAGAGAAAACTCTGAAGATCCATCTTCCAAATCAGTAACAGTCACCTCTGATTCCAGAAGAAAAGATTCAGATGTTAATTCAAGTTCTTCATAGCATTTCAATATAAGTCTGGCAAATTGTTCATGAGCATATGCACGAACCACCTAGAGAAGAATAAAAATTCCATTATAATCTTAATCTTTTTAAGGAATACAGATTTGAGGGACAAGCTCTGAAAAGCAAGTTGTAAATGATAGGAAAGATAGGGAACTTACTAAGTGATCCTGCTCGTGAAGGAAATCCAAACATTTTCTGAAAAAATTAGCACATTTTGTGCTATTATCAGATACCTGCAGCAGTCATGGTAATCAAAATGTAAAATTCCAAATAGAAGATTTATTTAGCTATCAACTAGTATAATGCACAGACATCAAGATGTACATCTTTCTACGTTCAATACCTTGGAAAGTGAAAGCCTATGAGCAACACGGTAAAGAAGTGTCCCAAGAGAAAACAAAGACTCCTTTCTTCCTTTATCGATTAGGGACGGCAAAGAGCTAAGACTTGTATCGTTATCATCATCGGTATGGTTCTTTGGCATGACAGAGAGATCAAATAATTGTATCACATCCTCTCCTGCACTTTTATAGAGCTGTATACAACCCAGAAGAGAATACACATCATCCTCCAGCCATGTTGAAACTATTTATGGTTGTTAAAGAAACAAGATAGGGTAACATAAAATCAAGAAATCATTTCATCAACCACTAGAAGCTGTACTTGCATACACAAAAAGACCTAAACCATTCAACAAATTTATCAACTAGCAGACATGGTGAAGGATTCTGACTGAAAAATGAAAAGACAACAAATCCAGCACAAATCATCACAAACTAACTTGCACTAATAACTTGAATTGCATTGCTTCCCAGTTTCTCAAAGACCTCAAATACTCATGAAAACAGGGAGGTTCCAATTTTTATTGTCTAAACTGCGCCCACCTTGTCCGAAATGAATATTTAAAAAATGCTTAAAGTCTTTTTGTTTTCCACAACTTTCAAAACAATTGCCTTTTACTGCACATCTTTTTGTTTTCCACAACTTTCAAAACAATTGCCTTTTACTGCACAATGTAAATAACTTCCTATAAAGCTTTTTTTTAATATATTGATGCGTGGATCAACTAAAACAGCACAGGCTAAAATTAAAGAAACAACATGTTGAATGGTTGTAAAATAGTGACCTTAATTTATTTACTTACAGGATGATAAAGTCCCATAATGACATCTCACCCAGTTGTGGGGAATCTGGGTTGTAGTTCTAGCTTTTATTTATAACAAGTTTGTTGGACATGGTAGGCATGATAATCTGGTAGAACTAGTACTAGATTTGGATTCAATTAAAGTTTAAATTTATTATTTGATAACTAAAATAGCAGGGTGTGATTGGTTCAGTCCTAAACCGAACATCAATTTAACAACCGAACTACCGAAGGGAAAGGAATTGCTTTTAAAACCGAACAAAACCACCAAACTTTGGTCGGTTCGGTTGGGTTGACAACTCAATCGTATATTGCACACCGCTAATGGTGGCCAACCACACATTGTGACAGGTGAGAATGGAAGTTTAGTTTTCTTCTTTGTAGAGTATCATTAAGTGTCACTTATATTTATATACACAAGAAGATGTATAAGCTTGGTTCAAATTCTACCCGATGCTCATTTAAAGCAAATAAAAAAAAGATATCACTGCATTAAACAACACATGTTTTAGCCTATGAAAATAAATTAAACCTGTAGGAGCATGTTAAGAGTATAAAATTATAGCCATCAAGGCTCAACCCTTGCTGCACCTCATTAATTTTGGCAATAACTCGTTTTGATACCAACTTAAAAATCTCTTTTACTAGCACCAAAATTGTGGAGAGAGTTGAGGATTATAATTTTGTACTCTAACATGATCCCATGGTTGCACGCCTTTTTCATGGACGGAACCTAAACTTGCTTACCGATAGTTTTAAAGTCTACTTTCAATGTGTGATCGATGGGAAATGAACATAGGTCACTCTGATACCACAAGGAAGTAGTTGTTGTGAGGGTTGCAGTTTATATTTTCAGACACTAACATTGATAACAAAGGAAAACCAGATCCTTAAACAGAACCAAGAAGGGGGAAAAAGGAAATCCAAAGAACGTGGATTTGCATGAAAAAAATTACTAACATCTATTCTATGCAAAGACTCAGTTACCAACGGGAAAAATATTAATCATTATTAATGCAACATGAATGTGTTAAAGTTCATCATTTTCAGCTCTAAGCTTGAGAATGGAACATGAGGCTAAGAACATTCATATTCATTATGAATGAAGCAAGGTTTTAAAAATCGGTTATCGGGGATTTATCGGACGGTCAAAATCCATATCGGATAGTGAATATTGGGGATATATCGAGAATAAGTAGTATTTATTATTGTTTTAAATATCCCCGATAAGGCCTGAGATATCCCTAGTATATCCTTCTACAGGGCTGGCCGCAACTGATATGGTCTCCGAATATCCTTTAGCTCCTTTTGGCTATTTTGGGCGATATATCCCCGATATAGTGGACATGTCAGTCAATATGTTGACCAGTATATCATTTTATATCACTTGTTATAATACAATATACCGTGTTGGCAATTTTTGGACATGTCATGACTTTTTCATTATATGAAAATGTCATTTTGGTCTAAAAAATTCAGACAACATGTTGTAACATTAATTTGTACTTTTTTTTGTTTTACAAGGTTGATTAGTGATCCTAAACATATACTATTTAATTTTATATTCTTAAATTTTATTAAGTATGTTGAGATTACATTTTAGTGCATTATACTATACATGCAAATATCCGTTATTGCCTTCTAATATTTACCACATATCCCCAATATTTTCCTGATATCTGCAACCCAATATGAATTTTGACCATCCGATATTTCCCTAATATCCGATATTTAATACCTTAGTATTTATCGGTGTGACATTACAATGATGTATATAATATAATATTCTAAAATGTAATTTAACCATACTTAATGAAATATAAATATACCAAGTATATAATTATGTTTAGGATCATTAACCAATGGTAGAAACTTGGTGTCGGGTCGGGTTTAAAGTGCATTGAATAGGTGCATGTTGCCCAAAATCAAAACTCAAAAGGCTGATAATTCCGATTTTTGAGCCGACAATATCAGCCGATAACTCACTTTATCCCCGCATTATCGGCGATAAACATCCAAAAAACGATAACCGATTTAGAATTGAACTGATCATAGTGAAAGGCCCTAAACCGATAAATCGCTGATATTATCAGTTTATCGGCCAATATTTAAAACATTGGAATGAAGTACTACTAATGTTTACCTAAACATTTCTTACATTTCAAAAAAGTATATATCAACAGCTTCTCTCCAAACAATGATTCATCCCATCTGTAACAGTTGCAAAATATTGCCTAAATTTTCATAGAAATTACTTACATAAAGTTAGATAATTGTCTCACCTGTAGGGAATAGCCAACATGTTAGTATTCATGAACAGGGGCGCATAATCTTGTCTGTGGAATGTCAATATAATCGTACACAAGAACATCCAACAAAATTACGAATTTACAAATACTTGGTCTAGGCTATAGCCTCCGTTTAAACGCAAGATACACACATAGTAACAAAGAGACAAAAAGGGGGAGGGGGGAGACCACATAGAATAAAGATTCAAGAATGTGATAAATGTAGTGTGTGTGTATAGCAAACAGAGATAATTGCAAATGGAAGATGATAGTAATTCATGAAAATTCGATCATAATAATTAAGAACTTCAATGATTCATATCAAGTAGGAGCCTATGGGGAAGTACTTGTAAACCAAAGTTTTAAATGTCGAATGTCAGGTTCATGTCGGATAGCTAAAATTCATGTTGAATAGCGAAAATTGGGGATTTATCGGGAGATAAAAAAATATCGGATTGCCATATCGGATGGTGTGCATATGTGTAATATAAATATTGTCTATTGTCTATTGTCTATTGTCTAAACATATAAAAGAGCAAATAACTTATGATGTTTAGAGTTGATGTTGAAGGAAAGAGGTGAGAAATCTGATATTAGCGGTTAAGAAGAGAGAAGATCGCCTGATATTGATGTCGAAGGAATAGCTCGGAGAAGAGACCGATGAGATGTGGAAGGAGAGAGAGAAGATGAGCGACGTATATTACTTTGGTCTTTTTTTCCATTTTCCGTAACTTATCGGTTTTTGTCTTTGGTAGTAATATTAAAACAATCAAGAATTTAAACTCAAACCTGATTAGACAAACATAACCAAAAAAATAAAAAAATCAACCAAGTTTTTAGACTAAAAAATCAGCCGACGTATCAGCCGACATATTCGCCTGACATATCCGACATAGCCCCCGATATATCCGACATAAACCCTAAAAATGCAATACGCATTGAAAAACTCAATATCGTGTCGGTTGACCCCTAAATCGGACATGTTGGCCGACATGTCCGACATGTCGTTGTAACCAATCTAGTTTGGTGCCGCAAACTCCAAGTCAAAAACAATACTTTAAGCAGAAAACAATAAATGATTCACAAATTAGATGAATTTATCACACAAATATCTACATAATTGATTGGCATTTGGCATATAAAAGAAAGAAAACTCTGAAACTCATACCCACTAGAAACTAGAATTTAATAAGAACCCGTCAAACATATTGAATATACGAGACAGAATACAGTACAAGTAAAAAAAATTTAACAAATGATAATTGTAGAGCAATTAATATGTACAATAGTAGCATATGAACTACAAAAAAGGAGAAAATATTGCAATTAGGTGATTCATACCCAATAGGCACCAGGATCTTGTTTACAGTTATCCTGGAGAAACTTCAATACTGATAACCCATTTTGCTGGACCACTTGCGGATGAAATCCGGGAGTACCATCATCTGATATACCCTTCAGTAGGAATATGTCATCTGTTTTTAGAAGCTCATAGCCTTGAACGACACCATTATCATGATAGCAGATAGCCAATTCCGGCACACTCGCCATCACATTATCAAGCCAGGCTTCAAGCCAGGTCAGTGGAGTGACCTGTCAAATTGAATCAGAGGAACAGAGAACATTAATATTACCAAAAAGAAGCAATGTCAAAACAGTCCGCAGTTTGCAAATTACCTGCCTAGCAACATCCCATAGGTGTAGGCTTACGGCTACATATTTCTCATTGCTAAATATAAGCATATCACTGCCTAGAAGCATTCGAAAATTGTGGAACTGCCAGAACATTACCCTCAGGAAACTATCATTACCAGCTCTCCTAAACTTATCAGAATCTTGCACTGGGCCTCTGGGTTTTTCACCAACTTGAGAAGTTCTTTTGACAGAACTTGGCCTTTTACACTTATGCTTGTTCTGTTTAGTACCCCAGTAATAATTGTCATGACTTGCTTGTCCAGATTTTCGGCTCCCACTGATATTTTTATCCAGAAATTTAGACTCGGTAGAATCTGAGCCTGTGGAGGATACAAAAGAATCCTCTCGATTTATGAAGCAGCCTGGTAAGATAGTTGAACTTGTCTTCTCTGGTGGTGGCTGGTGAGTTGGTGGGCAATCACAAGCCTCCGCTCTTACTGAATGCATCGCGAAGTTCAAGAAAATCGAAGGATCTGAACCTTTAGATTGGTTACTCTGTCTCCTAAATATCTTTTCTCCTTCTTCGACGTCAGGTCTAAATTTGGCAAAAGACGTTTCAAGTGAGATTCCACAAAGCACACTTGCAGCTTGCAAATCAAGTGCTAGCTAAGAGATCTACATAGTAATATTGCAGAATAGCTAAATAACATACCCTGTATTCAGGATCAGGTATTTCCCAATCGCTGAACCGCAATAGACACCTGAGCCTTTGAGTAAGGAATTTTGAATATCTGCTTCAAAATGTCAGTAGGGGCAACAACATCTATTTCATCCCCATATTCTGTTAAACCGGATACAGCAAGTGCCTCACATTTTCGTGATAAGTTTTGACTGACTGGACCACTTTCCCAATGTAACTCTGAAAGACAAATATTCCATCAATAGGTACATCAAATAGATATAAGGTAAATGAACATACCAGAAACCAATCATTCCAAAATAAATCCAAGCAACTACAATGATATTTATACTGAGCACTTGAGGCTGTAAGAGCATTTACATGTTATGAGAGTACACGAGTTTTCTCATTCAGCTTAGCATTAGAGGAATATACAGCTAAATATCCGCCTCTTAGCACTTATCTTCATGGTCACTAATCTGACTTATTGCAGAAGTATATTAGCTTATTGAGAAGCCTAAAAGAAATAAAATAAGAGTCAAAGAAACATCTATAATCCTAAAACTGAACTATAACCATTTAGAGCCTCTTTTCTCAACCCACAAAACAGATGGTGGGTTTAATCTGCCCAGCGCAAACACAATCTGCTGCTCGTTTGGGTTGGAGTTCCCTGTCGAGTCTAAAATCTTACATGAGACCTTCAACTGTTAAACCCCAACATGTTACATGCTGTTAGAGTGAATATGTACCTATTCTCAACTAAGACTATTGGATTTAAAAAAACCCTAACATGCTGGGAAAAACCGTGTCCTGAAGGTTTTTCCTGTAAGATGTAAGATTTAATTCGTAAGGCGTTGTTTGGCAAGAGGTTAAGGAAGAAAGGCTAAGTAAAAGGATTAAATTAGTTAACCCATCATGAGGGGTTAAATTTTATTAAACTCCATTCGGATTAGATAGTTTCGATGAAGGAAATTAACTTTTTTGTGTTTAGTAATTAATGAAGGGTTAAGAAGATTTATCCTCCTGATTTTTTTAAAAATACCAATTTTAACTTTATCAAAAGTAGAAAAAATGACTGATGGTTGATCAAAAATATATTTTGACTCCCTATACAAAATGTAAGTATTAATAAGTTAGTTATTACGAACACTCATTATCTGTAAATAAACAAATAGAGAGAAAGAGAGAGAGATCCTCTACGTTCTCTTTTTTATAACATTCTCTATCTACTTTATTATAGAGAATTTCTACAATTAACCAATTAGAACTTCTCACTCAGTGGACTGCATGAATGATATTCATTATGTAAATTATACAACAAATTTAACTACAGGGCTCATTGAATGATCCAATGCTATTAATCAGTGTAATCAATTGCAGACATTCTCTATAATCAGGAATGTAGAGAATTTGCCCCAAATAACGTATGAGTCGATTGATTATTCTAATTCAAATATTATAAAATATTTAATTACACTCCACTCTAGTGTGGACATGAACTAAAGTATTATGATTTTTTACATGGATGATCCAAATCTATTTCAATACTAAAATATTAATGAGCCTATACTAAAATATTAAATAACACAGACTCTTGAATGGCCATGGTGACTTAAATTATAAAATATTAACTTACCTAAGCTCTAACTACATGAACATTAAAACAATGAAGTAGAGCCATATCAAAGTACTAAAAAATTACAATTTCCACCTTCATGTACCCTCCCATACAAAGACGGGTTAAGCCTAACACCGTCTTAATAGGCGGAATAGTTAACCTATCATTTCGACAGGTTAACTTGCCTTAACCCTTGAAAACGAGCTATCAAAACCTTTAGGCATAAATTGGTGTTTGAAAGGTTAGTGAAAGGTTAAACCTCTTTTACCCTTTTACTAACCCTTCGCCAAATGCAGCCTAAGGGTTTGACTATGAAGAGTTCACATCATATTGCATGAGAATGGTGCAAGAAACACAGTACTAAGAAGTAAGAAGATGTAAACCCCTTTACTCCAGCAATTAGAGACTATGTAGCACGGACACGGATCCGACACGGCCATCCGACACGCCGACACGAAGCAAATCCTAAAAAATACATAGGATACGTGTGTCCGACACGGACACGTGTGTCCGACACGGACACGACACGACACGACACGGCTTCATGTTATGCGTGTCCGTGCTTCATAGGTTAGAGATAGTGAGTGGTAGCAGAAAAGAAATGGTCGAAGGAAACGCAATAGGGGACATTTAAGACTTTTTTAATTCCACGGCACAAGCCGAAACTTGCAGCACAGAGAAACAAAGGACAGTAGGAGAAGTTAATATTGCTTATAAATAGAGCGTAGACCCTAATGAAACTTTGAAAATTAAGACCGTCGTTGATATTCGATAAGCGTTCCAGATATTATGCATGTCCCAAATGGAAATTCATACCATACACTTTGGATTCCTCTAGAATATACCCACTAAGAGAAAAACCTTAAGCCATACATGGAAATAGGAAATTTGTTTTAAGAATTAAAAGTAGCACAGTCTGTCTAATTTCATAGTTTGATTAAGGAACATTATTGGAAGTTGATAAACATTCTTTAAAATTGTCAATAATCATTCAGAGACCATCCATTATTTAAGTCTGCTGAAGAAAAGATCTAAAGCATCAAGAGAATAATCGTGGCATTTCAGACAGTGTATCAACTAAATAAGGTTGGCTCCCCCATATTGTAAGAATAGTGAACCAAGAAAATAAGCAATCAAAGAAAGAGAGGATATCTGGCCGAGACAAATTTTTGGGTAAAGAACATTGATTGGAACACCACTAAGAAAAAGTATCTTTTAGGGAACTACAAGCTCCCCTTAAGGTGCAACATAGATACAAAAAATAAATAAGCAAAAGATTTAAGGGCAGGTTTTCAGCTTTTACAAAAGAAAGAGAATAAAGATAAGATGGAAACCTAAAAATGACACACCTTGTGCTGCTGAAATAATGCACAAAAGTGATGTAAAAGATAACATTATTATGGAGTTGGAAGCTTCCAAAAATTACAAGCACAACTAAATTTTATTGTCATTAAATGACTTTTAGGTCTAAAACAAGTACCTCCTATCAACTCTCTTAGGTAGCATGCTCACTGATCATTTTTTTACACGTGCAGCCTGACAGGTTTTCCCCTATCTTATAGCCAATTGAAGCTACTTGTAATCGCTACGAATAACTTTCTATTTAACTATCTTAAGCACACCTTCACTCGTTCATCTCCCATTTCACTACAATCATAATTTTTGAACATGCTACTTATTGCCCAATAGTCAACACTCCAACCAGTAAATTATGCTCACCACATAACCATTCTCATAGAACTTCATCTTCATGCATGAGTCATGACCTATGGTAATATAATATAATAATACTCAAGAAGCACTCTTTACATTGACCATCGTGTTTCAATTTTATCAAACAGCATCCACCTAATTGCTGTATGATAGTTGACTGATTCTAAGCAATGGCAATACTTACTCTTCCGTCATCAATGTGGACAGAAGATTAGCTCCTACATGCTTCTATTGAAGTTGCACTCGCTGCTCGATATATTTTTTTAGCTCTCCTAATTTAAGTTTCAATCTAATCCTTCTCTCCACCTTCCTACTTTAGAGAACACCCTTTCAGCACCTCATAAAAAGAATCATCAAACATCATGCACCTCAAGCTCGAGTACTTTTACCTAGTAAGTTCATCAACAACTAAACAAAGAACTAAGGACTTGGGGCCAGTTTGGAATTATTGGAGCTTATGATAAGTTTGTTATATAAACAGTTTATAGAAGCAGCTTAGATAAGTTGCTGAAAAATAGAAGTTCGGTAATTATATATCATAAGCTACTTCAAAAAGCAGTAGGGCGCTTGGTAAAGTTGTGCTTAAAATTATTAAAAGTGAAAATGACAAAAAATAGACATGACTTTAACAATCAAAATAAACAAGATAATATTTGAATAGATAAAGTAATTATGTCATGTCAAAAAATAAAGGGTATGTATGGTATAAAAACTATAAAAAGCAAAAGCTACTTTTAAAAGCATCACAAAACTGCTTATAAAAGCACCCAAAAGCAGCAACAGTTTCAATACGTAAAGAAATCAGTCTAACAAAGCACATTATTTACTGCTTCTTGAAAGGGAAAAAAAATAAGCAGAAGCAACCTACAAAAAGCAATAGCAAACTGGCCCTTAATGCTTTTATTTTAAGCTATTATTACAGGCATCAACTGCTCTAACTTCATTACTAGTTGAACATAATTATCCTCAATTACAAAGTACTCTCGAGACTTTATTTCTTGTCGACATTACTGTCCCTTTCTTTCTATACAAATGAAACCATATCTAGATCTCTTCTTTTTTCTTGTGTTGGTAAAACCATATGTGCAATCAAATTTATTTTCAAAATGAAAATTGTTTCTCTTAGTATTCCCATTAGTTGTTTTCTTTTCTACAATGAATTAACTGGACAGACAATGTCACAATGTTGGCTCACTACAAAACACCTCAGCTTTAAGCAAAGCGCAGACTCAATATAAATCACCTCGATCAACATTTCATCTGTGTTTAAACAATAATACGACAAGGATATCAAAATACTGTCTGAAGCGTTTCTTTCCCATGAAATTCTCCCTTTTTACTATGCAAATCCATTCGTTTATTTTTCATCCTATACCGATATTCAAATATCCATTTTCCTTTCGAATTTTATTCTGTAACATTGTCCCTACAATACAATACAATTTCACTTGTTGTCATCCATGATATCTATCTATTGTAACAAAACTCATCACCAAATTCATCAAAATTTCTACTAAAAAAGGGGAAAAAATAAAATACCTTCATTGGTCTTCGCAGCAGCAGGAAACACTTTCTCCGAACCATTCGACAACAGAGGAAGAGTATTGAGATCAGTCTCGGTCGGAAGCATTTGATACTGTGGGGCTCCGATCCTGGAAACAATCAATAACCAAAAAAAAATGTCATCTCGAAAAATTCCAAAAACAATTCACAAAAAAAAAAATCGAGAGAAAGAGGAGGTTACGTGTGAGGAGAGAGGCGGAGGGCCGATTGAAACAGAGAAAAGGTGGAATCAGTGAGAACTGGGAGAGTTCCGCACAAGAAACCGAAGGGTTTCGGTTTCGCGATCTCCAGTTTTCCGATACACTGGAGCTCCCTTGGATCGTCCATGGCCTCTACTCCTCCTTCGTCTTCCCTTCGTTGAGTGGGAAATTAGGGTTAGGATTTAACTCAGGGTTTTTTTTGATGGGTTCAGAGATCGAAGGTTCGTGGGTTTGGCTTGTAACTGCTGAGAGTGGGAGAATCGCGAAGTTTCTGCTCTCGACTGTTAACGAGTGAGAGGGTTGAGAGGGTTTGCTCGGTGTCTGGAAGAGAAAAATACGGTTAGAGGCAGCTGGAACAAATAAAATTATTTAATCTTCTATCAAAAAAAAAATATTATTTCATGAGAAGTTTTTCATTTAAAATTTCTTTTTATGATTTTTTTGATGCATCGGATTAATTAAACTGGGAATTGTTTTAAATAAATGGTGAACTGATTTCTTGGGTGATGATTTAAATTGTTGAGAAGTATGTATCATCAAAGCATGATGGTTTGTAAGAAATTAATGGTAATTTCCTCTAAGGGGCTGTTTGGTTGGTTTCCTAAAAACCAAGAAAAGGAAACCGGTACAAGGAAATCAATAAAATAATATTTTTATCCATTTCCATCCCTAAAACTCACCCACAACATCCAATAAAATATTATTTTTATCCTCCAACTCATCTCATTTCATCTCCTTTCTTACCTTTAAAAATAAACCAAACACAAGAAATGTGTCACATCATCCAACTCATCACATCTTATTTTATCTTATTTTTAAAAATCACACACATCATCCAATAATATTATGACAACTCATCTCATCTCATTAAACATTCCTTTCTATCCATTTCCTCAAAAAAAAAACAAGAAATCAATTTTCTTAAATACGTGTCACATCATCCAATAATATACCTCCAACTCATCTCATCTCATCTATTTTCTTATTTTTAAAAACGAACCAAACACAAACAACCTCAAAACATCATTCAATAATATACCTCCAATTCATTTCCTTATTTTTTTTAACCAACCAAACAACCTCAAAATAAGTTTTTTAAAAAATCACTCACATCATCCAATAATAATGTGACAACTCATCTCATCTCATCACCTATTCTATAGTTTCCTTCTTTTTTAAGCCAACCAAACAACTTCAAAATAATTATAATAGGAAATAGGTTTCCTATTTCTTGATTTCCCAGTTTTTTTTGCCAAACGAACAGCCCCTAAAAGGAGGCTAAATTTCACTTAATTCATAATAGTTTCACTCCAGTTGCACTTATATACCTTCACTTGTTTTTCTTGGTATTTATATATACTAAAGTTGTTTTAATTTGATACAATAGCACTTCTTAGTATGCAAACATGTAAAGAATTTTTCCCGATCTATGGGACGCTGACATACTATTCTAGAAATCTCTAACCCCCGTGACTTGTTGAATTTGTTGTTTAACCAATACTAGTTCTATGTTTAAGTTAACGCAATTCTAATTCCTGGTTGATGCCTTATAGGCACGAGCGTCCTCCATATCTATGTACCCATGTGCTTTGGCCATCAATTGCTCATAGTTGTCGACGGGCTTCTTGGCAAGTGAGTCGGCCAACTCGTTGCTCTGCAAGCCTGCAACGAGTGCGGACATGGCGACTGCACTTAAGTGAGTCGGCCAACTCGTTGCTCTGCAAGCCTGCAACGAGTGCGGACATGGCGACTGCACTTCCTGGGTCATTGACCTCCAGTCTCTTCGCTTGAAATTTTTTGAAATAGGCTCGGAGGCTGTCCTCAGGCCCTTGCCTCATCTGAATCAACGCATGGGGGGGAGGGGGGGGTTTGCTTGGTATCAGCCAAGAAGTGATGGATGAACTTTTGACTGAGCTGACGAAAGCTGCTGATGGATTTCCTTCCGAGAGCACTCCCTGTGAGAGTGATCGGGAAACATCGACAGAGGATTGCTTTTGAAACTTGGAGTATGCTCATTATATCATAATAGTTTTGAACATGCTCGGAAGGGTCTCCTTCGCCTGTATATATCCCTACGCGGGGTATTTTGAACTTCTCAAATGGGTAATTCATTATGCCATCAGAGAAGCGGGTGTTCCCCCAATGGCGTCAGCGATCGGCCTATACACTCGATCATAACCGGAGACCCCTACGGTGGTAGAGGGGGTTAGAGACGTATGGTGGCGATGATGGGCCCTAGAGGCTCCTCCATTGTGGTTTCTAGGATGGCTAGGACGAGAACTCTCACAAGTGCTTTCCTGTTGAGGGAAAAGTTGTTGGCGAGGCTCTCCTTGGCTAAGTGTCCGACGGGAGAGCGAGTCCGGTCGTCCAATGCGACCTGGTTGCTCAACAGCTGTGTGAGGAGTCCGAGGTGGGACCTCTCACCATGCTCCAGGGTGGAGAGGAGTCTCTGATCTCCGGTCTTCAATATGCGGGGGGTGAGCCGATGAAACTTGTTGTGGCTATGAAAGCCGGTCAAGGACTTTGTTAGTAAAGATGTCGAGTTTCCCCTGAAGGGATTGAGCAAGCTTGTGAGTAGTGTCATCGAGTTGACCTCGAGTAACATAGTTGTGGTGTTCTACAGGGCGAAACTGGTCAGACCCTTGCTTAGAACCTAGTATGTTTTCTCAAAAAAGAAAAGTAGCCCTACAGTGGGTGCCAAACTGTTGATGACTAAAATCAAACAGTTAGTTATATCCAAAATAGGATAGGTTCGGTTCAGTATTGAAGAGGAGTTGCTTTCTTCCCTGACTTTATGTCTGGCTCTTAAATTGAGATGTTGATCAATCTGCACATGTAGAAACTCGTAAGAGGGCGGGGATTAGTTCCCATGTTGTACCTCCAACGATCAAGTTAGCTAATGAACTTGAGTGGGAAAAGTAAGAACTGTGTGTTCTTGTGTGCAGTAATATGTTCCAAAGTCAGATTTGTGTTTCCAAAAGGTCTTCTACAAGTTCGAATTATACATGTATTTATATCGGAAGCACGAGGGATGAATTGGTCACTTCGGCCAAGCACAATGAGGCGGTGGCGAAGTGCGGGTTGGCAGCTGAGTCAGCTTTTGCTTTACAGGTGTCGGCTAGCGACTGGAGGGTAGATCACCTCGGCATTAAATAGGAAGTGATCAGCGGTGGGACAGTGGCCCACGTGGTCCGATGAGTCATGAAGACTATCGGGGCCAGAGAAATAATGTGTATGTCATGCATTAAATGCGATGCAGACATGTAGCCAGTGAGGACAGCTTCGTCGATAAGTAACGTCGTTTCGAGGTAGTTTCAAGAGGTGTTCTGGACGAGTAGTGGAGTAGGCTCTTGGTGAATCGTCCAGGACGAGAGGACCGACTAACACCGCCTTTCGTGTCGGCATGGAAGAATGTCGACTTGACGAATCGACTGAGTCAGACTCTGGGGGATCTGGACCATCCAGTTGAGTGGGGCAAGACGTATAAGGATGCATCTGTTTGTTTGCTGATACGCCGTATGTCCATGGGCGGGAATACTATAACAAGTCTTAATGAGGACATTCAAAAGAAATTTTTAATGTTTAAATAACAAAAAAAACATTAATGTTCAATTATTAGACAACTTAGAGTATAAAAATGCTATGAAAAACAAGTAGAAATATATAAGTGCAACTGTGTAAATTTGTATGATATTTAAGTCCAACCTTAAAATGTACAGTAGTTTTGTGTAAAACCCCTCAAAATTAATTTTAGTTTTGAGAACTATGATCTCTCATGTATCTTCATCTTGTTTGTTGAGAACCGGATGCAAATGGGACAAAAACTTTATTCCATGCAATTATATAGTTTTTTATTTTTTGAACTAGGACTACCACATTTTATAGGGCCGGATTATAAGGTTCTTACACTTAGTAGTTTAAAATAATTGCATGATGCTTATTGTGATGACGTGAACCTAACATGTGGTTTGAGTACTGTTGGTTGAAAATTTGGAGTAAAAGAAATGAAAGAAAAAAATTTGATTTAAATTCTCTCGATCTCAATTATAATTAGATTTCGATTACAAAAGAGAGGAAAATGATCTGGATTCTCCCATTTGTTTAATTCTGGGTTCTTCACGGTGGCGATGGAGTACCTCCCTCGAATGCTCGCGTCGAGTTTGCTCTCCGTTGACGATCCGAACGTCTTGATTCACTGGAACGTGGTCTTCTCCTCACGATTTGATGTTGTGGAGAACTTGCGTGGCAAGTTTTAGAACTCTGAACGAGTTTGGAACTCTATGAAAGAGTTAATTTAACCGAAATCGGTTTATAAGCCAAGTATGAAGAAAACTCCTGTTGTTGATCTCCAAAGCTCCAGCAATTTCCCCAAAAAGTTAGCCGAAGATCTTTTCTTTGCTGCCAAGCTCCAGGGTCAATCCAAGCTAAGAAGTTCTAACCCTTAACTCGGTTGAGTTTCTTCTTATTTATAGGGGATTAAGGGGGTATAACCGCCCCCTTAAATCACTCCTAAGTGGGGTGTAACCGCCCCCAAATCGTGGGAAACGGTTTTGGAACCGTTCAAGGGTTTAAGGGGTGTAATCCCCCCCCCCTAAAATTTCTCCATAATGGGGTGTAACCGACCCCATCGACCCCATTAAGTGGAGATACGGTTTGAAGACCGTTCAGGTTCTGTTTGAACCAGTCGAATGCAAAAAACGCGGGTCTGACCCCCGTGGGTCTGACCCTCGCATTTTGATGTTGCAACGCGGGTTCGACCCCTGCGTTTTGATGTTGCAACGCGGGTTCGACCGCTGCGTTTTGATGTTGCAACGTGGATTCGACCCCTGCGTTTTGATGCTGACACACGGGGAGGACCTCCGCGTTTTGGTGTGGCAACACAGGGAGAACCTATGCGTTTCGTTCTGGGAACACAACCACGAGCTATGCACTTTGAATCTGGGACGTATAGGTGAGCTCTGCGTCTGGATATGAAGAGACCGTCAACTTGTAGTCTCTTTTGCTAGAGTGTTGCAAAGACCGTCATCTTGTAATCTTCGTCTTGGCTCCTTGAAAATATGATAGTCGTCAGATTGTAACTCCCGATGTTGATTGTGAAGGCTGTTGATTAGAGCTTTCATCAGTTGTCGCGAAGATCGTCAGATTATAACCTTCATCAATCTATGTAAAAGTCTTCAAATTGTAGCCTTCTGGAAGTCGTTAGATTGTAACTTCCATCATCGGTGTTTGATGAGAGATCATCTATCTATTGTGATTTTTAGACAGCCTACAAATACATATATGTTCAACTTGCAAGATTCATTTTTGGGTTAATTGCGAATAGACACCCTGTATTATTGCCATGTTGCAGATAATCCCATCACCTATGTAGTCTTATTTGTGCAGATAGACCCCATAGTATTTGCCCGAGTGCAGATAGACCTCTTTAGTGAGCTTTTTGGGCTCTTCTAAGGGGGAAAATAGCAATTATGGTTATATCTTCACCAACAGGGCTACAAAGGGTTTATCCAAATCCTCAAAACTTTATGACTCTTTTAAGAGTAAAAATTTTTCACCCAAAGAGTGCATCTGCACAAATAGAACTGTAGGGCTCTTTCCAATCAGACGATACCACAGGAAGTCCTTCTGCACTTAACCCTTCGTTTTAAATAGGGGCTTTTCATAGAAACTACTTTAAAAATAGGATAAGTCTATAGGAACCACTTTTAAATTTCAATTTATACATAAATCACTTTTAAAATGGGTTAGTGTTATGAGAAATCCCCGTGATGAACTAATATCAATCACATGATCGTGAAAAAAATATTGAGAATATAAATAACACACAGATATACGTGGTTCAGCTTGTAGTCTACGTCCATAGATGAAGAAGGAGAATGTTTGTGTCGAAAATCGTTTTCTTCATTGTATAGCTCATTACAACTTCGATCGATACAATAAGTTCAAAAATATCGGTCTTTTTATAAGACCTTTACACAATGAAAATAAAAGATACAATTCTCGTTCAAACAAAATGCAGAGGACGTTTATCACCCACTGCTTTGTGTGAGATCTTTGCATGTGCCGGGGTTTATCCGTGGACCACCTTTGATCAGATCCCGTTGCTGAAAATTCGACAGAGCTCCTACCTCACCAAAGAGGTATTTGCTTAAAGCGCTGAAATCGACCAAGCGAAATCAGTAGCTCTTCTCAAGATTAAGACCAAGCCTAATCTCGAGGAACGAACGGGAACGGGCTTCAGATCCTTTGAATTGCTCCTTCTTTATGTCAGGATTCGCCGGGATCTTTCTAGCCCTTGCTAAAATTCGTGCTCCCTTGCTTTCCAACTCGGCAGCACCTCCTCGTCTTGATAATTAATCCACCCCTGTGAAATGAGCCCCTAGGCCTGTATTTATAGACTTCGGTTGGAGGGTTTTCGGATGAGAACAATGGATTTGGCCTTATCTTCAGTTAATAACTGATTAACCATGTTTAGAGATAGGATTTAGGCAGTTAGGAACCTCTGGAACTAAAAAGATCTCGTGAAAACCGGTCGAAACCGCCAAAAACGTGTTGGGTCAAATCTGCGTGAAGGGGCGCAGGACGGCACTATCTGACCCGCGCGGGCGCGGGTTGGATCGCGAGCGTGCTTTTTTTTTGGCCTTTAGTGTTTTTCGGTTTTTCGGGACTTGTAGTTTCTCCCGTTTCGTTTACTCGCCCGTCGTGTTGACTTGTACGCTCCGCATGAGTTGATTGACGCACGTTGATTGATGCCTGCGTGTTGATTGGCGCGCGTGTTGAATGATGTACGCGACCGATAGACGCACGCGAACTGATTGACGCATGCGAGTTGAATGATACACGTGTGCTAACTGACTGTTGGGCGCGTTTGGACGCTTTGAGTTGATTGATGCGTGCTGGCCACTTGGTGTTTGCTGTTGTGGTGGTTCGTTGTCATGTCATCAACGGTTCGCCGATTCGCTTCATACGCTTGTCGGCGTCGGATAATCCTCTTCGACTCGGATAATGACGTTCATCGCTTTCTCTTTGTCTTAAGCTGTATTCGGGGACCTATAGATAATTTTTGATGCCTACAGATACCTCCTCCAAAGAATTTCAGACTCGTTCTTTTATAGGGGGGTCTGGAATGCTTTGGATAAGATAGGCCATTTCCTCAATCTCGTAGAGGGACCTGTGAACTGCTTCAATTCTTGACTTCTTCAGCCTTCAGTCTATTCATTGTTTTATCGAATAGATGAAGTTCTTCCGGCGCAACGTTTATCGTCTGACCATTGTCGAAATCTTGAATTGAAGTTAGTGTGTAAGTTTCTGAACTTAGCTCGTGTCATTGAGTTGACTTTATTGTCGAAATCTTGAATTGAAGTTAGTGTGTAAGTTTCTGAACTTAGCTCGTGTCATTGAGTTGACTTTGAACTGATCATCTTCGTCAGAAATTCATATCTGAATCCGATTAAACTCCCTGAAATCATCATTTACCTTATTTTGGCGAGATTGCTGATGCGTTGACCGACATTGATCTTTACTGTAACGTGTTGATCAGCGTTAACTTTTGTTGTAGTCTATACAGTTTAAGCTCTTAAGGTGTTGGAGCGTGACGGCCGGTCCCAAAAGTTGGGGCTACAGGACCAACTTGTTAAAGCTGATTCATCTGCATGTATGGATCTTATCCTTATATTGTTGGATGCTCAAGTCATGAGACCAACTAATGAAGCTGGTGCATCAATGACTCGTATTTATAGAATTTTTAGCAAATTCTCAGCCATCAACGGGTTTGTTGAGCCTTTACCGACTACCGTTTGAGTCAGGCTAGCCTGCGGATTGTTTAAGTCCGTTCCGCATGTGACGTTGTGCTAAGAGAATTAACTCACTTAATCTTGGTGATATGATTTTGAATACATAGACTTCGTTATTTTTACGGAAATATGACACCCGGCAACGCGTATTAGGCGCTGACTCATCCCTACTTAGGATTCGGGATAAAAGTCCCCAGACTAGGATTCCGGTGTCTTTTTCAATCGGTGAAAGACTAAACCGACAACGCGTGTTAGGCGTTGACTTATCCCTACTTAGGATTCGAGATAAAATTCCCCGTGCGTGTAAGGCACGGATTATGGTGTTATTAATAACAACATGCTACAATGTTGAATATGTGGGCTTTTGTTCTTTTTACGGTTAAGAACTAACCGACAACGCGTGTTAGGCATTGACTTATCCCTGCTCAGGATTCGGGATAAAATTTCTCATGCATAAAAGGTATGGATTTTTATTGCTACGATGGTGAATACGTAGACTCGGTCGTTTTTACAAGAACGAATCACCCAGCAACGTGGGTTAAGCGCTGACTTATCCCTACTTAGGCTTTGGGATAAAATACTCCAGACTGGATTCTGGTGTCTTTTTTAATCGGTGAAAGACTAAATCGGCAATGCGTGTTAGGCGTTGACTTATCCCTACTCAGGATTCGGGATAAAATTTCCCGTGCGTGTGAGGCACGGATTTTAGGAGTTTGAAAAAGTGGTTTCTTCTCCTGGGGTAAAGACGAACCCGATACGGGAGAGGAAGAATTTTATATTCTATCTCCTAAATCTGAAGAGAAAGAATTTTATATTCTATCTTCAGTCACAAAAGGAAACTCAAAGTGGGATCTCCACTTTAAGAATCTGGGAAGGTAAAACTAAGAGTGGGATCTCCACTCCGAGAATCAAAAAGATTCGAATAACCCTAACTGTCGGAAGGTTTGATTATCGAATTAAAGATGGATTTCTCGTTTATCGAGAGTGAATTGTGGTTTTGGTCCTTACTGTGGGAAGGTTTGACCAAGCGGGAGTTTAAGATGATCCTAACTGTAGGAATGTTTGATCACTCAATTTGAAAGTGGACCTCTCGTTCATTGAAGGAATCGAGAGGGAATTTTGACTGTGGTCCTAACTGTAGGAAGGTTTGACCAAGTGAGAGTGGGAGTGTGAGATGACCCTAACTTTTATAGGTTTGATCACTCGATTTGTGGATCTCTAATTCATTGAAGGAATCGAGAGGGGATTTTGACTGTGGTCCTAACTGTAGGAAGGTTTGACCAAGTGAACAGTGAGAGCAGGAGTACAAATTACAATGGGAGTGTTGATTCGTACAAATCACTCACAGTGGACTCCTAGTGTTAAGTACTTAACACGGAGGGGTTTAACAATTATCAATGATCGGGAGATTAAAATTCTGAGTACTATGTCTGGACTCTAACAATGAGAGTGTTGAGTGCACGAACATAACGGAAGTTTGAATGGATTAAATCGGAAAGAATTTTAGTGGACCCACTGTCAATTAATTTGATCAATGAGGGATTTTATGGTGGAAGACAGTGAGTCGTCAAACACCAATAGGAGTTTATGAGGGAAGATTGATCCAACGAAGTGATCGAATCTTATCTCAGCAAAAGAGTGTTCAAAAATCACAGTGGTGAGGGAAGATTGATCCAACGAAGTGATCGAATCTTATCTCAGCAAAAGAGTGTTCAAAAATCACAGTGGGGGTTTAGTGTTTATCACTTTGTTCATAATGATCGGGTTATCCCTAAGAAAATTACATGTAGCCTTCTTTCTGGAACTTCTCGTTACATGAATCATTCACCCTCAGCTTCCTTGCGAAACTGGGTTTATCATTATACTCAGCTGTATGACCGGGTTATCCTTAAGAATATTAGCGTAACATTCTCCAGGAGCTTCCCGTCAAAAGTGGGAAATAGTTTAGACTCGTGTGCCTATTGGAGTAATTGAGAAGCAGTTTATACTTGTATACTCTTTGGAGTATGGCGATTCTCATTTGGCTTATCCCAGCGTTATGACGCCGGCTTCAACCAAGGTTTGGATGCTATTCTTGAGAGCAAAGCAATCCTTAGTAGGATAAAGGACCCTCATGTGGTACGCACAGTACTTTGGATCCGCCGTATTATCAGCTTCCTCCTGATTTGCGATAGGTGGTAGCTTGATCTTGTTGTTTTTAAGGAGGGATTCGAAGATGGATGGAACATCTTCGTCCTTGAAAGAATACTCTTTTTTGAGTCTTGAACCCGAAGTCTTCTGCTATCTTCGGGGTTGCTGTTGCGATGTCTGATTAGCATCAACAGCAGCTGCAGGTGCTTTCCCCTTTCTACGAGAGACGAAGCTTGAGTTCGGAGGATTAGCCATCGGTTGACTTCTCTCGGCATGTTTCCTTCTGAGGAAGCGTTCGGCTTGCTCTCCGCGCGTCTTCAACTTTTTTCATGTGTTGGACGGTGCGACTCCCATAACTTCCAATATCTCAATAGATAGGTTGTTATGACATGTTTGGAGGATGAAGTCCTCCGTGATCGGATCTCGGCAGTTCATCGCCTTATTCTGGAAACGTTTGATGAAGTCATCGACTGTCTCTTCGTCTTCTTGTTTCTCATCGAAGAGTGTTCTGATTGACACCTCGGTGTCATCATCAAAGAAATGAGAGAGGAATAGATTCTCCAGGTCGTCCAAGCTGTTGATGCTTGAAGACTTGAGACGACGGTACCAATCGAAGGCGGGCCCGCGAAGGGTGCCAACTAATGACCGAACCATCAAGGCTTCATTACTGGAGATCATGCCCAAGTGGGACTTGAAATAGATTAGATGCTGCATGGGCGAGCCCTTCCCGTCGAACGACATGGAGTTGATCAGGTTGAACTTCGCCGGATACAGGATTTAATCCCACTCTCTCGGGTAAGGACACAGAATTCTAGCCCTCTTTACCTCTCGAGTAGACATTAGAGCGTTAATTTTGCTCTCGAGGTCTTTTATTTTCTCGTCCTCGTCTGTATCATGTTTCGAACGATTTCCAAGAGGAACAATGTGGTCAACCCCGACATTATTATCTTTGGCGGGACCATCCCCAGCGTTGTTATCTGTAGGGGGGCATTTGAACCACCCCCGGCATTTTGGTCAACGGGAGAGTTATCAGCATTGAGACGTTCATCCACATCTGAATCGCTACCTGCTTGGTTAGCAGTATTGCGACGGCTGGATTCGCCAATTTGATTGGACAAAACTCGGATTTGTTGGTCATGCTCTTCCTTCATCCGCTGCATAGCCATTTCCATTTTAATCTTGAATGCCTCTTTCTGCTTGGTTAGAGCATCCTCAAGAATTTTGGCGATTTGTTCAGTGTTGATCATGAACACCTCGTGGGGTTCCCCTGGGCTGGATACCGTTTTGTCAGAAGGGATTACAGAGTTAGCATCTGATGCTTCATCATCCGAGGATAATCCCCTCTGCATTCGCTAATAATCTCTTTGTCTAATGGTTCCCGATCGCAACCGGGTTAGACGATGAGATATGAGTGGATCAGAACTAAAAGGTCGAGTTGACTTTCCCCTCCCAGCCATATTAACTGTGACTGCGGATTGTTCAGGTCTGACCATTTCCAGCTGGAGTCGAGACATCAGTCGAGCTATTCCCGAATTAACTCTTCTTCCTGGAGAAAAATCGGGGCTAGAACCACTTGAAACAATCGGGGACTTTCCCTTATTGACCATATTAATGGTAAATTCTGAGAATTCGTCATCTCGAATAGCCGATCGTTTCTTACGGAAACACTTTGGTTTGGACTTAGTCGCTCCGTTAGAGATCCTCTCAAATACCGAGACCCTCTACGGAGCGGTCTTGGGGCGACTACACGCTGATAATATTGCCCTGATTAGCTCGGCGCATGGACAGTGAGACTCCAATTCTACTTCTCTTCCGAGACTTGTTCGTACCCCCAGCCCGATAGTACAACTCATCGGTCAGATGACCGGAGCAACCTATCGTGTGTTCACACGAATCCCCTGGTATAACGTTGTCATCGTTAGATGAATACGTTTCTTTCAGGGGATTTGTCGCTTTATTAGCTTTCTCAAAAGTCACATGTTTAGAACTACGCTCTTGGGAGCGTAGGATCTCAACAGGCTCCTGGTTTTGGATACACACCCTAAGGCGGGTGGAAACCGGAGTTTTCCCTTTATGAGAAAGCTTGAAATTGTTGCGAGGGCATGCGCGACCCCCAGCTCGACGAGTCGCTTGGGGTGCAATCACCGGACTTAAGCGTTCTTCGATGGGAAATTTGCCTCGATATTTGCGTAAAGGACCCAAGTGATCCGTCATCCTCATCTTGAAACGGGACAAGTCTATGCTGTCGTGGGGCTTCACCGGAGATGTAGAACTCAAAGGGATCGACGAAATAGGTGCAGAACATCTTCTGCCTTGACTCTGGCGCGGGTCAGGCTTGAGTGAACCGCGGGTTGGAGTGTCGGATCCAGGTGACCCGCGACTTAGAGGGTCGGATTCTAGTGACCCGTAATTTGGAAGGTCGGATCCGAGTGACCCGCGACTTGGAGGGTCGGATCTAGGTGAACCCGTGACTTGGAGGGTCAGATCCGAGTGACCCACAACTTGGAGGGTCGGATCCGAGTGACCCGCAATTTGGAGGGTCGGACCAAGTGACCTACAACTTGAGGGGTCGGATCCAGGTGACCCGCGACTTGGATATTTGATAATCACATTTTATTACAATTTTATACCCTCATTATCTATTTTACATGAATAAATATATCATTAATAATTGTTGTTAGCTTAGTTTCCACATAATTGAATGGAAATATAAATAAATATTATTAAATATAAAAACCCCTAAAAATCTCTCTTCTCTATTTTGTAGCATTTTAGAAGCCCATGAAGCAAAAGCTTAAAAGAGGAAAATGATTGAAGCCCAAAATGAATGAAGCCAAAAACAAGCCCATGAAGATTAAGCCCAAAAAGTCAAAAATCAATTGGAAATGCAATTGGGCTGGACCTTGAGGTGCTGCAGAAAAATCAAATGAAGATAAGGGACCAGACTTGATGGGCTGGGCTTGGCATTGAATTTTCATGATTGTGTGGACATGGCCGGTTGCTGCAGACTGGGATGGAGACCGAAGTTGATTAAGTTGTGAAAATCATTTCACAAGACCGGACTTTGCTTGGACTTAGGCTGCAACTTGGGCTGGACTTCACATTGGACTTGGTTGCTGAAGGCTTGCGAATTTAATTTTGAAATGCATATGAGGGAACTTTGCAATGGGCCGGAATGTATTTGGACTTTCATTTTTCAAACTTGTTTGCTGACTTTGGAGAGCTGGTTGCAATAGGCCGGATTTGTGGAATTTCATTTTGAAGACCGGACCTGGACTGCTAAACCGGACTTGATTGCTGAAAATCATTTGGGCCAACTTTGCCACAGCTCTTGATTTTATTTTGAAAATCAAATGAGAAATTCAAATTGGGCCGGGGACTTTGCTGCAGCTCTTGAGTGATTTTCATTTATTTTTGAAAAGCAATTGGGTCTCTTATGTTGGGCTAGAGAAGAACAAAAAGCAAATTCAAAGGTGAAGATTGTTGCTTGGGGCTCAAGACAAATCCAATGGCTCATATTCATTGAAGATTACTATAAATAGGGATAGAGAGTGAGGGGGTAAGAGTGTGAAAAATTTTGTAAACTCCTTTTGGATAGGAGGGCTACTCTTAATTGAGAAGGCCTTCCAAAATTATAATTTTAGTTGCAATTAATAATAATAATTTTTTCACCACTTTAAATTTTTCTCTTCTTCTCTTTGTTGGATGATGAAGATGAAGATGAAGATGGGGAATTATTTGAAGGTTTGCATTTGCTTGTAGTTAGATTTTATTTTCTTGTTAAATAGCCAAGAGGCTAGAACCCTCTTGTCTTAGATTTATTTCATGCTTATAGAATAGATTTATTTTTTTGCATTTAATTCTTGTAATTTTATTTTGTAGTTTAGACTTTGCAATTTATTTTGTAATTAGATTTTAATTTCTTATACTATTCACCTTGAGGCTAGAACCCTCTTGGGTTTAATTTTTTCTTTTTGTTTGATTCGCCTTTAGGCTAGAACCCTCTAGGGAATCACCGTTTTCTAAGAAATGTGTTTAATTTTAGATTACCCATATCTATAATTGAATCCACCATCTTTAATTTCTTGCATTTTCTTTTATTCTTGAATTTTGTTCTTCATTCTTAATTTTTTTTTATTTTTATTTCTTGATTTTATTCATTTTTCCTTGGAGCTTGAAGATCGCGGATTGGAGAGCTAGGATTTGAAGATTTGCTTTCAGGTAAGTTCTCTTTCTAGTTTTTAATTCCACCCTTTAGCTACTTCTTCACAATTAGAGACAATTAGGACTTAAAAAAAGATTTTATTTTTTGTTAACCATAATAAAATTCATCCTCCACTTTGACATTTACTAACAAGATAATAAATTCAAACAAACCCCCCTTCTCATTTGTTTGATTGTTAACCCTAATTAAAAAAAAGATTTTTCTTTTCCATCCTTTTTAGTTGCTTTTAATTCATAGGGTTGCATTTCATATAGTGTAGGAATTCACCAAGTGATTTGAGCATCTTGATTTGGTACACACTTAAAAATATTTTTAAGGGCAAAACCCCATAATCAAGATAAGGTGAGGGATTTCATCACCCTTTCCTTAGCCCAAAAATCACTAATTCCTCACTACACTACCCAAGCCTAATAAAACTCATTAGACGTTGGCCCCTAAGGATTCGAGCTCAATAAGGAACAAGAAATCCTTAAGTAAACTGGTTTAAGTTTTCTCAGATTAGTTGGTGTCTAAGGCATGGTTTAGAGGTTGCGTAAAGCGCTCCGCAAGGAAAGAGGTACTTAATTGATCTTTGATCACCCTCTAGTACTATCCTTACCTGGCTAACTACCTGGGTAAAACTTTGATCTTTTCACTGTAGGAGTTTTTGGTTAGGAGCTGGTCTAGTTGAGTTAGGCTAAACCCTAGAGTTAGAGTTGATTGAAAAGTGATTGTCTTGATTTGTTTTAGTTAGAATTTTTCTTTTTCTTTTTCTTCTCATCTAAAAAAAACTAATTTTCCTTCTTTCTTTCCTTTTAAAAAAAAACTAATTTTCTTTCTTTCTTTTCTTAAAAAAAAACTAATTTTTTTTTTCTTAAAAAAAAACTAATTTTTAAACTAATTTTTTTTTCTTAAAAAAAATCAAAAATAAAAAAATAAAAAAATAAAAAAAAAATTTGTTGGTGTATGCAACAGTGGATTAGGGATAATACACATTGATTAATTCGCTTTGAACCAATCATAGAAATGGAGCATCCTAATCCACCCGTTCTTCATGATATGTGCTATCCCATTAGGAATGCAATCCCCTCATGCATTAGGCTCCTCGAAACAAATGGAATAAGTTTTGAGCTTAGACCACAATACATAAATATGCTTCCCAAATTCATTGGTAATGAAACAGAAGACGCATATATTTTTATTTCGGAATTTGAGGAAGTGATATCATTCTGAATTTGTTTAAAATCCGGGGAAGAATTTTCAACAGTAAGGTAGGATTCAATGTGGAACATGAACTCTTCATGCTGAATATTTTATTCTACATTGTTTATTTTGTTTATTTCAGAATAATAAAAAGAATTTATTCTTCTCTCATGTGTGAGTTTCTTGTTTAGTTTTCAAAAAAAAAAAGAAAAGAAAAAAAAGAAGAAGAAAAAAAAAAGAAAAAAAAAGAAAAAAAAGAAGAAGAATAAATTGTTGTTTTCATCCTCCTCAGACCAAAGGTAATTGCAGATTTTTATCAACCGACCAAATATAAGTGCTTCACTTCTTATCTGCTTTACTTTATGCATCATAGAGTTTGCATTGAGGACAATGCAAAATTTAGGTGGGGGGTGGGAATGAGTTATTTTTTTTCGCTTTATTTTACATTTTTAGTTACATTTTTGTTCTTTTTCCTTTTCTTAAAAAAAAAAATTTAAAAATATCGTCACTTGCCAAATTGATTGAGTTAAGTAATAATCGAATTATTTGATAAATTTGAAATTTTCTAATTCCTAGTTAGTTATTTACTTAAGTTTACTTTTTATGATAACTCTAAATAAATTTCTTAAGAAATGATTTTCAAAGTAATATACTTTACTTAAGCCTTAACTTGGACTTTTATTTAAAATAATGAAATTTTTGCATGCTTAGCTTAAAGTTGAAAATAATTTTTCAAAGTGTCTTGATTTACATATTTTTCAAAATATATATACATATACAAAAAAAAAATTGCAAAAGAAGAGTGCGAAAAATGGGCACCAAAAAGGGAAAAAAATAATACTCGTGAATTCCAGGTGATTCTATCTTATAAAGCCTAAGCTGACCAAGTAATTAAGCCCAAGGAGTATTTCCATACTTAATGACCTAAGCCCAATTGGGTTGGGATCCATTGGCCCAAAACTCGTTAAAAGGTCACTTAGAAAGCCCATTAAAGTAGAAAAAAAAAATCACCAAGGGTGAAAGAGTTAAAAAATAATAATAATAATAAATATTTTATAGTTGTATATATGGTCTTGGAAAATATTTTAAATCAAGCAACTTGAAAGTTATTTAAAACAAAGAGTTAGCATGTTCTTTTCAAAACTTTTAAATTAAATTTCTAAGTTTGGCTTGGTTTTGTATTGCTACAATGAGAAGATTTTCTTAAAAATATACCTTAGAATTATATATAAAAATGTTTTCTTGAGTGATAACTGGCTCCAATTAGATTATCTAAAAGTTATCAAGTGAATTTAGTTATTTACTGACTTCTTTAATTTGGCAAGTTGACCGAATTTTGTGGGTATATTCACTGCAAACCCTCACGAGACTACAACTCGTCCACTAGGGTAACCTAGGGGTTTAAAGGCTTGTTGTATGCGCTAAATACAACCGCGATTCCTGCGAAAGTGAGTTAGGATTTTCTTTTTATTTTCTTTGCTAGAGGACTAGCAAAAGTTTAGGTGTGGGGGTATTTGATAATCATATTTTATTACAATTTTATACCCTCATTATCTATTTTATATGAATAAATATACCACTAATAATTATTTTTATCTTTTAATTGCAGGTTAATGAAGAATAAATCTCAACTTCCCATCTCTCAACAAAAACCCATTGATTAAATGAAGAAATAAAGCAAAGAAACCCATTGGAAAATCAATTTCCAAATTATCCAAAAGCCCAGAGGACCTTGAGGTGCTGCAGAAAAATCAAATGAAGATAAGGGACCGGACTTGATGGGCTGGGCTTGGCATTGAATTTTCATGATTGTGTGGACATGGCCGGTTGCTGCAGACTGGGATGGAGACCGAAGTTGATTAAGTTTTGAAAATCATTTCACAAGACCGGACTTTGCTTGGACTTAGGCTGCGACTTGGGCTGGACTTCACATTGGACTTGGTTGCTGAAGGCTTGCGAATTTAATTTTGAAATGCATATGAGGGAACTTTGCAATGGGCCAGAATGTATTTGGACTTTCATTTTTCAAACTTGTTTGCTGACTTTGGAGAGCTGGTTGCAATAGGCCGGATTTGTGGAATTTCATTTTGAAGACCGGACCTGGACTGCTAAACCGGACTTGATTGCTGAAAATCATTTGGGCCAACTTTGCCACAGCTCTTGATTTTATTTTGAAAATCAAATGAGAAATTCAAATTGGGCCGGGGACTTTGCTGCAGCTCTTGAGTGATTTTCATTTATTTTTGAAAAGCAATTGGGTCTCTTATGTTGGGCTAGAGAAGAACAAAAAGCAAATTCAAAGATGGAGATTTCTTTGTTTGGGGCTCAAGACAAATCCAATGGCTCATATTCATTGAAGATTACTATAAATAGGGGTAGAGAGTGAGGGGTGAGAGGTGTGAAAATTTTGTAAACTCCTTTTGGAGAGGAGGGCTACTCTTAATTGAGAAGGCCTTCCAAAAATTGTAACTTTAGTTGCAATTAATAAAAATAATTTTTTCCTCTTTAAATTTGTTCTTTCTCCTCTTGTTGAATGATGAGGATGGAGATGAAGAGCAATTTGAAGGTTTGCATTTCTTTTCTCTTTTATTTCTTTTTAGTAATTTCTTTATTATTGCTTATTAGTTAGATTTAAATTCATGCTTGTAGTATAGATTTACTTTCTTGTCTTTTTTATTTTCTTTTTGCACTTTAATTTGTAGAGTAGATTTATTTTTCTTGCATTTAATTTCTGCAATTTATTTTGTAGTTTAGATTTTTATTTTCTTTGTAATTAGATTTATTTCTTGTTCATAGTTTAGATTTTTCTTTTCTTTTTAATTTTGTAATTAGTCTTCTTTTTCTTGTTTTTATTTCTTAAGATGTGAATTTAATTCTTGTAGGAATCTTAGAATTGTATGAAACTAGTCTAATTTCTTTTATATTGTATGAATTATTCTCTTGTACTTAAAATGTTCATGTTAGGATAATACTTGTCACGCACACAACATAAGAACCGATTTTATATTTTCTCCTACAAAACACCTTCCTCGTGGGATCGATATCTTAAATACTATAACTTGACACGGTTGTGCACTTGCAACCTTTTTGGTACATGTTTATGCCGCATCAAGGGTCGGATTTGGGTGACTCGCGTTTTTTGATCTTTTCAGCCGCCGTCTTGGACTTGGATCTTCATATTTTGCACAGTCTTGATGGCTTCTTTTCCATTTGTTCCTTCTGCAACTGTTTGGCCTTTTGCACAAGAATTTTTGCATGTGCAAGAAATGCGCGGCGCCTTTGGATCCGTTCCTCAAGAGTCGAACGAATCCGTTTGATTTGGATCCATTCATTTGTTGATGATTTGGAGGAGAGGGCATTTGTCCGCTGTTGGGGCACTTGGCGTTGCCTAAATTTTAGATCCGCCTCGTAATGGATCCCGTCAATTGGCTCCAAAGCCCTAGCGAGTTGGCACGCAAGACGTTGGCGCTGCCTTTGGCGAGCTCTCTTTGATAAAGTGGGTGCACCTTCTGTACTCAACTCATTGATTGAGGAGGAGTTCAGATCTGCAGATCTGGACTCATTGGAGGCCAGAAGGGCGTTGCAAGGTTCAGCTACCGCAGTAACGGAGGCGTTGATCTTCCTTCGCTTGCGAGAGGCGGAGGATCTGGAGGAGGAGGATGACAGATACTCCTCGAACTTCAGTTGGTCGAACTCATATTTGACTACTTCTTCAACGGGGATGCAGATCCGAGGTTACGACACGACAGCTCTGGCAGCAAAGCTGTTGGATCCCACTGTGGTCGCCAGTTTGTTTGCATCGAAAATCGTTTTCTTCATTGTATAGCTCATTATAACTTTGATCGTTATAATAAGTTAAAAAAGATCGGTCATTTTATAAGACCTTTACACAATGAAAATAAAAGATACAATTCTCGTTCAAACAAAACGCAGAGGACGTTTATCACCCACTGCTTTACGTGGGATCTTTGCCTGTGCCGGGGTTTATCCGTGGACCATATTTGATCAGATCCGGTTGCTGAAAATTCGGTAGAGCTCCTACCTCACCAAGGAGGTATTTGCTTAAAGCGATCAGATCCGGTTGCTGAAAATTCGGTAGAGCTCCTACCTCACCAAGGAGGTATTTGCTTAAAGCGCTAAAATCGACCAAGCGAAATCAGTAGCTCTTCTTGAGATTAAGACCAAGCCTAATCTCGAGGAACGGACGGGAACGAGCTTCAAATCCTTCGAATTGCTCCTTCTTTATGCCGGGATTCGTCGGGATCTTGCTAGCCCTTGCTGAAATTCGTGCTCCCTTGCTCTCCAACTCGGCAGCACCTCCTCGTCTTGATAATTAATCCGCCCCTGTGAAATGAGCCCCTAGGCCTGTATTTATAGACTTCGGTTGGGGGTTTTCAGATGAGAACAATGGATTTAGCCTTATCTTCAGTTAATAACTAATTAACCATGTTTAGAGATATGATTTAGGCAGTTAGGAACCTCTGGAACTGAAAAGATCTCGTGAAAACCCGTCGAAACCGCCAAAAACGTGTTTTCGGGTCAAATCTACGCGAAGGGGCGCGAGGCGGCATGATCCGACCCGCGCGGGCGCGGGTTGGATCGCGCGCGCGCTTTTTTTTGGTCTTTAGTGTTTTCCGATTTTCCGGGACTTGTAGTTTCTCCCATTTCATTTACTCGCCCGTCGTGTTGACTTGTACGCTCCGCACGAGTTGATTGACGCACATTGATTGATGCCTATGTGCTGATGCGCGCGAGTTGAATGATACGCGCGTGCTAACTGACTGTTGGGCGCGTTTGGACGCTTTGAGTTGATTGACGCGTGCGAGCCACTTGGTGTTTGCCGTTGTGGTGGTTCGTTGTCATGTCATCAACGGTTCGCCGATTCGCTTCATGCGCTTGTCGGCGTCGGATAATCCTCTTTGACTCGGATAATGACGTTCATCGCCTTCTCTTTGTCTTGAGCTATATTCGGGGACCTATAGGTAATTTTTGACGCCTACAGAGAATAACTTTATTAAAATGTTAGGAATATAATGTAGATATCTCTCAATCACTCAATCCATAACACACCTCAAAAGTATGCTATAATCTCTCTCAAATGACAGGAACAAAAGAGAGCCGAAAAATGAATAATAAGCTTCAAAGGAGAACCATTGGAGTTATATTTCCATTAGAAGTCTTATTTTCCAGTGCAAGTGGCATCAGGACATCCTAAGCAACTAGAATTTCCATTACACCACATGATTATCTCTAGGCTAATGGTGTCCAACGTCCATGTCATTTTGCAATTAGGACCTTGCATAAACCAATTGAGCTCTAGCTTAAAATATAAGCTCTCGGCTAGAGCATCACCAAGCCAAAAACATCCAAGTTCAATTTGAGTCTTGATGTATTTTGAATCACACTAACAAATCTCCACATTGAGTCAAATACATCAAAATATCCCCACTCTAAAATAAGCTAGCTTACTCCACCTTCTCCAATAGTCACGCAGGGCATCAAATACGACATATATCAATCAAGTCCAAGCTCTGCGTGAACTTGCCAACTGAAAAAGGCCTCATCAACAAATTGACTGAATTGTCTACATGACAAGTGTAACACTTAGCAAAGTCATTACCTGAAGTAACTCCTGAATAGCTGAAGGGCACAAAATTATCAACTTACAATGCATAATCTACTATATCTTTATGTCTTCATGTTGGTCGAATATTTCATCTAAACCGATCTCTAGCAATAGTATACTCCTGCTCTTCATCTAGCTAATGTGGTGCTTCATCTACTTGAATGGAATCTGGCTGCTAAACTCTCATAGCCTTGTCCTTCTGAAGAGCTAAATTATAAATTTCTAACTCCACATTTTGTCCTGTAGTACGCCTTATTTTCATCAACTGAAACTGATAACTGTTTCTAGTGGAACATAGCAGACTCATAAAAAGTGAGATCATGGCTAATAATAACCTTGTGAGACTTCAAATCATGACACCGCAACCTAAAACCCTTAACACTATATGTATAGCCTAGAACTATTGATTTTTTTGCTCAGGCTCAAGCTTTCCTTGACTAACTGCACATATGCAGGGCAACCAAATATTATAGCATTAGAATAATCTGAATGCTTACCAGACTAAATATCCTCTAAAGTTTTACAACCGTAGTAGAAGGCGATCAATTCACTAAGTAGCAAACTATATTTACCGCTTCTACCCAATATTCCTTGCCTAAACCTACATTGAACAATATATAAAGAGTTTTCTCCAAAAGGGTCTATTCATACATTTTACCACTCCATTCTATTGTTGTGTACGAGGGACCGTGATGTCTAACAATTCCCTCATTCTAAAACTCATTAAATTCTCCTCCATAAAACTCAATGTGATTATCAATTCTTAGCCTTTTGATCAGCTTTCCTATCTGCTTCTCTATCAAAGACTTATAATGCTTAGATGTCACAAACACCTCATCTTTATGTCTCAAAAAATAAATTTAAACCTTCCTAGAATAATCATCAATGAAGGTCAATAAATATCTCAAACTACCATCCTTTGAGGCAACTTGAGAAGGTCCTCAAAGATTTGAATGGATATAATCCAAAGTATCTTTAGTCTGATGCAATGTCGTATTGAAGTTAACTATTTTCTATTTTCCCAAGATTCACTGCTAGCAGAACCCTAATTTTCCTGTACTCTATCCACATAAAAGATCTTTCTTGCTCAATTCAGCAAATCTGCACTTACTAATACGATCAAGCCTCATATGCCATAATCTGGCAGCATTTATTTCTAATATCAATAATGTAACTATAGCCAGACCTGTAATAATAGAATCCTATAAAACATACAAGCTACCAATCTTCTTTCTTCTCATAACCACAAGATACCAACTCCACCTACACCTCGAACTTACACCAAGATTATCAAGAGTATCCAAAAAGAAGAGATTTTGTCTTGAACCTGGAACATTCCTAACATCAATTGAGGTCCTGATAACTCCATTGTGCATCTTAATTAGAACTGTCTCTCTCCCAATAATCTTGCATGAGGCATTATTTCCCATGTGAATAAAAATTCCACCATCAATAGCTTCATTAGTGGTGAACTAGCCTCGATTAGGACACATGTGATAGAAACAAGTTGAATCCAAAATCCATTCATCCATGCCCCAATTTTTATCATCAATAAGCAATAAAATCACATCTTTAGCAATACCAACTTTAGCGAAGTCATCTTTTGGTTTCTCTTCATACTCTTCTCATTTCTTATTATTTTTTAACATGCAACAATCAAACTTAATGTGCTCTTTTTACTTGTAATATTCGCAGGTCAAATTCCTATGTTTTGACCTATATCTGTTACCTCCAAAGACTCGTTCATCCAATTTTCCTCAAACAAATAAGCCATTAGTTTTATCACCACTTTTGCTTGTGATTAACTCTTTATCAATCTTCTCTTATTCAACAAGTTCTCTTTGGCATCATTGATGTTAATAGAATCTCGATCGTAACCATAGCATCCCTAAAGTGTTTGCAGGAAGGCGGCAAAGAACATAATAACAATAGAGCTTGATCTTCATCATCGATCTTAACATTTATCTTTATCAAATCTGTGACCATGAAATTGAATTCAAAACTATGAAATTTGATAGGTGTTCCTTCTAACATCTGAAGTATGTACAAGTGCTGCTTCGAGAAGAGGTGATTATCCTCCCAACATAGACCATAAATCAGCGGATGTCCTCTCCGTAGAAACTTCTTGCACAAATTTATTTGTCAAACATAACTGGATCGTTGTGAGAGTCTTTTTCAACTCTTTCCAATCATCATCAGTCATGGTAGTCAGTTTCTTCGACTTCTCGAACAAAGCCTTCTTCAATCCATTTTATGTCCAGATGACGATCATCCTAACTTGGCAAAGGCTAAAACTGATGTTACTGTCAAAGTTCTCAATATTCCACTCCGTAATGGTTGTCGTTATCTTCTCATCTGATTGATAGCTGAGGGCTCTGATACCAATTTGTGATGACAAATTCCAAGGGTAAACTAATACCAATCACACGGAGGTGAAGAAAAATATCAAGAACACAAATAACACGTGAATATACGTGGTTCGGCTTGTAGTTTACGTCCACGGTGAGGAGGAGAATATCTTTACTAAAATGTTAGGAATAAAATGTGAAGATCTCTCAATCACTCAATTCTTAACATACCCGAAAAGCCTAATACAATCTCTGTCAAATAAAGGAACAAAAGTGGGTCAAAAAATAACTAATAGACTTCAAAGGAGAACCTACAATCTCTCTGTTTTTGGCATACAGCAGATCGATAAAGCTCTTAATTCCAAGACTTCTGTGCACATAAAGACCTAAAGACCTGATAAAGTGTAGCCCAAGGAAATAAGACTTCTAATGGAAATGCAACTCCGGTGGTCTAATATACAATCGGGTTGTGCCTGTGACTTGTATTTCTAATGCAAGTGGAATCAGGATATCCTAAGCAACTAGAATTTTAAATACACCACATGATTATCTCTAGGCTAATGGTGTCCACATCATTTTGCAATTAGGACCTTGCATAAACCAATTGATCACCAGCTTAAAATAGATGCTTTCAGCCAAAGCATCACTGAGCCAAAAATAACCAAGTTCGATTTGAGTCTTGATGTATTTGAGTGACATTAACAGTTTGAGTGAACAATTTCTGTTACAAACTTGCAACGAACCACACTCCAGTTAAATTTTCACTAAAAATTTGAAAATAACCATTAAAAAATTCACATTCGGTGTATGTGATTTGTATCATAAGTAGACATAAATACTAACAAAATGAGTCAAGTACCGTGAATCTTTTTTATTTTTAATAAAATTTTGACTGAAAGGTGGTTAATTGCAATACAACCCTAGTTTAAAAATGATTTGTGTTAGATCTAATAAAGAACTTGAGATCTAAAACCATAAAGGCATGATTAATTCGAAGAGATTAACAAGAATCAATAGAGCGGAAGCTTATACCTGAATCCACAGATGAATCTTGAGATGGGTTTTGGATCTTCTAACCTTAGGGTTTTCTCTAGCCGAATTTCTCTCTAGATGGGGGTGAAAAGAATTAGAGAATGTAATCCTAGATTAGGGACTATAACCCCTTATTTATAGATGTTGTACATTTGCAATTTGGCCCCTCAACAAATCACAATTACAACCTGGTATCTGCACATATAACCCCATGACTTATTTAAATACCCATTAACCCAACTTGATTGATCACTTTAGTGGGTTATCCTAAAAGATAGCAATACACATTGATTAATCATATGTGCCCACAATTAGATTTATTAGATTAAATCCAACAATCTCTCACTTGGGCACCATATGATT
Source organism: Asparagus officinalis (assembly GCF_001876935.1). NCBI lineage: Eukaryota > Viridiplantae > Streptophyta > Magnoliopsida > Asparagales > Asparagaceae > Asparagus > Asparagus officinalis. The sequence continues at coordinate 11,067,343 of NC_033803.1, read as the reverse complement.
CCTTAAATTGTGTATAACCTTATGAGCTCAAAAATTGCTATCACTGAAAAGGTATTTCCGAACAATCTCGTTCATTGACTATATCAATATAGGATCAAAGCGGCTTTCGTCACATTTATCGTGACTTGACCCATCAATGGTCACATATACCAATACAATCAAACGACATAGATCAATCATGGATGTGCAGCATGAAAATTACATGCAATGTGATCAGTACATGTCTATTTTCAACTGGTTCTCCTTTAGTGAGGTCAAAACCAAATATAATGTAGCAGAGTGTCTTAACTGAATATTTTATTCTGATCAGACAATACAACTAAACATAAAGCACCACAAATACAAACTCCCACTAAAACATAATATCCTCAAATAATACCACACACATATGAGCAGTATGCTCATGAAAGACCTTGGGTGGCAATCGCCCTTAGTAAGAGGATCAACTATCATGGAGTTTGTCCCAATGTGCTCTATGGATATCTGTCCTCTCTGTACCCTTTCTTTCACAACCAGGAACTTAATGTCAATATGTTTTGACTTAGTTGAGCTCATGTTATTATTGGAATATATTACTGCAGATTTATTGTCACAATATAACCTTAGTGGTCTTTCCATATTTTCCAAAATGCGCAGTCCCGTGATAAAATTTCGCAGTCATATTTCCTGATTGGATACCTCATAGCAAGCTATAAATTCTGATGCCATAGTGGAGGAAGCTATAAGTATTTGTTTGACACTTTTCTATGATATAGCTCCTCCTGCTAACATATAAATGTAGCCTGATGTAGACTTCCTGCTATCTTGGCATCCAGCAAAATCAGAGTCCGAATACCCAATGACCTCTAATTTCTCTGATTTTCTGTATGTGAGCATGTAATCTTTTGTTTTCTGAAGATACCTCATAACCCTTTTGACTGCTATCCAATGATCCATACCAGGGTTGCTTAAGTATCTGCCTAACATCCCAACAATGTACGCAATATCCGGACGCGTACATACCTGAGCATACATTAGACTTCCTACAGCCGAAGCATAAGGAATCTTCTGCATTTCCTGAATTTCAAGGTTACCTTTAGGGCACTGATTGAGACTAAACTTATCTCCTTTAGCAACAGGGGTGTCACCTGGTCTGCAATCTTGCAAGCCAAACCTTTGAAGTACCTTATCGATATAGCTCTTTTGTGATAATCCAAGAATACCCCGAGAGCGATCTCGATGTATCTGGATCCCTAATATAAAAGAGGCGTCCCCAAGATCTTTCATCTCAAAATTCTTTGATAGAAATCTCTTGGTTTCGTGCAACATGCCTATATCATTAGTGGCAAGCAAGATGTCATCGACATACAGAACCAGAAAAATATACTTACTCCCACTGAACTTGTGATATACACAGTCATCAACAATGTTCATCTCAAAACCGAATGAGATAATTATTTGTTGAAACTTATGATACCATTGACGAGGAGCTTGCTTGAGTCTATAGATAGATCTCCTTAATTTGCAGACCATATTCTTTGGGTCTCTTGACACAAAGTTTTCTGGTTGCACCATATAGATCATCTCATTAATGTCTCCATTGAGAAATGCAGTCTTAACATCCATCTGATGTAACTCAACATCATAATGAGCAACAAGTGCCATGATTGTTCTGAAATAGTCTTTCGATGAAACCGGAGAGAAAATCTTTGTATAATCAATGTCTTCCTTTTGAGTATAGCCTTTAGCCACAAGACATGCCTTATACCTCTCCACATTACCGTTTGCATCCCGCTTGGTTTTAAAAATCCATTTACAACTAATTGGTTTTGCACCTTCTGGTAACGGGACAAGTTCCCAAACCTTATTGTCTTGCATAAACTTGTACTCTTCATTCATGGCATCAATCCACTGCTGAGAGTTAGAACTTTTCATGGCCTGAAGGAAGTTGAATGGATCATCTTCCAACATTCCATTACTTTCCTCATGTTCTTGGAGAAATACAATATAATCATCCGGAATAGCATTTCTCCTTTCTCTCGTGGATCTCCGTAATGGCACTGGTTCTTGAGGTTGTTGAGTTTGTTCTTCTAGAACAGGGAGTTGTTCAACATTGTCATATTGAGGTTCCGGATTTACTTCTTGAGCAACAACAGGTATAGGAACTTGAATATTGTCAAAAGTAACTGAATGGATTGGGTCTGAAGCCAATTCCTCCTCAAAAGCAATGTCTCTAACCTTATTTCTCCCCCAAACTCAACACCCTCAAAGAATGTTGATGTTTCCGTCTTAAAAATATTCCTTAGTGTGGGATCATAAAACTTATAGCTCCTAGAGCGTTCAGAGTACCCAATAAAGTAGCTGCTAACTGTTTTGGAGTCTAATTTCTTTTCATTTGGCCTATAAGGCCTTGCCTTAGATGGACATCCCTAAATATGTAAGTGCTTTAAACTGGACTTTCGACCAGTCCAAAGCTCATAAGGTGTTTTAGCAACTGCTTTACTTGGTACTCTATTCAGAATGTAAGCTGCTGTCTTAAGTGCTTCTCCCCAGAGTGACTCTGGTAAAGAAGAATGAGCAATCATACTTCTTATCATATCCTTAAGAGTCTTATTTCGTCTTTCAGCTACACCATTCATGCTAGGTGAACCCGGCATGGTGTACTGTGGTACGATACCACATTCCTCTAGGTATCTAGCAAATGGTCCTGGACGTTGTTCATCTGAACCATCGTATCTACCGTAGTACTCACTACCACGATCAGATCTAACGGTTTTAATTCTTCTGTTGAGTTGATTCTCAACTTCAGTTTTATAGGCTTTGAACATGTCCAGAGACTCAGATTTTTCATAAATAAGATATAGGTGCCCATAACGTCGTCTATGAATGATATAAAATATTGTTGACCATTCCAGAATTCCGTAGGGAATGGCCCACAAATATCTGTATGTATCAATTCTAAGACATCCGAAGATCTGTTGGCACCTAGTCACTTCACTTTGGTCTGTTTTCCCTTGATACATTCAACACATACGTCGAAGTCCGAAAAATCAAGGGAATCCAAAATGCTATCAGACACAAGACGCTCAACTCTACCATTTGAGATATGACCCAAGCGCTTATGCCATAATGTCGCCGAATTTTTCTTATTTAATTTACGCTTAGTACCACGTGATTCCACATGCAAGGATTCATTATAAGAAGCAATTGTATCAAGCAAATATAGGTTGTCATAAATACTCAAGTAACCGGTTCCCACAACATTTGAATTAAAAGATAAACTGAATTGACTGTTTCCATTTCGGACTCAAACTCAGAAGTGGATTTACTGCCTAATCAGGATCCGGACTTACTGCCAAATCTGGAATCAAGTCAACGAGTCGTTTCCAGGTCAATCAACCACACAACAGAAACACAACCGAATCAAGTCCAGATCAACAACGAAGCGCAGAACCGGACAACGGAAAAATGACGGAACGAACAACACCCGGAGGGGCTCGGCCGAAACCGAGCCACCTCAAGGTGGCTCGGCCCAAGCTGAGCCACCCTGAGGTGGCTCGGCCCATGCTGAGACACCCTGAGGTGGCTCGGTGGCCGAGCACCTCAGAACAGACCAAAGTAAGGAACGTACCCTTATTATCACGCCAGACGTGATATTTTGTACAGTCCTTCTTTACATGTCCAGGCTTCTTACAAAAGAAACAACCCTGATTATCCTTATGTTGTTTCTTCTGAACTGGACCCTTAGCAGTTTCATTATCATTCTTTCTTTTCTTGCCCTTATCCTTAGAGGCATAGGCCAAATGAGCACTTTCTGTCTTATCTTGCTTCAACCTGTCTTCTTCTTGCACACAGTATGAAATGAGCTCATTTAGAGTCCATTTCTCCTTTTGGCAGTTATAACTAACCTTTATCTGTAGGCGTATAAAATTGCCTATAGGTCCCTTAGCACAGCTCGACGCCGATTTAACAAACGGACCACCGGGCGACGTATCCAAACAAGACCGTTAGCTCGCCAACGCTGAAGCCAAGCTATACGCAACGGAGCAGGTTAACGAGGCGACAAATCGCACCCAAGCATTGGAATGCATCCACTCGCACGCGGAATCAAACCAATGTTTAGGTGAATCACCGAGTCATCTAAACAAGAGCGAACTCGGATGAATCACGATCAAATCAACATCAATTCCGGACTCAAATTCAGAAGTTGGTTTACTGCCATATCAGGAACCCGACTCACTGCCATATCTGGAATCAAGTCAACAAGTCGTTGCCAAGTCAATCAACCACACAAGAGAACCAGAACCGGAAACAAAGGACGAAACGGACAAACACCCGGGGACTCGGCCGAAACCGAACCACCCCAGGGTGGCTCGGCCCAAGCCGAGCCACCCTGAGGTGGCTCGGTGGCCGAGCCACCCCAGGGTGGCTCGGCCAAGGCCGAGCCACCCTGAGGTGGCTCGGCCAAAGCCGAGCCACCCCAGGGTGGCTCGGCCAAGGCCGAGCCACCCTGAGGTGGCTCGGCCAAGGCCGAGCCACCCATGGGTGGCTAGGCTCAGAACTGTGCAAATGCACAGTTCTGAGTGCCTATAAATAGGCCTTGTGCTCATTTGTTTCAGAGGTTGGAAATTTTGGAGAGAGGCGAAGCCCTGCTGGATTGAAGACTCAGATCTAAAAAAGATCACAACTTTGAAGGCTTGGAGACTTGGACTTTCAGATCCGGTGCTCGGCGATCACCAACGCCAAATAAGGCAGGAGTTCGAGAGGATTGGATTTGAGATCTACACGATCACACTCCGGATCTAAGCTTGGTTCTTAGATCCCGAGATTCGAGCGGTTGTTTCCTTGGTGAAACAATCCCTCCCGGCTATTATTCCCTTGGTGGAATATTACCCGTCATATCGTGTAGATCCGACCGGATCGAGATCACGCGGTGGTCCACGGCAAATAACCCCGGCGCAGGCAAAGAACCCACCAAAGCGAGCGACCGCAAAACAGGAGCTCGCGATTAGTTCGACAAATAAGGAAAATTGTAATCTTTACTTTGTTTTCTTTGATTTTTCATTGTAACCGGATCTTATAAAAAGACCGGATCTTTGTAACGCATAAAGTTGTTAACTGAGATAGCAATGATATCAACAATGAAGAAAGCTACGATTTTTCCCGCGAACAATCTGGCGACCACAGTGGGAGCCAACAGCTTTACTGCCGAAGCTGTCGCGTCGCAGCCGCGGATCCCGATCCCGGTCGAGGAGGAGGTCGAGTACGAATTCGACCAACAAAAGTTCGAGGAGTATCTGTCATCCTCGTCCGAATCCACCTCCCCTCGCAAGTCCAAGTCTCCAAAGCTCTCTTCCAAGAGAAAACTTCGTTGGTACGAAGAAGTTGAAGCTGCCAACGAAGATCTCGCCCCGTTTGATGCCGAAGCTGCATCGGGTGAGATCTCTCCTTCCAACCAGGTCAGATCTGCTCTGGCCGAATCTTCCGTTGCCGAGGGCGTAGTGACTCTCTCAAAGAGAGCCCGCCAAAGGCAACGTCAGCGCCTTGCGAAACAAATCGCAAAGGCAATGGAATCTGTGGACGGGATCCGTTACAACACGGATCTGAAGAACAGAAGAGGCGAACGACCTCAACAACCAATGAATGGCAACTCCTCCAAGCCACCAACGAACGAATGGATCCGTGTCAAACGGAACCGTTCAACGCTGGAGGATCGCATTCAGAAGCGCCGCGCACTCTCAGCACAAGCACGAGCTCAAGTTCAAGAAGCCCGTAGAAGGTGGCAGAATGGAGTAGCCAAGAAATCACCACTAACTCACAAAATATGGAGGCCAAAGTCCAAAGTGGTGAGTCAGGCCGAGGATCGACCTTTACAGCCTTCAAAACGAGTTCAACCTCCCGAACCATCCCGAGGAAGGAGGTCAATCTTGGAGCGCCTCGGTCCAATTCCCGACGAGCGCAACGAAGTCCATGAACGCTCGGGCCCGATGAAGAGGCTCCGAACTAATCAACATGCTGGGGGTCGACACAACCCTCAACATGACAAAGAGTTTACGGCACCCAAGCGCACTACCTTGCGCATCGAAGTTCGGGAGCCCGCTGAGAATTCATGTCTACAAAGGCGTGTTTCGAGGCGAGTGACTCTCGGAAGTCCAAATAAGGCAGTTTGCTCTCAGAAGGAAACGTTGTCATCCGAGGATGATAACGTTATACCTGGGAAATCATGCCAACACGCGATAGGTTACTCCGATCAAATGGACGAGTTGTACTATCGTGCTGGGGGTACGAACAAAACAAGAAAAAGAAGCCCTCAAGGGCTCGAAACTCAGTGCCCATGTGCCAAGCTCATTCGGGTAGTACTGTCTCAATGCAACTGCATCAAGGGAGTCCCCGAGAGAATTTCAGTGTTCGAAAGGCTCGGCACCGAAACGCCAAAACCAAGGTATAGGCGTTTCCGGCAAAGAAGAACGGTGGTTAAAGACGGAGAATTTCCGAGGGTCACCGCCAACATGACCAGCAAAGAGACATCGACACAGATTGATCTCAAATCGTTTCTGGAAGCGTCCCGGCGTGTAACCCGTCTGCAGTCCGGAGCCATCGCACGAGGAACTTATGATAGGGTTCGGACAAGATTGCCTTCGGAAGATGAAGAATCAGATTCCTGCTCTGCTGTCGCATCGGACAATACAGTGTCCAGCGAAGGACAACCCCGCGAGTCATTCATGATAGGCGCGGAAGAAATGGCCAAAATGCTTGAAGACGCTTTGGCTAAGCAGAAAGAAAGCTTCAGGTTCGAGATGCAGATGGCCATGCAGACTATGAGAGAGATGCATGAGCAACAAATCCAGGCGTTCAGGAACCAACAAGGTGAACCACAGCAAAGTGAATCGAACCGCCGTAACCAGATTATTCAGGAAAAGGAGCACGCAGATAGGGATGAAGCTCACAATGCCAATAACCCTCCTGTCAATACAGGGGGTGGTAGTGAGGATGCCAACGGGGATACAAGTGAAGACTTGAAGATCAAAAGCCTCGAGAGTAAAATCAATACGTTGCTGTCTGCTCAAGAGGTAAAGAAAACGGGCATTCCTTGTCCATACCCGAGGGAATGGGAATCAATCCCCTATCCGGCGAAGTACGCCGTTCGATGGGAAGGGTTCCCCCACTCAGCATTTGATTTATTTCAAATCGCACCTGGGTATTATTTCCGGCAATGAGCCTCTGATGGTGCGGTCATTCGTTGGCACTCTTCGCGGAGCCGCCTTCGATTGGTACCGCCGCCTCAAGCCAGGAAGCGTGAACAGCTGGGCTGACATGGGGACCAAGTTCCTGGCCAACTTCTTCGACGACGACACCGAGATATCTATCGGAGCATTACTCGACGAGAAACAAAAGGACGGGGAGTTAGTCGACACCTTCGTCAAAAGGTTCCGGAACAAGGCGATGAATTGCCGGGACCCGATCACAGAGGAATTCATCCTCCAAACTTGCCACAACAACCTTGCGTTGGACGTGTTGGAAGCAATGGGAACAGCACCGTCTGACACTTGGAAGGATCTGAAGGTGCGCGGTGAACAAGCCGAACGCTTCCTTAAAAGGAAGAAACCGGCGGTTAATCCGCTGGACTCAAACTTCGCCTCTCGTGGTAAGGGTAAGGCACCTACAGCTACTGGTGGTGCTAATCAAGCGTCACAACAGCAATCCCGAAGGCAGCAAAAGACTTCGGGTCCGAGACTCCAAAGAGAGTATTCCTTCAAGGACGAAGACGTTCCAGCCATCTTCGAATCCCTCCTTGAAGGTAACAAGATCAAGCTACCACCTATCACAAATCAGGAGGAAGCTGACAACACTACGGACCCAAAGTACTGTGCATACCACAGGAGGGTCGTTCATCCCACCAAGGATTGCTTTGCTCTCAAGAATAGCATTCAGACCTTGGTTGAAGCCGGCGTCATAACGCTAAGGTAAGCCAAATAAGAACGGCAAAACTCCAAAGAGTATACGAGTATAAACTGTTTCTCAATCCTCCGACCGGTATAAGAGGTTAAACTACTCCCTGATACTCCAATAGGTATATGAGTCTAAACTGTTTCCCCACTTTTGACGGGAAGTTCCTGGAGAATATTAAGCTAATATTCTTAAGGATAACCCGGTTAGTTAACTGATAATAATGTCCGAACCAGTTCCGCAGAGGAAACTGGGGGTGGACGATTTATGTAACGGGAAGTTCCCAAAACCACAGCAATGTAATGAATAAGAACTCCCATTCTCACCATGTCTATGCACTCAACACTCTCTCTGTTAGAGTCTGGACGTAAAGTTCCCAATTGGTCAAACCTTCTTACAGTTAGGACCACAGTCAAAATCCCCTCTCGATTCCCCCAATGAACGAGAGGTCCACAAATTGAGCGATCAAACCTTCCTACAGTTAGGATTGTCTCAAAACACCCACTTGGTCAAACCTTCTTACAGTTAGGACCACAGTCAAAATCCCCTCTCGATTCCCCCAATGAACGAGAGGTCCACAAATTGAGCGATCAAACCTTCCTACAGTTAGGATTGTCTCAAAACACCCACTTGGTCAAACCTTCTTACAGTTAGGACCACAGTCAAAATCCCCTCTCGATTCCCCCAATGAACGAGAGGTCCACAAATTGAGCGATCAAACCTTCCTACAGTTAGGATTGTCTCAAAACACCCACTTGGTCAAACCTTCTTACAGTTAGGACCACAGTCAAAATCCCCTCTCGATTCCCCCAATGAACGAGAGGTCCACAAATTGAGCGATCAAACCTTCCTACAGTTAGGATTGTCTCAAAACACCCACTTGGTCAAACCTTCTTACAGTTAGGACCACAGTCAAAATCCCCTCTCGATTCCCCCAATGAACGAGAGGTCCACAAATTGAGCGATCAAACCTTCCTACAGTTAGGATTGTCTCAAAACACCCACTTGGTCAAACCTTCTTACAGTTAGGACCACAGTCAAAATCCCCTCTCGATTCCCCCAATGAACGAGAGGTCCACAAATTGAGCGATCAAACCTTCCTACAGTTAGGATTGTCTCAAAACACCCACTTGGTCAAACCTTCTTACAGTTAGGACCACAGTCAAAATCCCCTCTCGATTCCCCCAATGAACGAGAGGTCCACAAATTGAGCGATCAAACCTTCCTACAGTTAGGATTGTCTCAAAACACCCACTTGGTCAAACCTTCTTACAGTTAGGACCACAGTCAAAATCCCCTCTCGATTCCCCCAATGAACGAGAGGTCCACAAATTGAGCGATCAAACCTTCCTACAGTTAGGATTGTCTCAAAACACCCACTTGGTCAAACCTTCTTACAGTTAGGACCACAGTCAAAATCCCCTCTCGATTCCCCCAATGAACGAGAGGTCCACAAATTGAGCGATCAAACCTTCCTACAGTTAGGATTGTCTCAAAACACCCACTTGGTCAAACCTTCTTACAGTTAGGACCACAGTCAAAATCCCCTCTCGATTCCCCCAATGAACGAGAGGTCCACAAATTGAGCGATCAAACCTTCCTACAGTTAGGATTGTCTCAAAACACCCACTTGGTCAAACCTTCTTACAGTTAGGACCACAGTCAAAATCCCCTCTCGATTCCCCCAATGAACGAGAGGTCCACAAATTGAGCGATCAAACCTTCCTACAGTTAGGATTGTCTCAAAACACCCACTTGGTCAAACCTTCTTACAGTTAGGACCACAGTCAAAATCCCCTCTCGATTCCCCCAATGAACGAGAGGTCCACAAATTGAGCGATCAAACCTTCCTACAGTTAGGATTGTCTCAAAACACCCACTTGGTCAAACCTTCTTACAGTTAGGACCACAGTCAAAATCCCCTCTCGATTCCCCCAATGAACGAGAGGTCCACAAATTGAGCGATCAAACCTTCCTACAGTTAGGATTGTCTCAAAACACCCACTTGGTCAAACCTTCTTACAGTTAGGACCACAGTCAAAATCCCCTCTCGATTCCCCCAATGAACGAGAGGTCCACAAATTGAGCGATCAAACCTTCCTACAGTTAGGATTGTCTCAAAACACCCACTTGGTCAAACCTTCTTACAGTTAGGACCACAGTCAAAATCCCCTCTCGATTCCCCCAATGAACGAGAGGTCCACAAATTGAGCGATCAAACCTTCCTACAGTTAGGATTGTCTCAAAACACCCACTTGGTCAAACCTTCTTACAGTTAGGACCACAGTCAAAATCCCCTCTCGATTCCCCCAATGAACGAGAGGTCCACAAATTGAGCGATCAAACCTTCCTACAGTTAGGATTGTCTCAAAACACCCACTTGGTCAAACCTTCTTACAGTTAGGACCACAGTCAAAATCCCCTCTCGATTCCCCCAATGAACGAGAGGTCCACAAATTGAGCGATCAAACCTTCCTACAGTTAGGATTGTCTCAAAACACCCACTTGGTCAAACCTTCTTACAGTTAGGACCACAGTCAAAATCCCCTCTCGATTCCCCCAATGAACGAGAGGTCCACAAATTGAGCGATCAAACCTTCCTACAGTTAGGATTGTCTCAAAACACCCACTTGGTCAAACCTTCTTACAGTTAGGACCACAGTCAAAATCCCCTCTCGATTCCCCCAATGAACGAGAGGTCCACAAATTGAGCGATCAAACCTTCCTACAGTTAGGATTGTCTCAAAACACCCACTTGGTCAAACCTTCTTACAGTTAGGACCACAGTCAAAATCCCCTCTCGATTCCCCCAATGAACGAGAGGTCCACAAATTGAGCGATCAAACCTTCCTACAGTTAGGATTGTCTCAAAACACCCACTTGGTCAAACCTTCTTACAGTTAGGACCACAGTCAAAATCCCCTCTCGATTCCCCCAATGAACGAGAGGTCCACACAAGGAAACAAAGTTGTAATTTTTCATTTCTTTTTATTTGATTTTCGTTGTAACCGGATCTTATAAAAAGACCGGATCTTTGTAATCGATAAACTGTTACAAGAGTGTACAATGGAATCATTAATGAAGAAAGCAACGAATTTCCCCGCGAACAGTCATAAGTACTTAAATAACCGGTTCCCACAACATTTGAATTAAAAGATATACTGAATTGACTGTTTCCAAATGAACAAGAATAACCTGATTTGTCCAATACAGAAAGGATCTTTCAAATCCAAATAAGAACCAGTTCCTAACAATAACCTAAAGTGCCCAATTGCTTCCACATCTACTAATTGTCCATCGCCCACAAAGATGTGTCTTTCAACATCACTTGGCTTTCGGTAGCTCAGGCAACCCTGCATAGAACCACTTATGTGAGTAGTAGCACCAGAGTCTAACCACCAAGTGTTTCTAGGTACTGAAGCTAAATTAACCTCAGAACAGACCAAAGCAAGGAACGTACCCTTATTATCACGCCAGGCGTGATATTTTGTACAGTCCTTCTTTACATGTCCAGGCTTCTTACAGAAGAAACAACCCTGATTATCCTTATGTTGTTTCTTCTCAACTGGACCCTTAGCAGCTTCATTATCATTCTTCCTTTTCTTGCCCTTATCCTTAGAGGCATAGGCCAAATGAGCACTTTCTGTCTTATCTTGCTTCAACTTGTCTTCTTCTTGCACACAGTATGAAATGAGCTCATTTAGAGTCCATTTCTCCTTTTGACAGTTATAACTGACCTTAAAATGATTGAATTATGCAGGAAGAAACAACAGAACCAGATGCACTAATAACTCGTCATAAAGATCGAGTTTAAGTGCCTTAAGCTTTGAAGCAATATGAGACATTTCCATAATGTACTCCCTGATATTTCCTTTGCCTTTATACTTCATTAAAATCAAGCGAGCTAAAAGCATGATTGTTTCTACCTTATCGTTTTTCGCAAAACGCTTCTTAATTTCGGCAAGGAAATCTTTAGCCTTAGTAATCCCTTCGGATTCTATGCCCCTGAAGGCTTCCGGAACGCCGTGCTTAATGATCATAAGACTCATGCGATTTTAACGCTCCCACTTCTCATGCTCCTTCTTTGCATCAGGAGTGCTATCCGCATTGAGAGGTTGGGGTTGTTCAGTTCTTAATACATAGTCAAGATCCATGCAGCCAAGAACAATTAATATATTCTCTTTCCAAACCTTAAAATTTGTCTCATTTAGCATGGGAATTGAGTTGATGTTAGCAGAAATTGTTGCAGCAGATGCATTAGCTGAAATAAAACAAAAAATGCTCACATCAATAACCATAATTATTAATCAATAAAATTCAAATAATGACGAATCACATCCAAGATATCTGGCATAATATTAATATCAAGTCTTTGGACAGTAATATTAACTTGTAAGTGATACATTGTTGCAATGATCAAACATTAACAATATCTCATGTCAAATAATGAAACTATCTTTGGATCGATTCATTATTCACATGTAAACCTTATAATTGAAACTATCTTTGGATCGATTCATTATTCACATGTAAACCTTATAATTGTCACACGCTTATCATCGCAAATGTGTATACAGTCTAAATAAATATTAACCTTCCTTTGGGCCGATTAAATATTTACACGAAAGCATACACACAAACATCTCACATTCCTCTTGAACAATCTACACAAGAGAGGTTACTTTAGCAACTTCTTGTTTCAATTAATCAATTAGAGTGAGAGACAACCTTAATACCTTAGTGTCATAATATTTGAATTAAATAATTGATTAAAAACCAAATTAGATTTAAATTTAATTTAAACCAACTGAATTTCCAAAAAAAAACTTAATTGGGGTCTCACAGCTTAATTAGGGCCCATAGCTTAATTGAATAAATTAAGTATATCAAAGTGGACCCATGAACAGTCGAGGCTTAACCATAGTGAACACGAAGTTCGCTTGACTTCGAATGCGATGTTCGACTGTATTGAGTACAAGACTCACTTAAGCATGAACGCGAGGTTCGTCTGAAAATGAACTTGATGTTCAACTTGAGAACGAACGCGAGGTTCGTTTGAAAAATGAACGTGAGGTTCAACTAAAAATGAACACATGGTTCAACTTGAGAACGAACACAAGGTTCGTTTGAAAAATGAACGCGAGGTTAGACTGAAAACGAACGCGAGGTTCGATATAAATTGAGCGTGAGGCTCACCTTAGAACTGAGCGCGAGGCTCACCTTAGAACTGAGCATGAGGCTCAACTTAGATTGAGCGCGAGGCTCACCTGAGAACTGAGCGCGAGGCTCAACTTGAGATTAACCGCGAGGCTCACCTGAGAACGAACGCTAAGTTCGTTTGAATTTGAGCGCGAGGCTCAACCTGAGAACGAACGCGAAGTTCGTTAAAATTGAGCGTGAGGCTCACCTGAGTTGAGCGCGAGGCTCACATGAGAACGAACGCGAAGTTCGTTTAAATTCACGAGGCTCACTTGAGTTGAGCGCGAGGTTCACTTGAGAACGAACGCGAAGTTCGTTTAAATTGAGCGCGATGCTCACCTTATAACGAACGCGAAGTTCGGTTGAGGTAACCACCTCCTTAATTTTCGCCACGATTAATCGCACGAACCCTTAGGGTTTCAAACTAAAACCGCCGCCGACCAAACCCAATTTTAAAAACCTTAAATCCCTAAGAATTAATCAAAGATGGCTCTGATACCACTTGTTAGGTCTAATAAAGAACTTGAGATCTAAAACCATAAAGTCATGATTAATTCAAAGAGATTAACAAGAATCAATGAGATGGGTTTTGGATCTTCTAACCTTAGGGTTTTCTCTAGCCGAATTTCTCTCTAGATGGGGGTGAAGAGAATTAGAGAATGTAACTCTGGATTAGGGACCATAACCCCTTATTTATAGATGTTGTACATTTGCAATTTGGCCCCTCAACAAATTACAATTACAACCTGGTATCTGCACATATAACCCCATGACTTATTTAAATACCCATTAACCCAACTTGATTGATCACTTTAGTGCGTTATCCTAAAAGATAGGAATACACATTGATTAATCATATGTGCCCACAATTAGATTTATTAGATTAAATCCAACAATTTGTGCATAAAGTGAAAATTAAAGATAGTTCCTATAGAATTAACAGTCATGTTTTCGTTCAGCAATTCAGTTTGGTATGGAAGTGAAGGTTCCAAAACACACACATAGTTCAAATGACTTGCTTTGTTATACTGGTATGCACTACGTGCGTTGCACGTGATGCATGCTAAGAAACCATATGAAATGAAACATTTAAAAGACAACTAATATTGCATACACTAATCTTGTCGTTTTTATGAGAAACACACTTCGCATGGTGCAAAAGCTAACTACACAGCATCAGTACAAACATCTTAGTAATTTATACAAGAATACCAACTATCAACATGACTTTCACCATAATCTTCACTAAAAACAAACAAGCTAACAAATTCAACAAAAAATGCAACTTGAACAAAAAGATAAAAACTCAACAACTTGAAGTTGGTAAGCTACTTAAAATTTTACTTCCCCCCCCCCCTTATTTTTTACAGATTTTGTTGGCAAAGGAAATATAACTAAATATCTTAGACATATTGATACTTTAAATAATTTGTCACTCCTCATATTTTATCTTAATCTTTTTATCTTTCATCTCCTTATTTTCTTTTATTCATAACCTTTTTAGGCTTATCATACTCTTCACTTTAGTGCTATGTATCTCTTTATAATCATGATCACATTCTATTTGGTTTGAAATCTTCTTGCATAATTAGACCTAGGATTAGCTCGGGTTAGACTATCTCCAAGTGGTGGTTTTTTGGGGGGGTTTTGGCTCCAGCAGTTGGTTTTTTGAGTGGTGAATGATAAAACCGAAGTCGGATGGATGAATTTTTCACCTCCGGTTTTTCTAACCGAGTGGGTCCCGCGAATTGTCCTCAGCCCATGCTTGGAGCCATGTGTCAAGGCTTGATTGGTTGGTCTTTTTTGTTTTACTCCTAATTTTTAAATGATATTTTGGAAGATAAATACTAGGAATTAATTTATAATTTTTATAGCAATAATTTTTATTTTTTCACCTCTATAAATAGAGATTAGTCTTGTGTAATTTGGACACAAAAAAAAATCTGAGTTTTCAACACCTTATTCTCCTTCTCTTTGCTTTTGCTTCTATATTCTTCAAACTTTTTCAAATGGATCCTTCACAAAATTATCCTAATTTCTCCTACAACTTTCCTAACCAGCCTCAAAATACCAACCCTCAAAATCCAAATATGCAAGCCCCGAAAAATACTCAAAATGCTGGTATGCAACCCAATTTTCAAATGTCGTATATGATGCCACCAAATTTTGGCATGCAATACCCTTATCTTCCTTACGGTTATCATCCAGCTGCAGGAAGCAGCTATATTCCATCCCATAGGAATTTCCCTACCACGGAGTCGATTGAGCCACCGACACCCCGGTTCAGTAGCGGATCTACAGAAATCTCGGATTTTTCCACCCAGATCTCTTTGGGAAATGTTGGTGGGGATACTCCTCATAGTTTTCTACCTCCAACCCAACAACCAACAAAGAGATCAAGTTACGATAGTTGGAGCACAAAAGACAACATAATTCTGCTAACTGCTTATTTTCACGCTAGTAATGATAGTGAGCTGGGGAACAACCAAAAAGGTGAAACTTTCTGGGGTAAAATTACACAGTATGTGAATGAGAATGAGAATGGCAAGAGTGGAAAAGAGAGGACCATAGCTCGGTGCCAGAGTCATTACAAAGACATCAACAGAAAAATTTCCAGTTTCATTGGCTGTTACAGTACTGCATGTAGGGAGAAGCAAAGTGGTTGGTCTGATGAAAACTACATATCCAAAGGCAGGGAGTTGTACTTTGAGAAAATGGGTACATCGTTTAATTTGGTGGATGAGTGGAAGGTTGTTCGCAATCAACCAAAATATATGCCAGGAGTAGCAGTATCGGGTAGTAGCGGTTCGAAAAGAAAGAGTAGTAGTGAAGATGTTGAATCCTCCGCTCCTACCCTCGTACGTCCTGAGGGTAGGGACACGACAAAGAAGAAAGCTAGAGCTTCGTCCAGTAAACCAAGGAAATCGAAGCTCGAACTTCAGGATGAGTTATCCAATATAGTCACCTCTCGTGAAAAGGCGGAAGCGAATAGAGCAAGTACTGTTGAAGCTATGAATGTCCTCGCTCGTGCCAAGAATATGGAGACGTGGAGATTTTTGAAAAACAAACCAGATCGTGACGATGAAGATGAAGAAGCATATCAGTTGTTGAGGAAAGAACTGTTTGGCAAATGAAGAAGTTGTTGTTTGTCTGTTAGTTTGTTTATGTGTTTTTAAGTGTTTTTTTAAGTGTTTTGTGTGTTGAAATTGGAGTGTTGAATAAAATCGTTGTTTTTTATTTGAATAAATCCAATTGAAATGACTACTCCCTCTCCAATTAAATTGACAAGTCTCTGCAATTAAAGTTAAAAAATGTATGAATTGACAACTCTCTGGTATGAATTGACAACTCCCTGCAATTAAAGACGAAGGGTTGAATTGACCACTATATGCAATTAAAGACAATGCATGAATTGACAACTCTCTGTAATTAAAGACAAGGCATGAATTGACAAGTCTCTGCAATTAAAGACAAGGCATGAATTGACAACTCCCTGCAATGCATGCCATCCGCGACATGTCATTGCAATTGCATGTTTTTGAACAAAGGTTTTCATTATAAATGCTGACCAAATGCACAACTTGGAGTATACCTATCAACATTTTTTCTACATACCCTCCAATGGATCCAAACCTAAATGAATTCAATCTCGAATACTTCCAACAAGAATGAGAGTTAGAAGATAAAATGTTTGATAGGCAACAAGAACTGCTTGAAGAGTTGCTTAGGAGAGAAGAACAACCGCGCAAGAGAAGGTCCATATATAGAGATCATCAAGCAGCGCATGAGAGGCTCATCGCCGACTACTTTGTCGAATCATGCACATACACTGATGCCCAATTTCGACGAAGGTATCGAATGAATAGGCCTATCTTTCTACGAATTGTGGATTCTATGTCAAATTTCGATGTTTACTTCACACAACGTCGTAATAATGCGGGCAAGCTTGGTTTAACCCCTATCCAAAAGTGTACTGCTGCCCTACGCATGCTCGCATATGGAGTAGCAGCTGATGCTTGTGATGAGTACGTGAAGATAGGAGAATCTACTGCGGTTGAGTGTACTCAGAGGTTTTACGAAGGGGTAATAGCCTTGTTTCAAGATGAATACTTAAGACGACCCAATGTGCAAGACTTGCAGAGGTTAATCCAAGTTGGACAAGAGCGTGGTTTCCCAGGGATGATTGGAAGTATCGATTGCATGCATTGACAGTGGAAAAATTGTCCAAAGGCTTGACAAGGGCAGTTTACTAGTGGACACAAGGGCACAGCAACAGTTATTCTCGAGGCAGTTGCGTCATATGATTTGTGGATATGCCATGCTTTTTTTGGGCTTCCTGGTAGTTTGAACGACATAAATGTACTAGATAGGTCACCCGTTTTTGATGACATTGAGTCTGGTGAAGCTCCAAGGGTAAACTTCACTGTTAATGGACGGTAGTACAATATTGCATACTATCTTGCTGAAGTAATCTACCCAAAATGGCATGTCTTCGTCCAGTCAATTCAAATGCCCCAGGGATCCAAACAACAATGTTTTGCCAAACAACAGGAGTCATGCAGGAAGGACGTGGAGCGCGCATTCGGGGTTCTCCAAGCACGGTTTGCTATTGTCCGCCAACCAGCTCGAATGTGGGATCTTGAAGTCTTAGGTAAAATAATAAGGGCGTGCATTATTTTACATAACATGATAGTGGAAGATGAACGAGATTCGTATTCGCGAAACTGGGAAAATATCGACTTTGAACCGTCAAACAATCCTAGCTCTTCCGCCTCTTCCAGTGTTCAAACAGACGTATTGCCTGAGTTTCAAGTCCATGTTCGAAACCGATCCGGATCGGATAATCATACTAGAGCCGAACTACGAGATAGGAGCCAACATATTCAGTTGAAAAAGGATCTCATCGAGCACATTTGGCAGAAATTTGGAACAACCTCTGATTAGATTTACCAATTTAATGTGTGTTTTCTTTAATGTTTTCAATAATTTGTGTGTGTTTGACTTTTCCGTATGCTTAATAAAATCGTGTGTTTTTTTTGTTAATGCAAAAATATTATCAAAAATTAAATTAATAATATATATTATTTATGTAAATATTAAAAGATTATAATTATAAATAAATGAGTTATATTAGTAATAATAATAGTAGTAGTAGTAAATATAATATGAAATAAGAAATGAATAAATAAGGTGGGGTATATATGTTGGAGTGATGGTTATAGTGGGTCCCAAATAAAGTAAAAATCTTTTGAAAAAACTCCTGCTGTAGAGATGATAGAAAATAAAGATTGTTGAATTATGTGGAGGGGGAATAAAGTGATGTGGCAGGAGAGAGAATGTTAAAATTTCGACTCCTGCTGGAGATAGTCTTAAGAATATGATATTAATAGTGTTATATCCGCACCATGTTGCTAGAATCTTCTCCTTTCATATTTTTTAATAATAAAAATAAACTCCTTTATTACAGACTATAGATGAAAGCACTCAAACATGATTAAACGTCTGTACAATTAAATGAACAATTAAATAACTATACACAAATGTATCTCTTCTTCTACTCAAATGGAGAAAGATAATCTAATGAATTTTTTAATGGAATTTCAAATTTCTGTTTCTCCATATAGTCCTAGATGGCTGCTTACAAGTTCTGGTACTTTCACAGTCAAGTCCTTTTATCAGTTTCTTAACCAAAGAGGTATCCTATCACCTCATTTCAAAGTTACTTGGAAGACCAAAACCCCATCTAGAATCAGTTTCTTTATCTGGCTCCTATGCAGAAACAAACTCCATACCAAGGATAATCTTTTATCTAAGGGTTGGACGGGAGACTCGATATGTATTTTCTGTAGTTCAGAACCAGAAACCAGGGATCATTTGTTTTTCTCATGCACAATATCATCGCATGTCTGGTCTCATTTTAAAAACTACTTTCTTCCTTTTACATGGCCATCATCCTTTTCAGATTTAATGCATATCATTAGCAAGCTTCGAGGAGGTGCTGGACACATTTGGCGTGGCTTTTTCTCCTATATTTGCTGGAACATTTGGATCAGTAGGAATAAAAGTTTATTTGATAAATCCTGTTTTTCCTACAAGAAGATTGTTAATAATACAATATATGGATTATATGAATGGTCAGGTAATGGGCAAGGAGCAGCGGCTAGAGAACTGTCAGCCAGGTTGGAAAAATCTCCTCTTTCTCGAGCAAGTGTTTGAAGGCAGAAGATATCTCACTGGATCTTTTTATTTTGGCTTATATATAATGTAAATATCTTTCTAGATACCCTAATCCTTTATGTTTTTTCTTGTTGTTTCATAGAAAGTTTAATTTCTACTATGCACATGTATGGCTGGCTTTGGTTCTCCCTTAAATCTGTGTCAACGGGGAATGACGGCAAGGCCCTCTCTTCACCTTCATGGATCTTTGGGAGAAGAAAGTTATACATCAATACTAGTAGAAATTCTACCTTTCTATATTACAACCTTTTAGACACTACTTGTGTCTAAGTTTTTGTAACTAACAATCTCTTGTCTGTTTTTGGTTTTTATTAATGAACGGGGTTATAACCCCTGTTTTTCGATCAAAAAAAAAAAAAAACTATACACAAATGTGATTCATATACTTATTCGATTGTACCCGCATCGATACGAAACTACTGTTACATCCTCGGGCTACGAGTGGGTTTCTCGTTTGAGCTGTACAATCCATACAAAGAAGGACAAAAAAATTAGTTCATGATCGATCTCAAAACAATATTATTTAAGAATACATTTGCAAAGCTAGGAAAAAGTTTTTTAAATTGTAAATAATCCTTAAAGTTGCAGTATTATTTGAGGATGAGATATGACGAAAATTAAATAGCAGGCACCCACTATATTGCCAACAAAGGAAAAATTTCTCTGAGAAAAACAACCATTTAATTGCACCAACACATGTATATGAGCTTGTTAATGAATCTACAAAATAAACAAATTTAAAAAGTTTTTAAGTACAAATTAATATAATTAAGAGGGACAAGTTTATCAAGATGAGCTAAGTTCTCCTAATTACTTGCGTATGTACCAAAATTTATACCTATATGACTCCATCAACAAATTCTAGTCAATACATGAAATATTTTTCTATTAACTTAGTAATTAAGAGGTCAACAAATAATCTTTAAACTACTCAACGCTACAACTAAGTTCACATGAAAACATATTCATATGATGTAATTTCTCCAAACATTCAAACTAATGACCTAACCTGTAATTGATATAGGAGATTAAGTGACTGGACATAGTTCCATGCACTTCTTCTACTAATAATTGGCTATTCTACTTTTGGAGATAATTTCGTGAACATGAGCTTGTATCTTTGAGGACTATTTTCCCTATTGGTTCAGTTTAGGATTCACTTATTTCCTACTATGTTCTCCACAAACCATGCCTTGGTTATCTTTTGATGACCCTCTATCTTCGAGTACTATTTTCCCTATCGATGCAATTTAGGACTAAAATTAACATACAAAGGATAACTAATCCTTAGCAATACAAGATAAAACAGGTAAAAACAAACCTTGGTTTCAAATTACAGAAATTACAAACTCAATTGATCCCACTATAACTAATTCTAGTATAGAATCACTTCATTAGCCAATATTTGTAAAATCTTTTCTGTGTTGTTTTGGTTTATTTTTTCATGCTCTTTATTTTCAGTGGCTTTTATGCAACATTTTTACCAATAGTACCAAAAGGAGAAGATCATAATCAGTATATTAAAAACTATAACTGTTATGATATTTCTAGTCGTCAAAATGTGGCCCTTTCCCAGCAACGGACAGGTGTCCCCCTACATGCATCGCTCAAATCGAATTGACGGTCAGGACCACCAAGAATCTAGACTTAGCTGACTCGCCGAGTCGACATCTCCTTAGATCGACTCGAAGGGCGGTACATGTTGGTCCTCTTGTCGAAGACGACTCGTTACGAGCGCACTCGACCAGCTATTCGACACCTTGTAGGGTCGACTCGAAAGGTGTTACTTCTCGACACCCCTCGTTCAAGCTGAAGGAAGAATTCAACTTTGAACCTCCCACACTGACAGCACGTCGGCGTCACATTAAATGCTTGGCAAGCGCCATCATTCCTTTACCCCCAAAAGTCTTTATGACACATCGGACCACGTCGGCACTGCTACGCCCCCGATCACTTAACATAAAATACTGATGTGACCTCTCCTCCACTCGTCGATCGACACTTGTAAAGCATATGCTGACATGGACGTCATCCCATACTCAGCCAAAATTACCATTCTACCCTTTTACTACTACTATAAATAGGGGTACTATTTTTAACAATAGGGTAAGCGAGCAATCTCTCAAAATTCTTCTCCACTACACCTAAGAACTCACATAGTTCATCACTTTTTACTCAAGTCCATCACCGACTTGATCGTCGGAGGAACAACGGGGGAGCTAGTCTCCGTCCTCTTACGAGTTACTATTTATGCAGGAAGAAGCTACTCAACTCAAAACCAGATATTCGGAGAAGTTAGCGACCCATAATCAACCACACCCCCATTTTATTATCTGTGTGATTATTAACATTAATAGTTTGGTGCCCACCATTGGACCTCTTTCTTTTTCGAGCAAGTATGTCTGGTTCTGAGTATAGGGCTGATCAGTCTCACCCTAGAGGACCACACCTGAGCTACGTTACTCAAGCTCAGCTTGAAGAAATGGCTCAGAAGATCCCTCAATCCCTCCAACAGTAACTCGCTACCTTCACCAGCGAGCTCCTCAGCTGGTTTCCACAGCTGCAGCAAGCTACTTCCACTGTCCCCCCCTTCTTAAGACCAGCGATCGGGAACTCACCCCCCCTTCTAGAGCATAACAAATAGTCTCACCTCGGACTCCTCATGCTGCTACCAAGCAGCAGAGCGATTGCGCTGAGTACGTGAACCAGCTGCCACATCGGTCGACTCCTCTCGAGGAACCTCGCCGACGTCTCCTCCCTGATCCTGAAGTCACCGGTGAGAGTCTCGGCCCTGGTCACCCTGGAGATCGCACTAGGGGAGCAGTCTCTAAGGCTCACCCCTGCCACCGTGCCTCTCTGGCCCCCTCTATACAGACCGATCGCAGAAGCCATCGGGGGGAACGCCCCCCCTTTCTAATGACCTCATGAACACCCCATGTGAGAAGTTCAAGATGCCTCATGTGGAAAAGTACAAGGGCAAAGGAGACCCCTCCGAGCATGTCCAAAACTATTATGATGTGATGAGCATGCTCCAAGCATTGGAATAAGTTATTTTTCGATGCTTCCCCATCACTCTGTCAGGGAGTGCTAAATTATGATGGAACGCCCTCGAGAAGAAGTCCATCAGCAGCTTCCAACAACTCAGTCAGAAGTTCATCCACCACTTATTGGCTGACACCAAGTAGAAGCTTCCCCTTAAGTGTTAATCCAGATGAGACAAGAGCCCGGAGAGAGCCTTCGAGTCTACTTCAAGAGGTTTCAGATGAAGAGGCTGGAGGTTAATGATCCGGGGAGTGCGGTTGCTATGTTCGCTCTTGTAGCTGGCTTGCAGAACAACGAATTGGCCGACTCACTTGCTAAGAAGCCAGTCACATGAACAACTGATGGCCAAAGCTCATGGCTATATGGACATGGAGGATACCCGAGTTTATAAGGCGGTAGCCAGGGCCACACAAACTCAATTGATCCCACTATAACTAATTCTAGTATAGAATCACTTCATTAGCCAATATTTGTAAAATCTTTTCTGTGTTGTTTTGGTTTATTTTTTCATGCTCTTTATTTTCAGTGGCTTTTATGCAACATTTTTACCAATAGTACCAAAAGGAGAAGATCATAATCAGTATATTAAAAACTATAACTGTTATGATATTTCTAGTCGTCAAAATGTGGCCCTTTCCCAGCAACGGACAGGTGTCCCCCTACATGCATCGCTCAAATCGAATTGACGGTCAGGACCACCAAGAATCTAGACTTAGCTGACTCGCCGAGTCGACATCTCCTTAGATCGACTCGAAGGGCGGTACATGTTGGTCCTCTTGTCGAAGACGACTCGTTACGAGCGCACTCGACCAGCTATTCGACACCTTGTAGGGTCGACTCGAAAGGTGTTACTTCTCGACACCCCTCGTTCAAGCTGAAGGAAGAATTCAACTTTGAACCTCCCACACTGACAGCACGTCGGCGTCACATTAAATGCTTGGCAAGCGCCATCATTCCTTTACCCCCAAAAGTCTTTATGACACATCGGACCACGTCGGCACTGCTACGCCCCCGATCACTTAACATAAAATACTGATGTGACCTCTCCTCCACTCGTCGATCGACACTTGTAAAGCATATGCTGACATGGACGTCATCCCATACTCAGCCAAAATTACCATTCTACCCTTTTACTACTACTATAAATAGGGGTACTATTTTTAACAATAGGGTAAGCGAGCAATCTCTCAAAATTCTTCTCCACTACACCTAAGAACTCACATAGTTCATCACTTTTTACTCAAGTCCATCACCGACTTGATCGTCGGAGGAACAACGGGGGAGCTAGTCTCCGTCCTCTTACGAGTTACTATTTATGCAGGAAGAAGCTACTCAACTCAAAACCAGATATTCGGAGAAGTTAGCGACCCATAATCAACCACACCCCCATTTTATTATCTGTGTGATTATTAACATTAATAGTTTGGTGCCCACCATTGGACCTCTTTCTTTTTCGAGCAAGTATGTCTGGTTCTGAGTATAGGGCTGATCAGTCTCACCCTAGAGGACCACACCTGAGCTACGTTACTCAAGCTCAGCTTGAAGAAATGGCTCAGAAGATCCCTCAATCCCTCCAACAGTAACTCGCTACCTTCACCAGCGAGCTCCTCAGCTGGTTTCCACAGCTGCAGCAAGCTACTTCCACTGTCCCCCCCTTCTTAAGACCAGCGATCGGGAACTCACCCCCCCTTCTAGAGCATAACAAATAGTCTCACCTCGGACTCCTCATGCTGCTACCAAGCAGCAGAGCGATTGCGCTGAGTACGTGAACCAGCTGCCACATCGGTCGACTCCTCTCGAGGAACCTCGCCGACGTCTCCTCCCTGATCCTGAAGTCACCGGTGAGAGTCTCGGCCCTGGTCACCCTGGAGATCGCACTAGGGGAGCAGTCTCTAAGGCTCACCCCTGCCACCGTGCCTCTCTGGCCCCCTCTATACAGACCGATCGCAGAAGCCATCGGGGGGAACGCCCCCCCTTTCTAATGACCTCATGAACACCCCATGTGAGAAGTTCAAGATGCCTCATGTGGAAAAGTACAAGGGCAAAGGAGACCCCTCCGAGCATGTCCAAAACTATTATGATGTGATGAGCATGCTCCAAGCATTGGAATAAGTTATTTTTCGATGCTTCCCCATCACTCTGTCAGGGAGTGCTAAATTATGATGGAACGCCCTCGAGAAGAAGTCCATCAGCAGCTTCCAACAACTCAGTCAGAAGTTCATCCACCACTTATTGGCTGACACCAAGTAGAAGCTTCCCCTTAAGTGTTAATCCAGATGAGACAAGAGCCCGGAGAGAGCCTTCGAGTCTACTTCAAGAGGTTTCAGATGAAGAGGCTGGAGGTTAATGATCCGGGGAGTGCGGTTGCTATGTTCGCTCTTGTAGCTGGCTTGCAGAACAACGAATTGGCCGACTCACTTGCTAAGAAGCCAGTCACATGAACAACTGATGGCCAAAGCTCATGGCTATATGGACATGGAGGATACCCGAGTTTATAAGGCGGTAGCCAGGGCCACCAGCAACAGCACTAGCGCCACCCGCACTACCGACACATGTAATAGTACCGATGGTGACGCCGACAACAGAGTCAGCGAGAGCCCTCCTAGCGAGGCAAGAGTGGCCAAGAGACCCCCCGAGAGTCGACTCCCACTCCTAGTCCGACAAGAGGGATCGACGGAGGGACCCAGCGCCAAGGCCCTCTCTCACCATCCTCAACACCTCCCTCGAAGAAGCTCTCACCATGGTCCAAAAGGAGGGGAACCTCAATGAGCCCGCTCCCAAGATGAGGTCTGATCCATGGAGCTGAGATACCCGATAGTATTGCCACTACCATAGAGATCACGGCCACCGAACTAACCTCCATCCTAAGTCTTATATCATTTGCTCAATGGGGACTAGATTTGCTGGGCCCTCTCCCCATAGCTTCAGGACAGAGAAAATTTCTCATTATGGCGATCGACTACTTCACCAAATGGATTGAAACTGAACTCCTAGCCAAAATTGTTGAAAGTAACGTCACGAATTTTATATTAAAGTCCATCGTCTGTTGCTTTAGTGTGCACCTTTCCTTTGTAACTGACAATGGCACTTAGTTCAATAGCAAAGGCTTCCGAAGCTTTTGTGAAGAGTACAACATTCGCCTCAAGTTCTCCTTAGTCACCCACCCCAAATCCAATGGACTTACAGAGGCCGCTAATAAGTGCATCCTCCCAGCGTTGAAGAAGAAGGTGGACGCAACGATAGGGAACTGGGTTAAAGAATTTCCTGGTATCCTTTGGTCATACCACACAACTCATAAAAACTCAATTAGGGAGACTCCATTCAAGCTAGCCTATGACACCGAAGCAGTTACTCTAGTCAAAGTAGGCATGCCAACCATCCGACTGCAACACTTCGACGAGGACTTAAACTCAGAAGGACTCCGGGTCGGGCTCGATCTCCTGGATGAAACCTGAGAGAAAGCACTTTGGACCCAGGTCATCAATCAGGAGCGAATCACCCGGTACTACAACAGCAAGGTTCGACCTAAGAGGTTCAACGATGGTGACCTCATCCTCCGCAGAGCCGCTTTTAAAAAAGACACTCAAAGAGGCAAGTTAGCTCCCAATTGGGAAGGCCTGTATACAGTCCATAGGAGTTGCAAGCAGGGACTTATCGGTTAAGAGCCCCAGATGGAAGAATCCTGCAACACCCCTAGAATATTTAACATCTTAAAAAATACTTTCAATAATCATGTACAAAATTTCATTCATTATAAATGAAATCCTTTTGAATCTGATTCTTGTGTCGCACTCTTGTAGTACCAAATTTATGCAGGAATCCTAAGCCCTTGGTGCCTTCTCAGGGTAAACCCAAGGCACACCTGCCATTCGTTCGGCTCCCGTATTTACAACTTGACCACCATAGCAGGGTGAAAAGACCTAGGTGTCCTTATTAAGACCTAGGTACCCAACCTTTGGGTTGTCATTTTGCCGAGAGACCTAGGCGTCCTTATAAAGACCTAGGCACCCAACCTTCGGGTTGTCATTTTACTAAAAATACCTAGGCGTTCTCATTAAGACCTAGGCACCCAACCTTCGGGTTGTCATTTTACCGAAAAGATCTAGGCGTCCTCTATAAGACATGGACACCCAACCTTCAGGTTGTCATTTTGCCAAAAAAACATAGGCATCCTCATTAAGACCTAGGCACCCAACCTTCGAGTTATCATTCTACCAAAAAGACCTAGGCGTCTTTATTAAGACTTAGACACCCGACCTTCGGGTTGTCATTTTGCCGAAAGACCTAGGCTTCCTCATTAAAACCTAGGCACCCAACCTTCGGGTTGTCACTTTGCCGAAAGACCTAGGTGTCCTAGGCATTCCAACCTGCTGGTCTTTCTCAACAAAAAGGCCCGGACATCTCGCCAACAAAAGGCGTAAAACAAGCCGATCGTCTCGACCCCTCAGCACTCGGGTCGTCCTAACATGCCCGACTCATGATAATCAACACTTATTCTATCAACTAGATTGGAATGGATAGCAACCAAAGCAAAAACGAGGAATGTGTGGTGACGTCAGCCACGTGAAATCTGAAAAGATTTTTCAGTTCCCTCATTTAATGCATGCCCACGTCCGTCCAGAGCTGCTCTCATTTCACTCGGATCCGGTCTAAGCCAACTCCAAACTAAAGGAGCCAACTGTTATGGTGTTTCTAGTTGCCAAAATATGACCATTTGCCAGCAACGGACAGGTGTCCCCCTACATGCACCGTTCAAATTGAATTGGCGGTCAGGACCACCAAGAATCTAGACTTAGCTGACTCGCCGAGTCGACATCTCCTTAGATCGACTCGAAGGGCGGTACATGTTGGTCCTCTTGTCGAAGACGACTCGTTACGAGTGCACTCGACCAGCTATTCGACACCTTGTAGGGTCGACTCAAAAGGTGTTACTTCTCGACACCCCTCGTTCAAGCCGAAGGAAGAATTCAACTTCGAACCTCCCACACTGACAGCACGTTGGCGTCACATTAAATACTTGGCAAGCACCATCATTCCTTTACCCCCCCCCAAAAGTCTTTATGACACATTGGACCACGTCGGCACTGCTACGCCCCCGATCACTTAACATAAAATACTAATGTGACCTCTCCTCCACTCGTCGATCGACACCTGTAAAGCATATGCTGACATGGACGTCATCCCATACTCAGCCAAAATTACCATTCTACCCTTTTACTACTACTATAAAAAGGGGTACTATTTTTCACAATAGGGTAAGCGAGCAATCTCTCAAAATTCTTCTCCACTACACCTAAGAACTCACATAGTTCATCACTTTTCACTCAAGTCCATCACCGACTTGATCGTCGGAGAAACAACGGGGGAGCTAGTCTCCGTTCTCTTACGAGTTGCTATTTGTGCAGGAAGAAGCTACTCAACTCAAAATAGATATTTGGAGAAGTTAGCGGCCCCTAATCAACCTCACCCCCATTTTATTATCTGTGTGATTAATAACATCAATAATAACTTAAAACTAAATAAGATATTTATTTGTGGATATTTGGTGTTCTCACGATCCTGTAATGCTAGATCAGTCACTTGATGGTCTTCATTTATCTTCGAACTCGAGATGGCTTGATCGGAATGTAAGTGTGGTAGGACCTACCATGTGAAGTTTGTGAAAATCGTGTGTGAAGCTCTTCAGTGTGGTTGGATTGAACGTGGGGGCAAGCCAGCGGATGCGTGAAGTGTTTGAGGGAGGGAGCCCACCCATGTGCGTGTGAAACACTGTACCTAGGGTTTCGTGAAAGCGGATATCTCACGAGCCCACGAACATTTATAGCTACTATATATATTCCTTTGCAGCTGTACCTAGGTTTTTTGGGCGAAAAGAGGTGGCTGTGGAAGAAGTGCAGAGAAGAAAAATCGGCTCTCTCTTCTAGGGATTTGTGGGGGTTTTTTTGTGCAGTTGTTCTAGGGTTCTGTACATCCCCTTTTTTGAGAGAGATAATTGTGTGAGGGGTTTGAGAGATTGTGTGAGGGTTTAGATTGAGAGATTGTAAACCCTATTTGTATTCTCTTTCACTCTATTAGTAGATCCCCCTCCTTGCCCCGTGGACGTAGGCAGTTTGCCGAACCACGTAAAATTGGTTTGTTTGAGTTTGTGGCTATTGTAATAGTTATTAGGATCCCTCGACGCGCAGTCCTAGAGCTGACGAGAGGAAGAGCTAATATCCCACTTTGATGGGATATTAGGCTTCAGATTTTTGTTCTCTTTGAAAAATAAGAATTCTTATTGATCTTTCTCTCTTATTGTGCACCAGAAACTCTGCCAAAATTTTACAAGTGGTATCAGAGCCCAGATTCCAGATCTAGGGTTTGGTTGGAGGAGTAGATCAATTTGGAGGCCCGTTTAGGACTTCGTTGGTGATAAAGGTGGGATCTTTTGGTAAAGACTCTATCTTTCAGTTTTTTGGATCTATTCTTTGTTCGTTGGTGCGTAAGATGTCGGGGAAAGAAGGTACTTCGGGTGTCGAGGGTGGTTCTTCTGGCGCGAAGACCATTCATAGTTTGAATATCCACTCTATGAAGATAGATGTGGAGAAATTTAATGGCACAAACAACTTTGGATTATGGAGATGCGAGGTTTTGGATGCGCTGAACGCGCATAATTTGGAGGATACATTGGAGTTAGATGGCAAGCCAGATGAGATTGAAGAGAAGGTTTGGAAGAAGATGAATCGAACGGCGTGTGGTATAATTAGGTCTTGTTTGACTCAAGATCTAAAATATGATGTGATGAATGAGACTTCTGCGAAGAAGATTTGGGAGATTCTCGAAAGCAAGTATTTGACCAAGAGTGTGGAAAATCGCTTGCATTTGAAGAGGAGGCTTTATCGTTTCCAATTGAAGAAGGAAACCTCCATTAGAGATCACATGAACCACTACACTAAGCTTCTTGCGGATTTGGCGAATGTGGATGTCGTGATTGAAGATTAGGACAAGGCGTTGCTGTTGTTGAGTTCCTTACCCAACAAGGAATATGAGACCTTCGTTCTTACTCTGATTAATGGGAAGGCATCACTTTCGTATAGTGAGGTCACTGCTGCATTGGTGAATTATTAGCTTCGGAAGAAGGATAAGGAGAATTCGACTGAGTCGGTAGCAGAGGCGTTGGTCGCAAGAGGAAAGAATCCAAACCGGAAGAATTGGAAGTCACAGTCTAGAGTAGGGCATCCTACAATTGGAAAATATCAGTGTGCTTGGTGCAAGGAGACTGGTCATTGGAAGAAAGACTTTCCAAAGCTCGACGAATGGATGAAGAATAAGCAGAAGGGAAAAGGGAAGCAGCCATCATCAGAAGCAAACATCGTATCGGATGGTAATAATTCTGACTCTTCTATTTATTCGCTTTCTATCAGTCCTACAGATAGCTATTCGGAGGAATCTGAATGGATGTTGGATAGTGGTGCGACCTATCATGTGTGCCCTAGAAGGGAATGGTTCTCCAGTTTTGAGAAGCTGGTGGATAGTGGTGTGGTGTACATGGCTGATAACCGTGCATGCCAGATCCTTGGGATAGGAAAAATTCGCATAAAAATATTTGACGGGACTGTTAGGGAGTTAAATGATGTGAAATATGTTCCTTCTTTGAGGAAGAACTTGATCTCAATTGGAGCTTTGGTTGGAGAGGGTCTGAAGGTTCGTGTTGAGGACATGGTTCTCGAGATTGCGAGAGACTCTCGTATTTTGATGAAGGGCGTCAGGAGGAATAACTTGTATTACTTGACTGGAGGTATAGTGGCAGGTGGAGAACTGGTGACTTCTGTTGATTCGACTAGATTGCGGCAGTTGGGGCTTGACCATTTCAGTATTGATTCCTCGCATAGATTGAAAGAGGGTGCAAAGACCTGCAGTTTGAAGTCCAGTGAACATGTTGATGTGAGCAAGAAGACCAAGGTGAAGTGTGGCACCTCTATTCACCGTGCTAAGGGTCGTTCTGGAGGAGTTCACGTGGATGTTTGGGGGCCTTCCAAGGGGGCATCATTGGGAGGTAATAGGCGTTTGGTTTCCTTTGTTGGTGGCTGTTCTAGGCGTGTTTGGGTTGCAACCAAATCCCCATTGGAGAAAGTCCTAGTAGTCTCTAACAGATTGAAGAAGTGTGTAATAGACAGAAAGGTGAAGGTACTCCATTCTGGTGGGAGGTACAAGATGGACCTGTTTCTGTATTGGAGCCGAGCTCACGGCATTTCGAGACACTTCGTTGGAAAGGAAATCTTGGGGCAGCTAGATATGGTGACAAATTTGGAGAACCGTACCTTGCTAGAGGAGGATCGGTGTTTGTTGTCAAGCAATGGTCTGCAGAAGAGTTTCTGGACAGAGGCTTCGACATATTTGGGTCATCCTATTAAAGAGTTGTTAACTGCTGTGATTGGAGGTAAAACTCCATTGGAAGATAGGTCTGGTAGTGTCACTTTGTATGAGGCTTCGATGAGGGAGCCGATTGACTCTCAGCAGGTGAAGAGTTTTGGACAGACCTTAGAGGTATCACAGCGGGTGGAGATTGATGCTACTCCATATTAGGTGGGGATTTTCCCACATACTCCAGGTCATTCTGCATTGATTGGGATTCCAGCTGAGGTGACACAGCGTGGAAGTCATTTGGATTCGGCAGATGATGAGTTGGGTTTTGATTCGAGTGCAGCTGGCAGACATAGTTTGGATATGGCCAGTGGTTCACCTCAGGTGGAGGTGTTTGAGGCCATTGGAGGTGCTATCAGCCGCAGAGTTGATGATATTGGAGAAGCGTTACGAACCCTTCTATTGGATTGAGGCCTTTGGAGGCCATTTGGGTGAACTACGTTCGGCTTGATTCCTTGGGCAAGAGGATACGTAGGCAGTCATTATGATGCAGCCTGGTTTGGATTTTGATGGGGGTGAGATTGATTTGGTGAGTTGATACTAACATTTGAAGAGTGTTTGCATTCTCATTTGGGTTTTCGATTTGTTATGGATTGAGTCTGTTGTCGTGAATTATTTCACGGTGTACTGGACACAACAAGTGAGACATTTGGTTTGGTTGGTGTCGGCTCAGTTTTGAGAAAACTTCGCCGAGGTGGAGAATTGTAAGTGTGGTGGGACCTACCATGTGAAGTTTGTGAAAATCGTGTGTGAAGCTCTTCCGTGTGGTTGGATTGAACGTGGGGGCAAGCCAGCGGATGCGTGAAGTGTTTGAGGGAGGGGGCCCACCCATGTGCGTGTGAAACACTGCACCTAGGGTTTCGTGAAAGCGGATATCTCACGAGCCCACGAACATTTCTAGCTGCTATATATATTCCTTTGCAGCTGTACCTAGGTTTTTTGGGCGAAAAGAGGTGGCTACGGCAGAAGTGCAGAGAAGAAAAATCGGCTCTCTCTTCTAGGGATTTGTGGGGTTTTTTTGTGCAGTTGTTCTAGGTACATCCCCTTTTTTGAGAGAGATAATTGTGTGAGGGGTTTGAGAGATTGTGTGAGGATTTAGATTGAGAGATTGTAAACCCTATTTGTATTCTCTTTCCC